>NC_081289.1:114259909-114859909 GCF_030490865.1 Poecile atricapillus | reverse complement strand
TCTAGAAATATGCAGAATGCTGCTGATAAATATATAATTAAAACCAATCTTATCTTCCACTCCTTAACATTACAGATCTGTAGAATACCTTATATTTAAGCTGCTGGAAAAACAAAAATAGAAATGAGCAGCTCCCTGACATTTTTTTGTAAATGAAAATAGGCACCTTCATATTATTCAGTTTTGTAAGACAAAAAAATTCAGAATCCTGAATGTCTTCATGGCTCCAGACATTACAATTGGATTACAAAGCAAGAAAGTTTAAACTGGCCATCCAGGCTGAACAAAAAGAAATTTGAATGACTTTACAAGTCATGTGTTCCTTATGAATCAATCTAATAAAAAGAATCTTACACTGTTCTTTGTTTATTGGTTAGATTGGCACAATTGTACGTGCTATTACTGTACCTCTCCTTCACATTAATGCTATCACTTCACAGGCTTGCCTCTTTTAATTTCTATTATTTAATTTTATTTAATTGTTGCTATTTTACAAACTAACAGATTTAATTTCATTTAAATATAATATGAAAAGATGCTTCCATTTTAAATGCTCAAGGGGAAGGTAGGGTGTGGTATCTATAGCTTATTGAGTAAACCAGACCTAACAGGCCTCTGCTTGAACCTAATGCTACATAGATGTTTTGGCATTTCTCGCACTCCTAGAATGGCTATGTTCTGAGCATAAGGGTTCCTTTTAGCAATTCTCCAAGCCCTGATTATAGTCACATTTTCTGCAGTCCAATTCTATGCCTAGCAACAGTGATAGTGGCTTTCTTAAAATACAGCCTTCTTTTCACCTCAGTCCATCTTGGACGCATACCTGAAAATTAATATGCAAACTTAAAGGGTAAAAATGGCTAGTTCTAAGGAAAATTAATTGTTTAAACTTCTCAGCAACCTACTATATCCTAGAGGTATAACTTCAGCCATTTAATCTTAGTTCTCTCCAGGGTTAAACCACAAATCCTGAAGCCACAAAATGTTTTTTATTTCTATAAATATATTAGAAACTCTAAACTGTGAAATGATGACAGCACCAGATGTCTGTCCATTTCCATTAGCAAGACTGAAAACAGGAACAATGCTGGCATCACTAAAGGAGGAAGCTAGATACAAGGGGTATTTGAGGTGGTGCAGGGGAATCAGTCAGGGCACTGACATTTGGCCTGTTGAGCACAGTTCACCTGCAGCAACCTTGGGCAAATGCTTGTAGCCTGACTTGTAGTAAAACAGTAAATTTTCATGGCAGCTACTGAAATAAGGTAAGTTTTAAGGGTTTGGGATTTTTTCTCTCTTTTTCTAACAGAGAGGCAGAAGAGATGGGAAACTCAGAGAAACACTTTTTTTATCATGCAGTGAAAATGGGGGAGATACTAGCAAAAAATGCAACAAACAAACTACAAATCCATTTTTGTTTTGTTTGGATAGATAGAATATTTTTTCTTATGAAGTGTTGCTTCTCCTCTAGCAACCCTTGGCTTTCCAACTAAAATATTTGTAATACACCCAAAAACATTATAGATATGACTGTTATTGAAAATATTACCTTACCTGTGCTGAGCTGTCTTTCTTTGTCCTGAACTCCTAAAGTCCTCAATGACTACTATACCCTCATGCAGCATGCTTCTTCAATGATCAGAGGGTCTTTGCTATATTCCCTTACAACCAAGTGCAGTGAGAAGGCAGATGCACCCATTAATTCTGTCACTAACTGCTAGGACAGACCCTGATGTTTGCTTTTGACAAGTACAACTGTGTAATCAGACTTCGGAACTCAAAGCAGAAAACTACTCTTTTCTTAATTTTTACTGACCCCTCCAAGCAAAACAAAACAAAACAAAACAAAACAACAACAGACAACAAGAGAGCACCCCTCCAGTCATCCCTGCCTCCCCTCAAAAAAACCCAAACCAAATAAAACACAAATCAAAATCCTAGAAGTCAGGTGTAGATTAAGGAGACTGGAAGACACTGAGTGGAAAAGAAACAGGCAGACAGAAAAGGTGTGGAAAAGGTGTTTTGCAATGAAAAGTGAAGGAGATTCTGAAGAATTCAGCAGGTGGAGAGTGAACTAGAAAGGATCTAAGTTCAAGCAAAGAGAGATGGAAAATTAATGGTTTCTCCATCTTACATGATGGTTCTTAATGGATTTGAGTTATAATGGGGAACTTAACAGCTGATTGAATTGTAAGTGAAAGAGAAGGAAAAGAAATTAATTTTAATTTTTTTTTTTGGCAACTTATTCAGTAGAACCTATTCAGGGGAAGGTGTCCCTCCCCAAGACAGGAGGAGTGAACCAGTTATTCTTTATGGTCTTTTCCAAACCAAACCATTCCATGAGTGTGACATCATTTGACTTTGACTGGCACTGCAGTGACAGAATGGAAATTAGACATTCATTCATAAGCTCAGGACAAGCAGAGTAAGAAAAGTAAGACTGAAACAACAAGGCTTAAAAAAAGGGAGGAACTGAAAGACATGGGTAAGAGAAATTATGTTGAGTCAGGAAATAATTGAATGTGAGAAAGCAAGCAACTAAATGTAGAAAAGTAAGATGTGGTTGAAACTAAAGCCTGTGATCACATAATTAAATGCAATACTGAAAACACAGAGTAAGACAGTTTGAGCTGTCCTTTAAACACTTGAATTTCTTCTTGCAACACTGTCCAAACTTCTGAGTACTTAATTTCTGGGTCTACTATTGGAACAGATACATACTGTTTGCAGGAAAAGGTAATTTTGCTAACAAGGAAAGAGATAGCAGGCCTGAATATTAACTGAATTATCCTGCTGCCTTGTGTCTGCCATTTAATTACAGTTGTTATAGCATTTTCTCCAAAGACTTGAATCAAGGTTTAAAGCCACTGAGTTCCAGTGTTATAAGCCACACGGTTAAGAATGCTTTCATCATATGCTACAAGAGTTTACTCTTTTGCCATGTGTGTAAGTCTTAGATACAGTAAGAAAAATTTGCAGGATTCAGTTGCAAAAATATGTTTATCCCATTACTTACTTTCCCAAGTCTTTTTACAGAGAACTACTGCTTATATACACAGTAGCAAGAAATGAAGCTGCACTAAAAATCATGATAACTTAGATAAATAGTAATTTAAAAAGCAAAGTTCAAAAGGAACTGTTTTCCACAGTAGAAAATTGTAGAATCATGGAACTGTTTAGGTTGGAAAAGACCTTCGGGATCATCAAGTCCAACAACTCCCAGCAGGGGCAGAAAGACGTTCAATGATTGAGCCAGGTGCAAGGAATCTTCACCTTCAACTAAAATTATAAAATCATTGTAGAATAGCTGTTTTCTCCCACATGCTATCAATGTGGGATGCACTGATGCTGGCAGAGACCCCACTGAGACAGCAAAATAATGCTGTACAACTGATCAGCATCCTTAGGCTCTACCAGGTAAAGCTGAAAATTCAACAGGCACAGATGGACTTGTACTTTGGAAAATGATCAGGAATTTTAAGGCACATAACAGAATACATTAAAAACATAGACTCTCAAAATCGCTGTCCTTGCCCTGCCCCAAAGCTTCATTGCACTCCTGAGCCAATAAGAATTGCTACAGCATTTTTCAGCCAGCCATGACCCATTCACTCAGCTGAGCCAGGACATACCACAGGCCAGTTCATGGCCAAGACTCAACTGAGTAAGGCTGCATTTGAGTATGTAGTGCTGCTGACACACTCTGAAAAGAAGGGGAATTGGAAAAAGACATGTAAGGTGTAAGTTTAGCATGTTCCTATGTGCTCAGGACAAGTTCTCCAAAATAATTTCTGTTTTCTGAATGGAACACCGTGGTTTCTGAGACCACCCTCTTGTACTGTCAGTCAGTTCACCTGTTCCTTTTCTTTACAAGTTGCTAAGGAAATTTTAGAGAAACATTTTACAATTTGAGTTTATCCTGGTAGAAGGACTGAAAGTTGTACTCACAAAAGCTAAATACAAACTGTTGCTGCATGGAAGAATATTTTTGGTACTTGATGCTTTCATGAGTATACAGGAGCATTATGTGAAGAAAGACACTGGTGTTTTGGGTCATAAAGGTGGTTGTGCATTCAGTCACAAGGAAAATCCTTCTCTGTGGACAGAGGTAAACAAATTATACTTTGGAAGCAGAGTACCAGAAAATGAAGTAGCGGTAACCTCTGATAATAACAAAATATTTCATAATTCTACATCCAGGTAAGCAAAAATAAGGTTTGAAAGTTTCTAACTGAGAGACCAAGTTAAATTCACCCTATATATAGGAACATGAATAAAGGCCTGAAGCGATTTTTCTGAGAGCCTCAGAACACCTGGAAAGAGAGCTACGCTCTTCTGAACACTAGTCAGTATTGACTAAGTTAAGTTGATGCACCCTGCTTTTCTCCTGGGGGTTTCTTCCCCTCTTCAGGACAAGAAATTATCCTTATGTAACATTTCCACATCAATATGTAACAGACTAAAAATCATCCCCACAAATTTTCTCTAACTAATGTGTAAAATATCTTTCCACTATGTATGCTATTTTCTCACTCAGCCTGACTTTTAACAGAATAAAACTACCAGTGCTTGTGTAGGCCCAACTCTGTCAGAAGTAAAAGTGAAAATGACTCCAGAAAAGTGGTGACATTTGGAAATGATGTCACAATAAATAACATTCCCATCCCCATATTCAAGCTTTATGTTATGATGTATCTGTGGAGAAGGGCAGACAGTCAAAGGATTTATAAATATGACTAGGCAACCCTCACATTTCCTCCTGTAACATGTCAGAACTGCAAAGGATAAGCATGATTCACAGGATGTTGTTATTCTTCTCCTTCCTAGTGTGTCAGACCTGACTGATTCTAGAATTTTAATTTGTTTGGTGGTTTTTTTAAGTAAATGTGATGTAGTCCAATGCTTGGCCCTGATGGGAGGGTTTTGGTGGATAGCTGAAAATTTTTGTCCCAAGAAAAAGACTTCTAAGTTTAGATTGTTGCATTGAATAACATTCTCTTGTTCACTTTATCTATAAAATACATACACATTATTAATTTCACAACAGTTAAAGGACTCTGCTCTGCTGGTGCATTGAGATCACAGCTCAATGAAACAGATTTTCAATCAGCAAAATTCTTGGGAGATCTGTGGCCTGTTTTTTAGGCTTCCTTTACCAAGTGGTCTGTATAAACTACTGTCAGTAGATTTCCAGCTATCGTGCAGTGATGGATCTTTCTGCAGGAAAATATTACAAAGTTCACAATTGGGAAAAAATATTAAACTACTGAACTTGGAAGTGGTTGAAGTGGCTGCGTACTCTCGGGTGTTGAACAGAATTCTAAACACAGTCTCCAGTATTGCTTACAGCCTTATAAAAATCAATACCACTGTAACTCTGAGACTGATGCATACCACAGCCTTTAAGGCCCTTACACTAAACTTGACCCATAGGTGCAGTATTTAAAAATACATGTTCCGTGTATTTTCAAAGTAAAGTCTGGATTGTATAAATGGTATTTACAATCTATGCCCAGGGGCTGTAATGGAAAAGGAAATCATATATGTACATGGGTAAAGCAACAAAGAATAATAATGCTTTAGATATATTTCTGTGTTCTCTGTGTGCAATGATTAATGCCTCTGGAGTCAGCGCATAAGCAGTTGCTCTAAACACATTAAAAAACTGAACATGTCTTCAGTTCTGATTCATCTGGGTTCTTGTATAAGCCTGCAAAACAGTAAATGCAGCAGTCTCTTCTCTTTAAACAAAGCCAAGAAAATAATAATCAGTGTTTCTGAATATTTTTCCTGCATTCCTTTTTCTGCTCTCTTCTCCCACACCATGGTGAGGAGTTCCAGAATGGCATGAATAGCTTTTAGATGTCACTGAGACAGTGTGTCAAAACTGACAAGTAAAATGCCCTGCTACGTTCTCACCACCATGTTCATGTTCCACTGGTCACCAGATTTTGGACACAGGACAATACATAGCAGTGATATTCCTCCTAAAGCTGCTGGGGTGGTAACAGTTTGCCAGTACACAATACCTTTGACAGCTATTTCAGACTTTCACAGTTCTTTTACTTCCAACTGCATACAGTCTTAAATTTGGGGAAAGCTTGCTTTGGGGTGAATTTTCGACACAATGCCCCAGATGAAAGCTCTGACTTCGGTTGTTATGACCCAAACTTCTCTAATTCTACAAACATGCACCAGGCTTCATTTTGTTAGTGGATTTGAGAAATAGTCATCTTGATGATGATTATTAATACCTCCTGTTAGTCTACCTGACCATACTCACTTACTTTAGTTGTAGAGTATCTTCATTCCTCCTACGGGAACTACTTAGGAAGCTCAGCTTTACTCTCCCCAAGTAGGAGTCACACAATGTGACACTGAAGCATGACCAATGAACATCCCTCTCAAAACACCTCACCCTCCTCTGGGTGTTGGTTTGAAAAAACAAATAATAATTGCTTCCTAGAAGCGTCTGACAAAGAATATTGGCACTGTGAGGTAACTGGTTGAAAGCAGGAAAGGCAGGACTCCTGTCCACCACACCCTATGTTGTCATGTACTTGGAACTTTCTTAATGCTCTTGCAGCCTTTGAAGACAAGTTGAAGGTCCCATTTCTGCAGCCCAAACTCCACAGGTAGGTTATTGTGAGAAGTACACTACCACAATATGAGAAATAACTCCCACAACACTGGCTGTCCTCCAGGGAATTATTTTATTTTAAAATCCTTAAATATTCACAGTGTGATATGACATAACTCCAGGTTAAATATCAACCAAATTTTTTCTGTACTATTGGAATCTGCCTGAAAGATTAAGGAAATAGAAAAGTTCTGTAGGCCTAAGGCACCTGCTGTCTGCCTTTCAACATATTCTTCCAGCATTATTTTTATAAAGGGGAGCCAGAAATTACAGTATCTGAGCATTCAGCTCTGTATGGCGGAGCATTTTATGTTGGCCAAAAGTTGTGGTCTGTCTGACAGTCTAATCAGTTGACTGAAAGCCTTGAGTAGTCTCTGGACTGGGCTAGTATTTCCCACATCACTGAGTCAAATTCATCTTGGATGAATTCTAGCTGAGAAAGGGCCTAACTATAGGTGCATAGCTTTGCTTCTGGCTTTTGGAAAATTCCAAAATTTCTGAATCCTGTAACATTTTTGGTCCTCCAAGACATCCTAAGGACTGTATTCAATATTAATGGAAAATAAATGTATTAAAAAGAGATACATTATTATTAAAATCAATTATATAAATAATTTGAGCTGCTCTGCCTCATCTCTTAACTACAACATCATTATAAATAAATTTGCATTTGTTTTGTTGGGGTTTTTTTTTCCATTTTAAAGTCTAGCACTTCTCAATAAGCATTATCTTTTATGGAAAACAAAAAAGAAATACTCTAAACAAGCCTCTAAGCCTCCCTTCTCCAGCTGCCCAATGTTGTCCTGTTTCATGAGTTTTGTCCTCTGATTTCCTATGTGATTAGCTTAAGCAATCATTAAAGAGCTAAATCTTGTGAAGAACTACCATTAAAATAAAGAGCTCACCTTACAGGCTTGAAAGTAGTTGTGTGATTAGAATGTCTGAAGCTCTTAAAAAATAGTTGACAGTCTGATCTTTGGAAATACAGGCATGTTGCATGATGTCACTATAGGGGTTTTTAACAGCATTTTCACTTTCCTGGACAAAGACAGTACTGCATTCCAGACCTCATATGTTGAAGGCATAAAAAAAAGAAGAAAAACAAAAACAAACACCAAAAAACTGTGAAATCATTTCAGTTTACATTCAAAATGTTTAATGTAATATCCACTCTTCAGTTTCTCATATAAAATCTTGGTTTGACCTAAGGCAAGTCTAAGGCTGTGTTCAATAGACTAATATGAAGAAGCTTTTATTCCTTTGGTCTTAAAACCCGTGGGAGATGCAGACGATAGCATGTGACAATAGATAGCCTATCTAACAGGCTGAACAGTATGTTCTCTTATACATATAAGCATTGACATTCTGTTGGACTGAAATATCAAGACTTTCGTCTACCGAGAGAATTGAATGATTGATAGGAATATTTAACAAGGCATTAAAATCAGTGAATATCTTTATTTGAACTTAAAAAGAAAGAAACAAACAAGCTAGCAAACACTGATCTAAATGACGTTACTTAGATGTTCAAAGTAAGAGATTCAAAAAGCTCTAAATCTCACCCAAACAGTGGACAGCACAGGGCTGAAGAATACAGAGCAGTGAAGGAGGACTACAGAGATACTATTCACTGCTATAGGGAGTAAGTTTGTGTGACCAAAGCTCAGCTGAAGTTGAAACCGAGTAGCATTTTGAAAGACAGTGAAAGGCCTTTTTTTTAAAATACATTAACTTCAAAAGAAGAACAAGAGATAATATTGGTCCATTACTTGATTAGGTCAGTCACCTCAAAACCAGGATGCAGACAAAGCAGATGCATTTATTGCCTTTTTGCCTCTGTCTTTAATATCAGTGAGCTGTAAGCTCTCTCTTGGAAGGCTGTGATTAGGGAAATGATAAATTCACAGCTAACTCTGAGCTTGAGGCTTCCTGCTGCAGCTGGATGCATATAAATTCATGTGGCCCAATGGGACCTAACCCAGTGTACTGAAAAACTTGGCTAATGTCATTGCAGAAACTCTCCCCATTACTTTTTCAACAGTGTTTGGAGTCTGGAGTGGTCCCAGTGAACCAGAAGCATAGCAAATGTTCTCCCAATTTTTGAGAAGTGTAGGAAGATTCTGGTAATTACAGGCTTGTAAGTCTCACTTCAGTGACTGGAAAAATTATGGATAAATTTATTCTGAGTTAGTGAAAAATACCTGAGACACAATACAGTCATTAGTCATAACCAGCACTGGTTCTCAAGGGGAAAGTCCTGCTTCACTAAATTAATTTTCCTTTATGACAAACTCACCCATCTAGTTGTCCAAGGAAAGGCAGTAATGTGGGCTCTTCAATTTTAACAAAGCTTTTGACACTGTCTCTCACAGCATCCTCCTGGATGGAATGTCCAGAAGACAGCTACTCAAGTTCATTATATGTTGGGTGAGCAACTGGCTCAAAGAATTGCTCTAAATACAGTCATATCAGGCTGGCAGCCAATCACCAGTGGGGCTCCCCAGGCCTCAATTTTAGGCCAGTGCTCTTTGGTGTTCTTACAAATTATCTGGATGTGGGAATTAAGGGAGTTTGCTAATTATACTAAAATAGGAGGAGCTGTTAACTCCCTCAAGGGTGGAGAGAATTTACAGAAAGATGTGGATAACCTAGAGAGATGGTAATCACCAATTGAAAGATAGACATCTGATGGTTTAGGTAGATGGCAAGTTGGATATGTGTAAACAATGTGCCCTGGTGGTCAAAAGAGACAGATGTATTCTGGAGTGCATCAAGCACAGCATCATCAGCTAGGCAAGGAAGGTGACTGTTCTGCTTCACAGTGCACTGGTGTAACCCATCTCAAGACCTGTGTGCAGCTGTGGATGCCTAGGTACAATGCTATTAGAGTGTGTCCAGAGGATGGTGACCAAGGTGGTGAAAAACCTTGAGGATAAGGCATTCAAGAGCATATGAGATCACTTTATTCACCTTGGAAAAGGGAAGATTGAAGATTGCCTTATCAGAGACAGCAGCTTCCTTACAGTGGTCAGTGAAGGAGATTACCCTGTTACTCTGGTGACCTGTAACAGGACCTGAGGAAATGGAATGATGATACGTCAGGGGAAATTCATACTGGACATTAGGAAAGGTTTTTTTATCAAGAGAGATGGTCACTGGAACAGGTTTCCCAGGAACTGGTCACAGCACCAAGTCTGTCCAAAGTCCAAGCAGTGTCTGGATAATGCTCTTCATCATATGGTTTAGGTTTAGGTTTAGGTTTAGGTTTAGGTTTAGGTTTAGGTTTAGGTTTAGGTTTAGGTTTAGGTTTAGGTTTAGATAGTCCTGACAGGAGCAAGGCACTGGATTAGATGACCCCTTACAAGACAGGACACTTTATGATTCTAAAATGAAGACAGAGGATCTGTCCCGCAAGACAAAAATGGAATTTACATACTTTTTACTGGTTTTGTTTACCTAAAGAGAAACCTATTTCCTTGAAACACTTATTAGTTTAGCAAATCCAGTAACCTTGAAGATTTAACAAGGTGACTGCAACATAAGCATCTTTTAATCTTTGTCATTAATCTTTGCAATAAAAAGTATACCCATTGACTTGCTAGCAGCTATACTAATGCAAGGCCAGTGGGAGGTAAGAATCAGGCCATCAGATGGTAAAGCATAAATTCATGAACACATAGAGTACATTATGTAGTTTACTTTCTGAATGTAGCTTATCTAGAATAACAGAAAGGATTTACTTTCATTACTTTTAGATTATTTAGAGTAAGATTTGGGGAATTTTTTTATCACTGAAAAACCTTTTTTCAAACAAGCATATATTCTTTATTTTATTTCTCTTCCATTTTCATTTTTAAAAGCTTGATAATTCAGGTCATCTGAAATATTTAAAGAAAAAATAATATTTTAGAATTTTTCTTAAGTTTCTTCAAACAGAAAGTCTGAATACAGTTGAATCATGACCTTTTTTATAGGATGCTGCTTGTAGAACAAAGAAGTTCTACAGTTCAGTGTTGTAAAAACAGTCATGTAAACATAAACTTTTACTTAACAACACAGAGGTGTTGTTCAGTGTGAACCCTACTAATTTACAGAATGGCATAAATCAATATTAACATGAGATTATATAGAAGCTAGACTGTAAATACCAATAAATCAAAATAGAACTTCAGGAAATATTTGGGGGTGGTGGCAGTAAGAAGGAAGATTCTTATTTGATGTGAGCAGCTGGTTATGTGTTTCTTTTCTGAGAAGAATATGAATGGATTTTTTGTCATATGAACTAAACATTTATGACAAATATGAGAGAAATAAATATCTTTTCATATGCCTCTCACACAGGATTTCCAGATGGTTATAGTGATAAAATAAGGGTCCTGGTCTAAAACCAATGCACCTTTAAGATATCAGACACATCTGCAGATTTTTTACTTGACAGTACTAAACCCTTGTAAAGGTCCCTGATAATAAATCTTTTATGTTAAAGTACTGATGAAATTATTTCACCAAAAAACATCCACTTTGCTGTTAAAACACTGTTTTCCCAAGCTCACCACACCACAATCTGTGATTCTGGTTGTTACAGAGAATCTAACACCAAGAGTGGCTGGCCTCACTTTCTCAACCACCTTGACATGTGTCAGTTGTACCTCCACAGATACAGTTATTCCTACTTTAGTGACGAAAACGTTTTTCAGTGCCATGGGACAAGGAACATCGTGGACACGGAGCAACAGGAGACATCCAGTACTGCTACCTGCACAGCCAACATGTGCCTTGATATCAGATGGAGCAACTAACTCAGCTTGCAAGGTTTGCTTGTTAAAGAAGAGTGGGACAAAAACTAGCAGAAATATTAAGGGGGATTGGGAGAAATGCACTTGCCTGCAGTAAAATCTGCTTGATGACTGGGAATACCATTCACACTGTACTTATGCTCCTGTTAGAAGGGATGATTCTTTTTCTCTTTTCAATTTTCTCTTTTTCTTTTCCTATTTATTGTCCTAGCCCTTCCCTTCCCTTCCCTTCCCTTCCCTTCCCTTCCCTTCCCTTCCCTTCCCTTCCCTTCCCTTCCCTTCCCTTCCCTTCCCTTCCCTTCCCTTCCCTTCCCTTCTTCTATCTTTATTTCGTTTTCTTCTCCTTTTTATTTATTTTTTCCCTTTCTTTTCGCCTCTCCTCCGCGCCCCCGGCCGCTGTCCCGAGGGCGCTCCGGCGGTGCTGGCGGTGCGGGCGGCGCAGTCCCCGCCGGGCGGGGGCGCCCCGGGGCCGCGGGCGTGCCGCGCCTGTGCGCTCAGGCACCGCGGTGGGAGGGCCGCGCCGCGCCTCTTCCACCTGCCCGCGCCTTTAAAGTTGCAGCCGGGCGGGACGGGCGATGACTCGGGTCGTGCTGTGCCGGCCGCAGCTGCCGAGGCGCGTCGCGGTCTCCTGCACGAAGCGGGGCCGTTGTTGCCTTTCCCCGGCGGCCGGGGAGGGGGCGGGAGGGGCTGGTGCGCCCGGGAGATGCCCATGCCCGCCGCGGGTGTCCCGCACGGCGCATCCGCCGTCCCCGGCGCTGCCGCGGTTCTCAGCGCCTCCGCGCCCCGGCAGCGGCCGCGCGGGCGGGGGTAGTGCCGCCGCTGCCGCCTCGGGCCCCTGCAGGGCGAGCCATGGAGCCCGGCGCCCCGCCTGATCTCCGCGACGTCGAGCAGAAGCTGGGGCGCAAAGTGCCCGAGAGCCTGGCGCGGCCCCTGCGCGGGGAGGAGCTCCCGGCTCGCCCCGCCGCCGCGGCTCCCGGCCCCCGCCGCCGCCGCGCTGCCGCCTTGGCCCGTCTGGAGACGAAACTTCAGGTGCTGAGGCAGGAGATGGTGAGTAGCCGGCGGCGGCCGCAGCCCTTCCGCAGCGCCGCCCCCCGCGGCCCGGGACGGGCACTGCGCCCCGCCGGCCGGCCGGCCCGCCGCGGGAAGGAGGTGCTGCCTGCACCCGGGAGAGCTCGTCCCCCGGGCGGCAGCGAGGGCTCTGCTCCCGGCAGGGAGAACACGAGGTCGCTCGTCCGTGCGGCGTAGAGCGAGGGACTTGTCGGCTCTTTTCCTCCCAGCGGGGCAGTTCGCCAGGGACTCGTAGTTGGCTTCTGTTCCTGTCGGCTCGTTAGAAGTACTGAAAGCTGGAGTACCAATAAACGAAATAATGCACTACTCTCCCGATGTTGTAACTGCATTTTCTGCATTGCACCTGTTTCCTGCTCGTGACTAACACCTAAAGGCGCACAGGATATTTTCGGGCTGGAAATTTTGCCTGGAATTCAGGAACTTGATTGCAGGACTTTAATCTACAGAGACTTAATTAGTTCCAAACAGGCTGCAGATGATGCAGAGTAATTCTTGAAAAAACAACTACTTATACTTTGGTTGAATGGTGTATTTTCTTTTGCCTGTGGTTTGTGATGGGACTATACTCTTATGTAGTTCAGATACTCTACTACTTTAGTGCAGGTGTTTGTCCTACATGTTTCCTGTATCATCACAATAATCAAAATCATCTCAATAACTTTGTTTGCCATAAACTGGTGCCATAAAACTGGCTTAATTTTTTCTAAGGCAAACCAAAAGGAAACTCTTCGCAAGCAAGTGACCAAGTGATGAGTGAACACTCAGTACACATGATCTTGACAGTGCAGGGCACCTCAGATATGTGGGCATAGCTTCCACTTTTATTAGCGTGTAAGTGTTATGTGGGTCCTAAAAGACATTTTTTAGTAGCAGTTCTTCCCATAGCTCCTGCCAGTAAGCTTATTTGAAAATGGGATGAAATTTGCTCAGGGTGGGATGGCGATTTTTCTGGCAATGTGTTGGGATAACTTTATGTATCAATATTGGAACTCAAACATTTACAGTAAATAATATCGTTCTGTGTGAATGAGTGCAGTTCCATGCCACAAGTTCCTCTGCAGTGCCGCATATAGGTACATAGGTGTGTGGGTTTGTAAGGGGTTTTTAAAGAGTAAGGGTGCTGGGATATTCTAAGAATTAATAGCCAAGATGGTAATGTTAAACTTGAGATGAAATTCATAAATTACACTTGCTGTTGTATGGTTTTATATTATTTAAGAGATCTCCACAAATCAAACTATCAGTGTATTCTGTGGAGATCTTTTAGTCACCTTTCAGACTAGACCAGGCCAAAGAAGAAAGCTGGAGAGAGGGACTTTTGACAACAGCACAGAGTGACAGGATGAGGGGGAACAGCTTTAAACTGGAAGAGAATAGATTCAGAGATGTTGGGAAGGAGTTGTTTACTCAGAGGGTAAGAAACAGGTTGCCCAGAGACATTGTGGATGCCTTTGTGTTGTCATTTGGAAAGTGTCACTTCCCGTGGCAGGGAGGTTGGAGCTAGATGGTCTTTAATGTCCCTTCCAACTGAAGCTATTCTGTGATTCTATGATTTTAAGGTAAGGATCACTGGCAATTTCAGTTTTAATATTGAGTACCACACTGCTTAACTCATGCTTATTTTTTAGTTCTAAACTTGCACAGTGGTAGTACAGTGATCTGCAGGTGGCTTATAATGTATGGAATGTCAGACTGCAAAGGCAGCCAGTTTTTGGCAGGACTGTTACATGTCAAGACAACTAGGTCTATGAAGGGAGGGGGACCCGAGTGAATTGTCCATATCACCTTTTCCTTTCAAGTTGGTCTCTTCACCTACTTCACACTTGTAAATTTCATGTCACAATGTTCCTTTTGCCTTTTCTTCCTTCCCCCATCCAGTTTGTCTCTTTTCTCTCCCTTCCCGAAGCATAAACATGTTTTAGTCCCAAAAGCCTTGATCTCTCCTGTTCTTCCTCACATCAATGACTGAGTAACTTTTCTTATCTGAACTAATTTCTCATGCTGTGTAAGAGGAGTTCAGTTATAATCTTATTCCCATCTGATTTCTAGTCTGTATATGCCCATTAAACCACCAGTACAATGACTGGTGAAATGTTAGTACCCTGTGTATACATTTTTCATGCTCTCAGCTGTTTTTTGTAATCCAGAGTGTGAAAGTGAATTACCTTCCTGGATTTCTTTCTCTAGTCTCTGGAATTTTCAGGATTTTCCTTAACCTCGAGGGTTTCTTCAGCTTCTTAATCTGTTGCTTTCACCTCTGCAGTTTTCTTAGTGGACATATTTTATAAATCTAAGGACAATATCGAGCGAAAATTGTGCTTCCTTTCTATATTTTTCCTCTTTTTTACTGCATATCACTTCTAAAATGGAGCCAAAACCTCTATTTTCTTATTTCACACCTCTTTCTAATGCATTTTTCTTTGGCATTGCTGCAAGGCATAGAAGGTCTTGGACGTGTAGAAGAGTAGTCTATAGATGCTGTGGTAGTCAACATGCAGTGGAAAAGACTAGAAGCTTAGAAAAGTAAGTGTCATCCAATAAACTTCTTTTTTTGTAGTTGTACTATGATGGCAGCTTCTACAGCCCACTCACTGGATTTTGGATAGACCTACCTCTGCTTTTTTTATTTGCTTGTTGTAGACTTGGGACAAACTTTCTGTAAACACATAAAAGACAAGGTTATTCAGGTCCTTCTTTTATTTGGCTTGGAAATGCTGGTTTTGACTGTGAGCTACAGTAACTGACAAATAGGTGGGGTGTATGGGGCAACTTGTCCATCTGCTGGGTGAAGCACTTGAAGCTTTTCCTTGCTCTTTAAGATTCTTTTGTTGTTCAAAATGGTTCTTTTTACCTCAAGCGTGATTTTGCTTATGGTCACTGGAATCACACACAAAACACACAGAGTCTCATTCTTGAACTACAGTCCTGCTTGGTCAGGTTCACTTCCCTTTTCTTATCCTCCATTTTCCCATGAAGGCCATGGAATCCACATTGGATCCTGAAAACCTTTGAGTTAAAAGGCCATAAATTAGAGGAGAAGCAAAATATAATTGCCAGCATGAGTCAAAACACTGTGCTCTGGTCAAACTTGGGTGGAATGAATACTTCCCACTATCTGACCCTTGATTCAGTATGAAATTTGTCACAGTGTTACTGTTAAGATCTTTCTTCCTGTGCTCTTATAGGTGTAATGTTCTGTTTGGGAGTTGATCATAAACCTTTCTAGCTGCAGCCTTTTTTCTAGTGTACCATGGCCCTGAAGTCACCATTCAACACATAGCACCTTCACTGCAGCAAATAATCTGTGAGGCTCATTCTGCAGCCTGAAATGATACTGCTTTAAAGCCTCATTTCTCTTTCACAAGTTCTGGGGTTACTCAAAGGGAAATTTTCTTCAACACTCAAAGAAAAAGATTGGGTGGGATTTTTTTCCTTTTAATTCAAAGGTTTACAAAATCAGCTCTTTAATGTCACTTTGCAGGCTAGAAATATAAATACAGTATAGCCTGCATTACATATAATAATAAAAAATGTTTTACATAAAAATATTAGAGGCAGAAAAGAGAAGCTGTGTCTTGGAATTGAGGGGTCGGTGGCAATGCTGGAACATCTAATGATATTTCTTCCAGTGAACACTGCTGAGAATCAAATTCTATGAGTCTGAACATCCAACTGGTTATACTGAGTGCAGCAGTTTTTAGACTGAAGGATAAAGTAATTGAAGCAATCCTATTTTCAAGGAGCTGAGTATGCCAGATTTAGGCTAAAGCCATTTGAGACAGAGGCATATTCCTGTGCTAACTCATTAGTTTTCTTCTCCTTTGTTCTTCTAGTTCAATTTTAGTATGACTATTTTTTAAAGGCAAATAACATTGATCCCTTACAAAATGAAACTGTAGTTAAGGCAAATGTGATAATTGCAATGGCAGTCCTTCTTGGTGTTTTCAATGGTTTGGATTGTCTTGTTTTCTTTATGCTTTTTTAATTCGTTTTAGGGGTTTTTTTTTTAACCATACCTAGCACATAATGAAGTTTCAGGTTGGAGGGCAGAGCTGTTATAACTCTGTTCTAGCAGTTCTAAACAGTCTGATAAACATCATATTTGCTTAGATTTATTAGATCCACAGTTGCAGGGGATCTACATTTATTAGTTTCTTTGAAGCACTGATTTAAAAAAGTCTACAACTGTGACTTGAAATACCTCTTTTAACACATGCTGTAGGTACAGGCTGCTACATTCACTATTTTGTATGATAACATCAGTTGTCTTAACTGAAGCCAAGATCTGCAATGCAAAGCTGTATATCAGATGCTGATTTTTGATTAGATTAATTGTAATTTTTGCTTAAAACTTGACTGAAGATAAAATCTTAAATATAAAACTACTAGTGTTGAAGCGTCAAAAACTTTGCAGGAGAGTTTGATTAACCTTTGTTTCTTAATGAGGCATTACTCAGTGAATCCCTGAAATGAGGGTCTTAGACCTACAGAGAAGGCATACAGAAATAGAAATTAACTTATTTCCCCAAGTCCTCCTGAAGTTCACTGAGAAAGGAATCCTGTACATTGTTAGCAAGTTCTCTTCTTACCCTCCAATCTGCATGATGTAGTAGAGGAGTTATTAATTTTTGCATGTAATGCAGATTGGGCAGTGATCATAACAGTGACTCATGTTGAAACGGAGTTGTAGATTGATCCTTAGGGAAAATAAGTCTAATAAGGAAAAATTGCAGCTTAATTATAGTGCCAGAACTTTGCCAAGTTTTCCATCTTTTCATATCATCTCTGGAAGGATGAGATGACCAAGGTTATTTTAAGTGATGCATATTTAAACATATGTTTTGACTGGCAAATCTCACTCTGTGGCTGGCAGAAGGATTTGAATTGTGGAACATCTCGATGTTGTCGTCAGAGTTTATGTCTGTTTGTCCTTGCTCAGCTATAGAAGCTGCTGAAGGGTTTTAGTCTTCAGGAAGTACAGACGACTTAGGGTTACTTGTTAGCTGCTGCATGGCCTATAGTCCATGAAATGATCTGTCTGGTGTGAATCATCACAGCAGCTTCGGGGATACTGCAGTCAAGATTTGCAGTTAGACTGCCCATGTACTGTGAGCCTTTTGCCAGCTTTTATTTCAGAGAATATGTATTATAATTTCATTATTCCTTCCTGGTTATTTTTTCAAGAATGGAAGAATCATTGAAGTTGATTTTTGAAGTCTGATTCTTGACAATTTGTAATGAAATGATATGAATACTAGACTACTTCTGCACAGAGTTGTACAGTTTATGATAACTTTTAGCAAATAGATTATAACCTTTCTGATGAAATCAGCATAACAGCATGGCTTTCATATTATAACCTGGGGTGGAAGGGCTATTCCATAAAGTCACTTCAGAAAACCATCTGATTTCACATTTCAAAGGAAAGGGAGTCTGGGTGACATTGTCAAGCACCCTGTCCGTCCTGAAAACCTCAGCCATGTAACTGGGGAGGTTGTTGTCATGATTGTCTTCACTGAAAAAAAATTGAGCTTGTATTTAGCTCTCCTGGTCCTCTTTGTATCAGCCCAAATTACTGGAATGCTGTGAGGGGATACTCCTATCCCCAAAACTTCCCTAGGGACAAAAGACCTATTGCCTTAAGTCTTTCCTCTTACAGCAGATTTTCCAGCCCATTGATCATTTTGTGTGGTAATTTTGTGTGGATGCTTTCTTTTATGTGATTACTTATGACAACAACAATTTGAAACTACCTTTTGTGTATGAGTAGGAAAAGTTTGAAATGCACAATACCAAACATTAAGTAGAGGTGATGGCCAACAAGTACATTTCTACTCTTCAATACTTTCTTTTTCCTAACAGTAAATAGTAAAAGAAATAGAATGCATTTTCAATTAATGTTTTAAAGGTTACTATATTATTTGTCTGTTCTCTACCCTCAAGGTCAAAACTTAGTAAACTTTCCACAGTGGACATGTGTATTTTCCATGTGTTTAATTTCTGTCCATATCCTGAAAGGCAGGCCGGTTACTGGAATCTGAAGCAGATGAACATGAAGTTACAGGAGTAAAAAAGACAGGATCTGAGCTGTTGAAAAGCAATTGCAATTCAGTTAAATTGAGTGTAATTTCTCTGATGGATTTAACTTGCATTTATAAACATGGAAGTTTTACTTGCTGTATGTAAGCAGTTCTACAAGATGGTTCTCAATTTAATGTTTGTAAAGATGAAGACCTCTTCAGACAATTACAGACAATCTCATAATAAAAGGGAAATGTTTTTGTTGTTAAGACAGACTCACACAGGCCTTGTTATCCAGCCTTACTCCTTTAAATGTGGTTTCTAATTATAAGCTTTTTCCAATGGTAGAAGAAATTGTGGTAAGCAGCTGGAAGCAGCCCTAATCTGGAGGGTGACCAGAATGAGTGACCAAAACACATCCAGAGGGTCCATAAGCCATCTTATATTACATCTTTGAAATACACAGTTCAAGCTTTCAAGCTTTTTCAAATCTAGAAAGATATTGGGATGGTCATTTATTTCACGGGTCGCTTGTTCTGTGGTTCAGTCCCTCTGGTGCCTGCCTGAAGATGAGCATGTAGAATAAAATGTATCTGAGGATTCCCCTCTTTAAGTAGCTCTCGAAGAGGTTTCTCTTCTTCCATAAAAGAGGATAAGGAGGGACACTAGAGAGTATATATAGGTCAGGTATATAAGTGTATAAAGTCAGCTACTCCATTTTTTCAGGATATGCAAACTCGCCTAGAGTTTCCATAAACATGGAGAATAGCATACTTGTGCACCAGTGCAACCCTGGCCTCAGCAATCCAATCCTCGTCTTTCTTCACCAAACTAGCCTTTCTTAACACTTTCAGTTTGTCAAGAGAATGGAATGGCACATTTTATAATTAACATAATTAACTGTAAACACAAACTAGCTAAGCTTCCGGAGAAGATACCGAATGTTTCAGTCGTGTATTCATGTGCTGTACAATAAACTCTCAATGCTGGTTGGCCCTGCTGGGTGCAGCGAGAGATGAAGTGAAAACATTTAGTGACTTTACAACCATGGTAAATTGCTATTTAACTACTGGGAGTTTCAGATTCTTTAAACACTTTACTGTGTGATTTTGTGATTTTGTTCACTGTTGTTAGATATCAGCTGCATTCATGACTCAAATGCTTCCAGAGGAAGATCCATTTTACTGCATTCTGGTTTGGCTATGAAACTGGCCTCTCCACAGGTACAGAAGGAAACACATCCAAGAACTATAATGCAATGAGTGTTTCCAAGCTCACACATTTTTACCCGAAGGTAGAAACAAAAATAGAACAGCTTGGTTGCTTTGTATTTTTTTTTTCCCCTCTCTGCCTACAGAATTTCCATTTGTTTAAAGAGGTGTTGTATTTGAGATAGTTGCAGTGCTTTTGTTAGCTCAGACACTTGGTTATGAGAAACAGTGAACATTGTACATGACTTTCTTAATATTCCATGTAAAAGACTTTTTAATTTAAAAACTTCAGACTCAGACCTTGATCCTTCCAGTAATTATAAATGACTAGAAAAAAACATTCCTGACACCAAGGAGGAAAATATAAAGCATTTCTGTGGAAAGACGAATAGTATCTGTATTGTTTAGCCACCTCTTTAGAACTAGTGAAAGTTATATGCATACCTGACCTCTACTCAGCTCTGGTAAGGCTATCTCTGGCGTGCTGTTTGGGGATCCATTTTGGGCTTTCAAGTTTAAGACAAGGAATTACTGGAGAGCTGGTCCAGCTGAGGGCTATAAAGATGGCTAGGGATATGGAGTATCATCTCTCTTAGGAGGAAAGGCTGAAGGAACTGGCCCAAGTTAGCCTGGAGACTGCTGAACAGGGATCTTATCACTGTGTACAAATAACTTAAGGGTGGTTGTCAAGAAGATGGGACCAAACTCTCTTTAGTGGGCACAGTGACAGGACAAGGGACAATGAGAACCAACTGAAATACATGAGGTTCCATCCAAATAGGAAAAGCTTATTTATTTGAGGGTGACTGGAAGCCAGAACAGGCTACAAGCTTTCTGGTTGTGTAGTCTACCTCTCTTGAAATTTTTAAAACCTGCCTGACTCAGTCCTGTTCAATTTGCCATAGCAGTGATGTGGGATTAGATGATCTTCAGAGGTCCTTTCCAACCCCAACTCTTCTGTGCTTCTCTGATTCTGAATATCTACTCTTCTTCCTGGAGTGAGATTAATATGTGCCTTTATTAGGAGTGCCTAGGAAAGGCCTGTTTGAAAGGGTGGAGTTTGGCCACTACTAGTACAGACCATTTTCTTTGTTAGACAAAGGCAAATGGTGCATGTTTAGAACACAGTGCTTAATAATAAAACAGTGGCAATGTAGGGGGTTAATGCTGGTTTTAGTGTTGAAGAATCCTTTCCATGGGCAGGAAGGTTTTCTGACTAATGGGATTTAGATGGGTCTGCACAAAAACATGACAACTTGGAGAAAGAAGTCAATCAAGGAGACATTGTAAACTTCGGACTATTTTTCTGGTCTTCTCAAAACTATACAGCTATGAGAGGAACAAATATGAAGCCAGAATGATATATTTTACAGGACTTTTCCTATTCTGTGACTTTAGCTGCATTTTGCCTTCACAGGGCTATTTCAACCACTGTGAATGTTAATGGCTTGTCCACATGTCTTGGCACAATTGTGCAGTGCAATGAAGTATTTTTATTTCAAGTGGTGTTGTATGGCAGGGTTCTAATGTTACAGGTTTGTAGGAGAAAACTGTAACTCCTGCTACAGCAGAGAGGAGAAAGCCTCTTTGCAAGAGAAGAGCAATACTACTAGCATACTAAAGTGACAGTGGTGTTCTTCGAGGTCCTGTGGAATTTACATCCTTCTTTGTTAGCACCTGCCACTGGTTGCTGTGACAGAGGCAGGGGAGTGAAGGCACAGTTGCTGTTTTCCCCATAGCCAGATGAGGTACGCTTCTGTGGTGGTAACTTCATAAAGCTATTTAGGCATTCACTATTGCAGGGCATCAGTTCACCCATTTCAGACAAGAAGGAAAATGCAACCAAAGCAGCACTATGATCTTTAATATTTTGTAATTTCTCTCCTTCATTTTTATTAATTTGTATTCTGATGAAGTTTAATGACAAAATTACTTCAGAAGAGCTGTTGCCAGCCCTTTTCAAATACTTCTAAGAAGATGTCTCTAGTCCAAATCTGCTGTGTTTTCCTTGACTAGTACTTTCGTTTAACCTGAATAATCAGGTTACCCTTGATTATTCACAAAGGCCATATTTGTCTTTTCCTTGCCATGTTTTGCAAATCCTGCACCTTATTTTTGCTCCCCAGCTAGCTTAGTAGCTAGGAAAAGAAATGGGAAATGTAAGCAATGACCTTGATTCCTTCTAAAGCTACTCATCCATCTGGTAACTGCATTGATAGCTATGATTAATGTTCTTTGCTGAACTAGAATCACACCAAAATGCCCCAGTGCTCTTCTGTGTAGAAATATTTGCTGAGAACTGGTTTGAATATAAAAAGAGAGGAATATGACGAGCTGGAGTGGTGTAGGAGAAGCTGAGGACTGCACTATATGGTGTGGATAATAGTTATTGATCAGAGAAGGGAACAAATAACATGGAAATAAAATGTTGCGTAGAGTACCTTGGTTTTGCCTTGAAGTTTACAGTTCATGACTTACTACTTTTACTACCTTCTCACATCCTTACCTAGAAGCATAGGATGTGTCTTTGTTTAATTGTTAATATACATTTATAATCACGCCTTGTGACTTCCAGAATGAATAGCTGAGACATGTTCTGTGGGAAACAAAGGAGTCTGTGGAGTTTTGAGCCAAAAAGGGCTCAAAAGTTGCAGCTGGTTTAGCTCTCAACAGCCTGCTCGCTGGCCAATTGCAGTATTTCAGCTTGCTAGAAGTGTTTTTGTTTGAAAGACTCAAAAATAGCCACCTTGATATTATCTGAAAGACCTCAGACTTGCTAGTGCTTTCAGACTGTGTAGGGAACATAACAAAACTTAAACAAAACTCCTTAGTTTAAAGATACTAATTTTTTTCAAACGTAACACTCATTATGTTTCAATAGGGGAAAAAATCTCAGTGATCAGCAAATCAGTTTCTAGGACTACTAAATAATTTTTAGTAGCACTTGTGATCATTTATAATACCAAAGCTGTCTTTGAAGTTATTTTTTATTCTTATCCAGATAAACCTTCAGTAAATAGGACTGTAGGTTGCCTTTACTAGAGATTTGATTGTTAGATTAAAAATATGCTTTCAGTAGGATATACCTCATCTCCAGGAACACAGAATTGTTTCAAACAAAATCCATTTTGAATTCTGGAGAGATTTAGACAAAGACTTTTTTTTTTTTTTTTTTTTTTTTTTTTTTAAGTTGTATGTGTCTCTCCAGTGGTATTGTGAAAGCAGACTTGAATTTCAAGAGATTCCAGATTTCTCCCCAGTATTACTGTTGTTGTGTCTCAGTTGTGATTTAAGAAAATGAGTTGGGTGTTTTGATGAGGGGTTTTTTTGGGGGGTTGTTGTTGGGTTTTTTGGTTGGGTTTTTTTTTACATTTTAAAATGTTTCCAAACTTTACTGTTATCTCTATAAAGGTAATATTTTCAAACTTTGAATATACCTGTAAGCAAACACCATTATCTTCTTTTTTTTTTTAGTTATATGCTTTTGAGTATATTTCCATAGTGCCAGTATTGTTACTCACTTTGAAGGGATGAACAGGTATGAAGTGGTTATTGTATTTTTTCTTGTTTTTTGTGTAGTGTTTCTAAGACTATGTTTTGGTCAAGACAAACATAAATGAGGCAGAGAGCGGTATCAAGTGGGAAAAAAAAAAAGAACTTAGATATGTTCTTTTGCCCCAGTTCTGTTTCGTTTTGGTCAGAAGACACATGCAGTCCTGCATTGTGGCTGGTGTCCAGAACAGTTTATAATGATGCTGTGATCGTCCATCTGCTGTAACACTTTCTGACACTCACAGCCAAATGTTGCAGCTTCATATTGACCTGAATGTTTGCAGTGGAGTTATCTTGTCTGTCAGCATATGTGGGTCCATATTATGGATTGTTCTGGACATGTTCACCTTTGTCATAGTAGATACATTTCTAAGGTCAGATGATGCTTTTATGACAGCAGTATGAGATATTTGGAAGCCTTCAGTAAAACTTTCCAGCAGCATTAGAAGTTTTTCCTCCTTGCAAATCCCCATTTTGTCCCTGCTCCCTTTCATGTTAATTCAACTAAACTTTAAAAGAGTCAGGATTTTCCTTTTATATTTTTCATCCTTCTGAGACTGGATGTTTCTCTCTTTGAATTCTGTGGTACTTATATTTATTTAAAGAGCTTATTTAACATTTGTTTTACTTGGACAAGAGGTGAGGAAATAAGAACCTAACTAAATAACTTTTCTTTTTCCCTCTACTTGCTCTCATTTGTACATCATATTTTTTTTTTTTGACAATCATTGTCATATCTACATAGGAGATACTTAAATAGTTTCTCCCTTTTCACAGTCAAATAAAGAGATGGCCAAAACACTAAAACAAACAAAAATATACTTTCCTCCCTGGGAATTTTTTATGACATTCAAGCCATTTAGGCATACAAGATACCTCAAACAGTATAATGTTAAAAGGGAAAATGTACCCTACTGATCAAATGATTCATCCTAATCATTGATATTTTATTATCAAAAGTGTTAATGCACCTGGCAGGCCCACATATACTCCCCAGACAAGTACTATGCATATTTCAAGGCAACGAAAAAAGGCCATGAGATTCACTTTTTCCACCCCCCACCCCCCACAGATAATATGACTAAACAATTGCTCAACTTGGTGGTATGTATTTTCCTGTTGAGCATAAGGGAAACAATTAGTATACATAAAATTAAAATATTAAAATAGGGTGTTAAAAGAGACATTTAAATTGCCACTATGGTAATTTCCTGTATCAGATGATAACCATATTAGCATAATATTTTGTTCATATATTTGCAAGAAATGTCCTTGGAGCCTGCTCATTGAGTTATTTAATCTCATTGCCTACTGAACTAACTTGCTGTCTCATGAAGTTGCCCTGCTTCCTAATTATTTTGGTGTGTTCTCCTGCATTATTCCAGTGGTGGCTCAGACCTGATCTGCCCACTTCCTTGATTTAGCTAATGGGTTGGTCAGTTCTCCTTACAGTAAAATCCTTTTGTGGAATCACAAGGTCTGTCTTCTTCCTAGTTAAAAGTCACTGTTACCAAAGTTGTGTTATGTGACTGCCAAATTTTACAGATGGACGTCTGGAAATACTTACTGCAAGGACATGGTGAAGGATTGCAGTGGAAATGCAGGAACTGCAGCAGGACAGTAACTAGGCTAGAGCCTCTGTTTAAAGTAGCAATGGGTGCAGACTACTCACTTTTATGAGCAGCTGGGAGTTCAGCGATTGTAATGAATGCTACCTAAAATATCTGATACATGAGGGTTTTAAAAATTATAGAGTCTTCAAGGGATGCAAGAGTATAAATTTTGACTCCTTTTGCAATCTCTTGCAAAAGAAGTCGAAAACTAAGAAATCAAAACTTCTGGTCTGCCACAATATTTTTATTGTGACTCATTATGAAAGTATAGCTGAGAAAGGTCAGTGTAACTTGCTCGCTTCGCTGAAAGAAAGTAGATGAACAAATTAGAACTACAAATCAACAATGGATCACATAAATTTAGCTTTTCTGTATATATGTAGCTTTTTGTATGTGCTCCCTCATTGTCTGAAGCTTACCACAAGCCTAAAAACCAGGAGAAAATAAATGGGAAAATAATACAGCAATACATAATAACACAAGTCCATGCTGAAAGAAACCAGATGCAGAAAAAGCTGTTTATCTACATGTATCACTGTTGACTGAAATTTAGTTCAGCTAAATCAGTGTGAGGTAAATCACAGTCAGAGACACAGGGCATAATGATGAACATTGCAGCACCTACCTTGACTCTGACAGCCTCATTCTTTGCCAGGCTTTGGTCCGTTGTTTTAAGAGAGCTCGTACAGAGTTTCAGTCAGGTTGGTTGGTTTAGCTTGAATTATTGTGGTGTCTGAATTTACCAGTTGGTTGGCTTTGCTGTGGAGTGTATGTGGCACATTCCCCCAAGAAGTTACTGTTCCACTGGTGAGTAGAAGATGTCTTCCAGCTGATGACAGTAAACTTGCCTTCTTACTGTCTGTCATGTAAAACTCCCTGCATTTTTAACAGGAGATTCTGAAGATTCAGATTCAGGAGAAGTTCAAATTCAGAAGTCAGCCTAGACATTCTAATTCTTTTCATCTTGATCCTGAAATACCATTGCCTAAAGCAGCACAATTATATGAAGAAACCAATGTAAACACCTTGAATCAGTGGGACAATTTAGAAGCAGGCAAGAAGTTTAAAGACATGCACGTGCATATGTTTTCATTTAAGTAGGATGTAGGTCCTGCACAGCCCATTAGTCATCTTTTGTGTTAAAGGAGCAGACATTATCTGTTCTTTGTGATTTTATTTTATTTTAGACATGTTAAATGGGGAAAAAAAAGAGTGTGTCTTTTACTCAGTGGTGTTGAGAAGCTGTTCTAGTATCACTTTGAGCTTGCTCACCTTCAAATGGCATGCTTCATGCTTAATAAACAAATCCTGTCTGTCACCAGATTTACCCCTATTGTAAACATGTTAGCTTGGTGACTCCAGTTAAATAATGCTTGAATTAACATATCCTGAATTTTGGATTTTGAATAAGTTGCTTATGGTATTTTAGCTTGTTATGGTCTCACAGAATTAGTTGATGAGGTTTTATTGACCATTTTTTTTATCCTTATATACCTTCTTACTATATTTGTATCTTGATATGACTTGAGTAATTGCCAGTCGCTGTTTTATTTTCCTCACCCTCATCTTTGCCTTGTAAATTAATTTCCTCAGTTACTTTAAAAGTTGTTATGCAGTGCTTGTAATAGTAAAAGTAGCACCAGTAGAAAGTGGAATAAGGTTGACTTTTTTGAAAATGAGACATCTCAGAATGCAAAACAAATTATTATTTGGACAATGATTGTTAGATTTTTTTTTAATTGCATCTCAGATTAATTGATGGAATTTACTATTTTATGAAAACATGAGGAAATCTCCCTGTTAAAAATGAAAGGGGAAATAGGCATAGCTGGCAAGCTCTTCATCCTAAATGATATGGGAAATGGAAGACATTGAATAGAAAAGCAGGAGGCTATCTCTGACACTTCCTAGGAAATGGAAACAGTAGTTGCATTAATACTCCTGAACCACAGTGGTCATGTACACCTGTTTAATATGGAAAAGTTCTACTGGTTTGAAATTCTTTTTGTAAAAAGTGTGATAGAGATGGGGGTATGGTAATGTTTAGCAGCAGATGGAATTGGCTGCACTTAGTTTCATCTAACCTCTCCACATGTTTGTTATCTTCTGTAAGTCTTCCCAAGCCTGAACCTCTGAGGGGCTTTCCCAGGAGTACTGTACTTTGTTATTGCTTCCATCCTCTTCCATGTATTATGGAATTTGTGTCCAAACTCAAGATGTTTTAGGGTGCAGATTTCAGAGCAGCCAACCCTAGATTTGTCTTGAGATTCTGTGCAGGGCAGAGCTTCTGATCTGAGTGACTTAAATAGCTCCCTGAATCCATTAAGTTGTAAGTATAAGATTTTGTCTTATACGAAGAGTTGTGAGGACTTAATTCACTGTGCTCTGGCTAAAAGACATGTCCTGAAAAAAATACCTTATTATTTAGGTTCACTCACTTCTTTTCCTTTTGCTAGTAGACTCTTTACAGCACAAAATATAAAAGTGTTGAGAAAAAAAATGGAAATGAAATAATTTAAATAAACTTATGGATAACTTTTCCTCAAACTATGTTTTATGGTTGCCATTAATATTCCTGCAGAGTTCCTGTAGTTAAAAGAAGCACTATGTGAATCCAGGAATTTAAAAGGAAGAAATTAGAGTTTCAAATAGCTTGCACAGGTTAGAAGTGCAGACATTTAACAGACATTTTAGCTTTGCTGTTTCTGGAGGGGAAGGAGACCCACTCTGTTTGGAACTGACTGGAAGCTATGTCTGCAGAACATGCAGCAGCAAAACGCAAGGCTGTTTTGCTGAAACTGTGACTACATTTGTGACTTTGATCCACATGCTAAGTGATCAGGCTAGGGACGGCTAATGCACTACTTTGGGTGACTGCCAGGAAGCGGTAATTGTCTTTGTTAGCAGTCCTGGTCATTAAGAGTTTTTATTCTAAAAGCAATGACCTTGTCAAGTTCTTTATCAAAAACAACACATTGTATATAAAAATAACATGAATATTTGTGTATCTCTCTGCATATATACATACACAAAAGCCCTTATATATATATATATCAATACTCTTGAATAAATTATGACAGTGTTGTATGTTTTATTACAGAAGACCAAAAGAGAAGAAGAAATATTTTGCTAGAATAGCAGTTAATGAGAGGGAGGCACAGACAGGTGTTTAGTCCAGCTATTCCTTCCAGATTAAAGTTCTGGTTCTGTCTGAACACTAATCTGTGCATTGATGCTACCAGAATGTGTTACTTGAAAAGATCCTGTCACTTTAATTTCATTAGATTCTCTTGCTGTGATTAACTCTTAGTGTTAAGCATTTAGTATCCTTCCTGTGACCAGCACTATTGTGAATATACAGATCAAAACTAAGCAAAAATATATAAAAGTTAACCTGTAACAGGAAATTAGTTTTCACTTTCTTGTAGTTTTCTTTATACACCATAAGTTTTTTGTTGAGGACTGATCCATAATAACACACACCTTCCCTATGGTGGTCCTGTGCTCTAACTTTAACTCAGAGGACACCTACAAAAACTGTTCTGAAAAGCCTTTATTAGCTGCAATACACTGTTTAGATTATTCCTGAAATGCACCTGTTACTGTGCATAACAAATGGAGCTGTCAAGCATGGTGAGATTTTATTGTGTTTAGTCTTGCTAGCTGAATCATCTTGGACTGACTTGTTTACTCCAAAAACACTCCAGCTTGTATACTCCAACAACTTCCAAGATAAATGGGTTGCAGCTACATAAGTGAGTAAAAGCTAATGTAATTGTGTCTGTGCTAAAGCACATAAGGGGAAAAAAATGTCATTTTGACATTTTTGTGTTACCGAACAGATGATGAAGTAAACCATATTAAAGAAAGATGACACTTGTTAAACTACTTTTTCATATTTTCTTTAGGAAAAGCACACTCTTGATATGGGAGCCTTGGAATGACATGGTAGCTAGGAGGAGGACTACTCTAGTACTCAGGAATGCAAAGAATTGCTTCCAGTAAGGCTGTTCCACAAAAATGCTGAAGCTGTTGCTGTATTTAGAGAAAAAAATTATTTCCTAAACTGAATCTGAAATATATGAGATGTCTGCTTTATCTAAAAGGGGCTGTTTCATTTGAGTCATGTCGGTGCTAGTTCTGTTAAACATTTCCTTAATCAGCCTTTTGGGAAACTTGTCTCCAAGCATGTTTATACTCAAGTTACTGAGGTCTGTAGTTGCATTTAAGAAGTTGGGTAATTTACTGCTTTCATGACAGCATAGTTTTCGAGCAAATGGTTTATAGTGATTTATTGGTTAGAGTAGAGGAATTGGCTTGAACAGGAGAACTACAAAATGGTCGATCTGTTTTCATAAAAAAACAGATTTCACTTCTGAAACAATGATAGATGGGCAGTATTGTTAAAACTATGAATGGTAGGTAGAGCTGTTTTGCACAATACCAGATTAGCTGTGTTATATCTTGTGATACTGGATTGAGAATAATTCAGAAGTCATTCTGGGGACTGGGAAAGGAAGCTGGGAATACATGTGGCAATTACACAAGGCAGTCTGTTACTGGCAAAGTAATGTCTTTGCGTTAGGTTGTCCCGGACCAGTAACTAAGCACCCACCAACTGCCCTTCCAGTGGGATCGAGGGAGAAAATTAGAAGAACAAAAGTGAGAAAAACGAAGATTGTGATAAACGCAGTTTAAAAAATGAAGGAAATAGATTAAATGAACAAGTGATGCAAAGTCAGCAACACACCATTTCCCACCAGTAGACCAAGTCAGCCCCCAAGCAGCAGCTGTATAGGAAAGATCAAATGCACAGGTTTTATTGCTGGGCACAACATTGTATGGCAAGAAATATCCATTTGATGAATTCGGATCAACTTTTCCATCTCTGTCCACTCCAAACAACTTTCTCAGTCCTAATCTGTTTGCTGAGGGTGTGGAGTTAAAAACAGAAAAGGCCTTGATTGCACTCACTGCTCAGCAAGAGCTGAAGCACTGGAATTCTACCAACATGGTTTAGTCACAGATACAGAGAACAAAACCATACTGGCTGCTAGGAGGAGTCCCAGCTGGATCCACTACAATCTTCTGCAAGAAGAATAAAAGAATAAAAATACATTAAAAATAATTTTTGAGCAACTGTTGCAGGTCAGTGAAATTTGGGGTACTGAGAAGATGGCATCTGAGTATGGAAAGGATCATGTCCAGATTATACTCTTAGCAAAACAAGATACAGTCTTTGCTTCCCAAGAATACTGATTCTGTTCCAGTCCATTGTGTATGAACAATACAGGTGCTGTTTTTTTTGTACAACAGTTGTGGACTTGGATAATTGTATAAAATATCTATTGTCTGTAATAGTTCTTACTTGTTTTGTTTTTTTTATTTTTTAGTTGAGTGAAGTCTTTCAAATTTTCAATATGGTACATAAGACAGGGTCACAGATTTTTTTTTTTCCAGTTTCAGATGAAGAGAAGAAAGCAATGAATATAAACCTTAGGTCTCACCTTTATTTGTCAGCTGAAGTGATGTAAAAAGTGGCTTATATACTTTGTTCATTAAGGAAAACATTAGGATGGTTAACTCATATAGCTGTGAAATGTAACACTGTAATATTAAATGTAACACTGTAAAATTAAATGTAGCACTGTGTATTAATAATAATTAATAATGCTTCTGTGTGTTTGTATCAACCACCACAACTAAGTGAGAAAGTAAGAGTTTGTTCTTAATGTCCACGTTTTGTTTAGTTAGCTGTGGCAAATGCTTGCTCCATGTCTGTAATATGGTTAACTCTGAACTTCATCTAATATGGGTTTAAATAACTGAAAGTTAGTGTTAATAAGTTAAATATTTAAACTCGCAGACATTTATACAGAAGATTTTCATGTCCACTGAGGGAGTAGTGTGAGTAAAAGTTAAATATCCACAAGTTTTTTTCCAAATTATGCATATCTGAAAATTTTAGGTTGCCCAAGTAGCCGGAGTAAGGGTAACTTTGGGTGAATGCCTAGATGTCTGTTAGATGTAAGTAGCTTAGAGTAATGGTAAATAGAAATGGCTTTGTGTCTTGCTTCTCTGATTAGTGAAAGGCTGTCCCCAGAAGTTGTCATAGCAGCTATGTTTCTCATCTAAACAGCATTGTACCAGTGTGCACACAAGTCTTGTCCCTGACTAGCAGTCCTGTTAAGGAAGTGCTTAGGGAGCTGAACATGTTCTAGCCTGACCTTCACTGAAAGTATTAGTGTAACTATGCTTTTGGCATTTTTTATTTGTTTCCTTGTGGGCTTTTTTAGTAGTTATTGAAGTAGATTTGTCCTATATATTAAATCTGGAATGTTTTTTGTTTTCTTTTAATCCATTAAAGCCTGCTCTTTGGCTTGATTATGAAAAAAATAATTTATCACTTTTGCCTTGTAGGTTAATCTCCGAGCCACTGATGTGAAGCTTATGCGCCAGCTCCTCCTCATCAATGAAAGTATTGAATCAATCAAGTGGATGATTGAAGAGAAAGCCATTGCCAGCAGAGGCAGCAGTTTGAGTGGAAGTCTGTGCAGCTTGCTAGAAAGTCAGGAGACATCCCTCCATGGCAGCTGTAACAGTTTACAAGACTGTAGTGATGGACTGGATGGAATATCAGTGGGGAGTTATTTGGACACATTAGTGGATGATGTCCCTGGTCACCAAACCCCATCAGATATGGACAAGTTCAGTGATTCTTCTGCCATGGAGGACTCACAGTCTCTGCATAAACATCCCAAAATTGATTCTGATGAGTACTACTGTTTTGGTTAAAAGTTCCAGTGGGACACCCATGCACTTGTATTTATCCTTTTTCTTTGCTGCTATTTTATTTCATGTGCAAAACACCCAGAGTTCTCTTGGAAGGAGAATATAATATGATACTTCAATTCTACTGCATAACTTTTCTATTGCTTCTAATACGTTTTCTCAGTGATGGGTTGGGCTTTTCTCCTCCTCCTCACATTTTCTTAATTTATTGTCACAATTTTTTTTTGTTTTAATTTTTTACAATGCTGAATTTACAAGTCTGTAAAAGCGGTGAAGGAAAAGCTTTATCTTTAAAATGAAACATCAGGGAATGAGAGTAACAATTTTCTATTTGCTGCCAATAAAGTATCTTCTGATAAATATATGTTGTGATAAATTTTCTTGACTATGGGGTCTGGCCTTTCCAAAAATACTGTTCTTATTGAGCCTTAAATCTAAATCTCGGAAATACCTCTACAAAATAATTTTCCTTTTCTGAGCAATGAAATTTGATTCTATTAAGCTGTCTTCATTTGAAATATTAAGTATTCTAAATTTTTCTGCGTGGGCTTTCTTCCATTTGCAAAATGAAAGAAACCCCACACAGAAAAGTTTAGAATACTTAATATTTCTTCTTGTCTCTTGTGTAATTTTGATGTTCAATTCTTATTCTAAACTTTTTTTTATTATTATTTTAAATAGCAGTGCTGCTCTGCTGTCTTTTTCTTTTCTGTTTTACAAGTAAGAGTTTGCCTTAACTTTTTTTGTGCCTACTGATGCAGTTGAGAGCTGCAGCTAATCAGTTATATTGGAAAACAGTAACTGTTGTATGTAATCTCTGGCTTTGAGGCTTCCCTGGTCCCTGCATTTGTGAAGATTAGAGGTAGATTTTTCTTTTCAGTGTTTCAGAATCATAAGAACCCCCCAAAAATTTTATCCTTCTACAGTAAGAAAAAATTAGAATAGAAGAACTAAAATTGAACTAAGGACTCTAGCAGATGATGAGTGTATATTTCCAGTGTACAGACAGTGAAAGAGGTGTTGATACTTGCACATCATCTAAAAGTGTTCTGTTTCACCAAGTCTGACAGTATTCCTATTGCTAGGAATGCCTTTTCATGAAATTCCCTCACTAAAGTAATGTTTACTAAATATAAGGCAGGCTTCCATTTAAAAACTATTGTGCGTGTTCTGAAGGAGTACAAGTACATGCAGCAGTTGATGTATTTGGGTTTGGTTCATTCTGAGATAGCCCAATAAGATTCTGCTCATCCAAACCACATTTCCAGGGATCCATCTTGTCCAGTCTTGAGCAACAGCAAGTGTGAAGAAAAGGTAAATCGAGAAATTGCAAGTGGTAATTTGTGCTTTGTGACTAATTTCATCACTTCTCAATAAAGAAGATGTCTGTGTCTCTCAATTAGAAAACAAGATGTATACTTTGCTTTGGTCATCATGATTTATCAGATAGATAGTGAAGAAATGTTTGGTTACTAAAAATGAACCTTCTGAGTTCTACTTCAGCAGGTAGCTTGAAGAAAAATGAGGCAAGCCCTCAAATAGCAATACTGTGCTGATTTAACTTTTTCTGGGGTTTATTTTAATTCCTAGTGCAGCTTATGATTGCTGCTCGAAAGAAAAAGTTTGAAGAAAGAAACCTGGCAAAAAATTCTTCTCAGGGTGATATTAGGTAGAATATTGACTGGGAATTCAAAATAGATTTTATTATTTTCAGTTATTTTAATCTAGGGAACAGAACTAACTCCCTGACATAAAACTGGGACTCTCTTGATAGTTTTTCTACCTTTATTGCTTGGCATGGAAGTTGAACATCAGGATGTATACTCTCTCTAAATCAAATGTGAATGTGACATATATAGTCTCCTTCTCCAACTGAAATTTTGGGCAGTAGACCAATAAGTACATAAAATCTTTTCACTATGAAGAAAATAAAAGAATATTAGCATACCTTCTCAAATATCAAGCTATGCTGAAATTACTTGAAGGAAAGTACAGGCTATAACTGTCACCTACTTACAACTGTAGCACTGGATAAAAAGTAATTTAATCAGTGATAGATTTATCCCATTATGATCTAAAAGTCCATTTAAATGGGAATCAAAGCTGGAGAAACAAAAAGCCTAATACTAGAAGTGGTAAAGTAAGAGCTGTATGTGATTAGAAGCTTTTATTCTTCTATATCTCTTGACTGGAAGTGGGGAAAGAGTACAAGTGCCAAAACGAAGATGTAAGAAGACTGCTAGAAGGAAACAAGTGTTTCCAGGTGTTGTGTTTCTGATATCCAAGAACATGAACACCTTGGTTTTTATTTTTGAAACATATGTACTTGAAAGATTTAAGGTGACTTGTATTTCATAATTGGAATTAACAAGATTTCATAGTCAAAAGATAATTATACAGTCTTGGCTTGACACTTAAAGACAGACTATAAAATTTGATCATCTCCTGAAATTAATCAACTTAAAACTGAACTGAAACTTGACTGTTTAGTTGCTAACTTTGCTTTTAAATAGTCACATTTTTTTTCCAGCTTCCTCTTTACCTGGTTGACCTTGGTCTTGCAAAATCCTTGTGTGGCATAAAGGAATCTGGATGCCTTCTTTCAGCATGGACTTCCTTTTAACTTTTTATCTGATTTACAGAACTAAAAGAAAAACCAAAAAAGATGATTGAGTAGAGTAAGGCAAAGAATCTGAAAGCACTTTACACAGTGCTTTATGTCTGTTTCAAATGGATAAAAGCAACAGATTAAAAAAAAAGAACAAAAAAAACCCATGGATAAATAGTAAGTATTATTTATTCTGTGTCATTTTCTAATATCTTAGCTCTTTTGAGACTTTGCTTTCAGGAATGACAAACAATTTCAAGACACTTTGTAAAATCACGAGTGACGAGCAACACCCAGTTCATTCCTATGTCTATATCACTGAAGTTTTGTCTTTGGAAAACATTCCACTGTATAATTCAGTGACAATAAGGGATACTCAAAAATAAGGTAAATTTAGTACACTTTCTGTTTTGGGATGATAGTTTCCTGCTAATGGGAGCCAGCAGCTGTTCACAAAAATACTGTTGAAGGAGGGAAAAAAAAGCTAACATTTTCACATCTGAAAACTGTGACTTTAAAAGAGTCTGCCAAGACAATCTATGATGTTTTGAGGTACTTTCAAAAGATCAATTAAAATTCTTTGAAAACTCCCTGCCAGCTGTCAAGTCTAGTGTTGATCTCAGGGTTGCATCGGCTTATGAAAAACCAAGCAGGAGCTCTTGAATCATCCATCAGGAGGCTGGAGACATTGCACTGGGAGACCAAAGACAGAAAAACATCTCTACCATTGGAAGGTGAGAAGGTGAGCTACCATTATCCTGTAATAGAAACAAGATGCTTAGAAAATAGAAAAATCTGGTGTACCTTCTTAAAGCGACCCCTGACTTTCGAAGGCAGTGGTAAAATGGTGGAACAGCTGTTGAATCATTTGAAGTTTAAAAAAATCTTTCTCTCCACTTCTCTTTGAAAAAGAGAACTTGTTAGTCAAGGTGGGTGAAGTGAAGTCTGAAATAATGTCTGGTAGCTGCATTTCATATAACCCTATGTAGTCAACTGAGAAACTGGAGGTTTTGTTTAATAATCTTAAGCAGTTACTAAGCTGTCAAAAAAGCTTGTGCTAGTATTTTTCATCTTGCCAACACTTCTGAACCAAGTCTAAATGATGTGACTTTGATATAAAGAATTAGCATATACCAAATAAACATGAGATCAGTAGGAAGCATCAATCACCTTACAGCAAAGGAGGCTTTGTTTTGCCTTAGCTGTACTTACAGCAAGTTTGTCTTTCTCAGAATACCTATGAATTTACTATAGAAACAGTTTAAGAGCATCCTACCCTGGAACAAACAGAAGCTTTTCCCTTACATAAATTAAAAAGAGATTAATGCTGCCTACACTTGACCTTCCCATTGGCCAGAGATTAAATTTCCCTGCTAAGTTTGTCTGGAGTGAAAACAAAACAATTTCTTTTTCCCCATAATGGGACTTTCTTTGCTATAGCATACCACCAATTGGGTAAGCAATCCTTATGAAGTCCTTTTAAAAGCCTGCTCTTCCAGCAAACATGTCTGGTCTTCCGAACTGATATTTCTTTATAATCTTGCCTGGTTATGTTGGCTGGATCACAGAAGAAGGATGTTTGATAAGATATGTCTTTTAGTTACTGTTAGGGGACCGCATGATACAAATACCTGATAATAAATGTCAGTAACAAAATTTTTGTTTAGGACAGGGATGGAAGGGTTGTTCTTGGTTTGTTGGTGGGTTTTTTCTTGTGGTTTTTTTTTTTATTTTTCCAAAAGCTGGCTGCAAAAACCAAGATGGTATTTCTGAGCAGTTCTGAAATTTTTTCCTCCATTTTTTGACATTCATATGGAGAGAGAGCAGCAAGCTTGAGCCCAAAGGTTTGAAATCATGCTTTTACCTCTGAACACTTACCCTCAGAGCAAATTTGTCAGCAATGCTGAGTCCAAAATTTTATAGCTAACAGGTATAATCTTGTGATACTTTTAAACCCTTTCACACGATGACTCCATTGCTCATCTTCTGGAAAACTATAAGACTGTGGAAACTTTTCAAATTTAGAAAAGAAAGTGCTTTGATTTTTTGAAGGAAAGTGTTGTTGTTAGAGTACAGTAAATTATGGGCTAAGAATTATGAGTTCAAGGTAGGCAACAAAATTAAAAATATTTTTTGTTAGGTCTATATTACAGTACCCTGTGTTTCCTTTCAGTGTTGCTGGAGACTGTTTATCTTCATTACATGTTATATCCCTAAAGAACAAAAACAGTTTCCTTTCTTCAGATGGTATTATGTGAATCTTTTTCAGAACTATTTTAAATTGTAAAAGCATTAAAACAATGCATGAAATCCTGAATTAAAAATAGGTTTTAAGATTTAAAAATTACAACTTTATTTACTGTTAATTGCTGTTGCTACTAGTTTCATTGTAAAGAAAGAAAATCTCTTTTGGGCTCTAAAAATACTATTTTATTTACATTCCAAGTAAATTTCAAAGAACCAACACTATGGAAAGAGAACAATAAATTCTATCTGTGAGATAAGTTGTAGAAAATCACTTGGTTAATTCTTTGTTCAAGCCTTACTGTAAGAAATGTTCCCGTCATCTTACCAGATGAAAAATGAATGTCTAAACAATAGCATAAATCTTATCAGGGAAATCAGAATTAACCAATACAGCATAAAGAAGTATTTGTAATAAAGTGAATAAAGTGATATGGCTGCATTTTTAAGGGAAAAAAATACAAAACACCAAAAAAAAAAAAAAAAAAAAAAAAAACCGAAAGCAAACTAAAAGCAAAATATTTCTCTAGGAAAGGAAGGAAGAAACACAATGACACAATAACAGAGTAGTTATCTATACACCCAGTTCTGTGTGCATCGAAATGATAAGGGGATCTCAGTATGATACGGACAGATCTGACCCTCTGGCCAGGCTTGCAGGAGGCAGCCTAAATGTTTTATACGTAGAAAACAAATCTGAATACTTCCTCTGCAGTTTCAATTTACTGAATTCTACCTAAAAGTGTTTGTTATACCAAGGAAAGAAAAAATATTAACCTGGCATTTGGCAGTCTGGGTTTCCAGATTGCTTATTCTATCCTTAAGACATACTGATTTCCAGGGAACTGTTAAAATGTTTGAAGAAAAACTGCTACAGTTATATTAAAGTAGTGCATGAATATAAAAAGCTATTTAATGGTAGTTCATATTTATTTTTCCCCTATTCGTTTTCTGAGAGCCACTTTTTTCTAAATGGCAAACTTTTTCAGTGAATATGAAAGGACTTTCAGAATATGTATATATTTTACAATACAATTATTTAGGCAAAGTTATTAGCTGCCCAGTTGATATCACAAGTGATCAAATTAGGGAGAACTTCTTCACCTTTTGTCCATCTCTGAGAATTTTGATTGCTCAGACCATTTCTTTCTCTCAGAAATACAGTGCCCTTTGTTCCTGACAAGTGGCTATCACAGTTTGCACAGTCAAGTAATCCTAAAAATATTTTGATGAGGGGGGAGGAGAAGAGTAATTAAAATGCTCCTTGCTTTTTGCACAGAGAAGCTGTGTTTGGAACAGTGACATAACTGTTAGGACAAATATGGCTTTCATTGTGCCACCCCACCTCCCCGGTGTTTGAATTAATGTAAATATTTGCTTCAGTCCATGAAGCTACCTAGAGTCACTGCTGGGTCACTTTCTTTCTGGTATTTAACATGCTGATATCAGCACAGAGATTTTCAGAATGAGTCACAGGGCTATATGGGAAGCTACCAACTTGTTTAATCTTCACATAGAACTGATTGCTCTTCAGCACACCATCATCAGGAAAGGCAGAGTTGAGAAAGGCTTTCATATAGTAATTATGGGGTTTTATTAAAAAAATAATGTAAACCTAGAGTTTTCACTCTTATCATTTCACTTTTCTGGCCACCAGTGAAAGCTGAAGGGTGAGTTTTATTTTGTAAGAGGAAGACTGATTTATTGATCACCATTTACCCCAAAACACATATAAAAGAGAAAGATACCATCAAAAATGTTATGAAAATATTACCATGGTAGTTTTTGCTCTGAAATAAATTCAAATTTAGAATGTTCCCTGGATTTGCTTCAGGGCGGGTTTTTTTTTTTCATCCTTTTTATCTCAGAGAGAGAATATAAGCTATCCAGGGAGTGCAGTTTCTTAGTGAAGTACAGCACAGAGATGAGGGAGTGACTGAATATGGATAGAGTATTTGAATAAACAGACTATGCCATTGATCCCAGTTAAGTATGCATTAGCAAAGGTCCTGGAAGACAATTACAATCTGATTGGTTTCCAGAGGTGAATCTTGCAAACGGGGAATTTGAAACAGCATTTGTGGAGACTACCTTATGGGCAAAAGTTTGGTGGCTGGGGTTTGGTTTTGAGGGTTTGGTTAGGGGCTGGGGCTTGGTTATTTGGATGGTTTTTTTTCCACCCTGTAGAATGGTAAGATAAAAAAACTTATATTTGTACTAATCTATGGTTTAGGAAATCAAATAACTTCCCTTTCTCTGTCTGTCCTTTCAAGTCCTTGGTGATCAGAACCACCAAGGCAAGCACTGAATAATGCTAACACCATGCTTGGAATTGGACCTTCTGTTAAAATGCTGGAATTTCTGTACCTTTCAATAAATGTGCATGAAATATTTTAGTATGCATTTGAATTTCCATGGTAGGAAATCAGCTTGAGGCAGTTTACTAAGGAAATTAATCTTTGACCAATGTTTCCTTGCATTTCTCCACAATATGAATTCATTGGGGGGTTTTTTGTTTGTTTGTTTGTTTGTTTGTTTTTTGTTTGTTTGTTGGTTTTTTTTTTGTAGTTGCCTCTTCCATAATGTAATAAATCCAGGGTACAGTAAATTATAGGGTGGAGTGGAGGAGCGAGAGGGGGATCCCTTACCTTTTCCATTTGGGCCAACAAAATTCCAGCAAGGCTTTTAAAACTTCATTGTTATTACTTAAAGATGTTGGAATTACTTAGAAAGACAGATTTACTATATTTTTGTTCAAACAGCTAAAAAGTAGTGTAGGACTTAACAAGGCAACATCCATGATTTCAGATCCTTTACCATGGCAATTAGGGCAGTAAAAGAAACAAGTTTGGTTTCCTCCACATTTCTACGTGGATGCTAATCTTGACATTATGACATGGATATTTAAAGCCTGAATTGCCAGTTTTGCCGTGACATCAGGCTGATAAACCACTGACAAGGTAAACACAACCTACTGACATGTTTTAAGACTAGGTGGCATACGACCTAGCCTGGGAAATGCTTTCAGTGAGACATCCTGGGAATGGCTAATTTGTGCCGAAATCCCAAACTGAGCTTTATGCTTCTATACTGATGAATATTAATTGGTAGGACCTGAGGTGGTATCTGGAATGTACAGTACACAGAAGACTGTACCATTAGAGACTGTCATGAACAATGTACAATTCATTAAATTTATTAATGCTCTGTTTCCCCTTCAGGCAAATCATTTCACCACTGTGTGATAATAAAGGACTTCAGTCAGACAATTTTGACAAACTTGACATGTTGTTGAACAAAAGCCAGATAAAAATCCACAGCTTGCTTTGCTGGATTTTCTCACAACCAGACCTGGAAAAGGAACACACATTTCCATCAGCACTGGGTTATTTTATGCAAAACTTAAAGGAGGCATCTGTATGATATTGAGGAGGACTGGTTAGTGGGAAAGATTAGAAGCTGGAGAGAGAGGAGAGAAAGGATTATACCACAGCCAATGTCAAAAGATGGTGGTGTAATGTAGGTTCCAGATGCTGGTTAGGAACCAAAATCACAAAGCAGTGTCAGTCATGAAAGACAGGAGCTGGCAACACAATCACATCTCTATCTACTCTATTTCCCCTGCAGATCTCATGGATGTGTGCACTCACAAGACATCATTCCTTTTCACAGGCTTTTTCTAGACATATAATTTCATGAACCACTTAAAGTGTTACATCTTGCTTGTCTCTTCTACCTCTTGTCCCAGGCTACTTTCCTTTTTCACCTTGAAAAGAGCCTGTGAAGAAAGCTTCATCTCTACCTTTTAATACTTAGGCAAAGAATCCTTGCAGAGAAAGAACTGGCCAGTACTCAATCCACCTTACCCTCTCAGAACTGCACTCCAGGCTTTACTAGCTGCTGATTTGTGTTATCAGTAAACAGAACTTTATTAGCCAAAAAGTGGTGAAGGGCAAAGTTTAATGGTTTATAATTCCTTAATTTAGCAACTTTTTTAATATAGCTTATGCAAGCTTTTGTTTCAGCAGCTTGTATACAAAATGGGGCTTGATTGTGTCAAAACATCAAAATAGCAGGTCAGAAAGTCTAGCCTTTTCCACAAAGAAATTAAAAATAAATTTAAAATCAAACAGACAAGAAAGAATGCCCTATGTTTTTTATATGGAGCAATAAGGTACAAAGGTTTGTCACTTTTCCTTGATAGTGAGGGAAGTTCAAAGTACAGTTTGGAATAAAGCCCAGAGTAACCTAAGTCACATAATTTTATCAAGGACTACCTTTTTATTTTGACAAAACACTATTCTCTGCTATAAGAATCTCATCTTAAAACATGGCTGATGGCTTTCAGCCTGTAAGGAAAGAATATTACACTATATATATATTTTCTTAAAGATTATAAAAATTATACTGTATATATGTATATGTTGGACAGTTTTATATTCTTGGACAGGTAGCTTCATCCTGGAAATTAGGAGGACTTTTGTTCTGTGTACAGGTTCATTGTTTAGTAATATTAAGCAGTTACTGCTTACATTTTAAAAGTATTTTAAATGAAATATTCATCTATTTTTTTGAGTTCCTAATTTTCTTAACCATAAAGCTTTCATTCTGGTTTCTCCCTTTCATAGACTTAATTGAATTTAGATAAGACTAATAGTATCATCTTCCCCTTTAGCTTAGTTTTCTTTTCAACTGAGAATCCTCATTTTTCCCAGTGATACGCGACTTCCTTTCAAACTTTTGGAACAATGCTACTGGGGTATTTTTTCATTTTTGAATAAAACCGGCACATGAATAGCATTTTTCAAATCTTGCAAATCAATCAGCACTTTAATTTCATTTTAGAAGTGCTTCCCAGGAGGAGCATTTGCTGCAGTAATAAGCTCAATCATTAAGTTACAAATACAAGAAAATCTAGTCTTGAAAACAACTGTCTTTCTTGACACGTTAGGCAAAGTGAAGAGCTTACACTATGCCGCAGCATCATCTTCTTAAAGAACAGGGCAAAGGACTGTTTTATCTGTTTTACCTTTTTGCCCCTAGCTATTCTGGCAGTTCAGCAGGGTAGAAAAAATCATGGGAAAGTTCTGACAGACTTTCCAAACAAACATTACTAAGCTGATTTGTAGCCAGTCTTTGGCAAACCAGTTCCCTACAACCGTTCAGCAAGTGTAGGCATTCATTAGGCATTCACTTCAGAAGGATACTTAAGTATGTGGTTAACTTCAAGTGAGTGAGTAATCTCATTGATTTCAATGGGACTATTCATGTCCTTAAATGCCCGGCTGAATCAGGAACTAATTCCTTCTGGTTATCCTTTGAGCCTGCACAGAGACAACTCTGTGCAGACACGGAGTCTCTCCAAATGAAAGTTTGCCAAATGGTCTCCACTTAGTATCCAGAGTTCACTGTTTTCACTGCCTCTTGAATGCCTCTGTTATCACCTCATTACTGACAGACAATTCACCTTTCAGTTGTTTTCTTCTTAATCTTTACAGAGATCATCTTGTAGCAATATTCTCTGATAATGGTGTAATTGAAATTGTGACCATACCAGGGTTCAGTCAAAATGTAGGGGTTTTATTAGTCAGAATATCAGTTAGTTTTCCTTTTTTAAATGTCAGTACTTAGGTGTTTTGTAATCTAGGCCAACTTTTCAGTCAGTCTTTCAAAAAGAAGGGAAAATATGCATTGTGACAGGAGTAGAAGAAATATTACTCATTCAGTCATAGTTCATTCAGTACTACTGTGTATCATGGCACCTGCTTAAGATGTTTAAAATTCCTGATTTCTTTGTCAGATTGCCAGATATCTTCAAGTTATGCTGGGGTGGTGGAGAACAAAAAACCAAACCAAAACAAACAAACAAAAACAAAAACCCTAGAAATGGCTTCTTTTTCCTTTTTTTTTTTTTTTGTTTTGTTTTGGTTTTTTTTTTGTTTGTTTTTGGTTTTGGTTTGGTTTTTTTTTTTGTTAAGGATTAGGGAAGCTGTTTCATCTTATTGAGTAAAGATAGCACTTCTCAGTTCTTTCCCTGAAGATCAATCCTGAATATTGCAAGCATGTGCTCCCCTGAGTAGTATGCTAACATACTGTAGTGTTCTCCCTGCAGACAATAAATATGTTGTTCAAATATGGAAGAGTGAGATCAGGAAAACGAAGGGTCAATCCATTAGTAATTCTCTATCTGTTCTATATGAATACTCTTCCTAGGTCCTGGTAGTATTTTTACTGATATCCTCATCCTGTGAATTGTCAACTGGTAGTGACTAAACTCAGATTATAGGCAAAATTTGGATTTTCTTTTTGCTAATTCTTCTCTTATGCTGGAGTTACACTGCTGCCTATCAATAAGCAAGCAACAAAAGCCTCTTATTTTTTATTTTCTCCTAGGGAGCCATTAGGCTATCACAGAAGGGAGGTAAATGCACCAGAAAGCATCCTTCTAATTGGGGCTATATAGGTGTACATGGTATCATTGTGGAGCACAATTTGTGTCTTCTGATCAAGAAGTTCAGACATATTATTCAATATTCAGTGTCTCTGGAGTTGGGTAACTAAAGTGATTCCTTTTTTCTCTTAAAATGAGTAGAAAAAGTTAAATATAGCCTAGCTATCTCCATGCTTTCTGACAGATCACATCAGCAGAAAATACATAGAATTTTGTTTTGTAGTTCTAGAGATGAGAAAGCAGAAATGTATAAGTAGCTCACATTTAAAATGAAAATATAAAAATAAAATGTTAGCATGAACAGAATCCATTAAAAATTCTTGAGGACTAACCTTCTTTCTGCCAAAAGCTGCACATTCACTGAGGTTTATTTATCCAACTTATCCCAGGGATTTTGCCAGACTGACTTGTGTGACAATAAAGGATACACAGTATATTAAATATTAGTACCACACAGCATGGCCTATGTAATTGATTTACTCTTTTCTATCGGTTGTACTGTCTTCTTCTCATATGTGTGTACTGTGATTTTTAAACAACCTAGACCTGGTAGGGAGAATCAAACTCTAGTGTGAGACCATAAACAGCATAAGGATTTGGAAGAAGGTTGGTAGTCTTGGAAGAAGCAGTCTTGCAAAGGAGGAGACCCAAACCCTCATTCTTCACATCAAATCTATTTCTATTATGCTTTGATGAGGGTTTTTGTCGTTTTACATGCAACGCTGTCTTGCAAGAAAATTTCCAGCTGTTTATTCCTTATTTCTTTAATATAATTTTTGTTTTAATTCTAAAAGTGGTTCCCATTTACCAGAATCTGAACTTTTTTTTTTTTTTTTTTTTTTTTGGTTGGAAATGCAAGATTGTTTAGGAAATGATAATTTGATTCACTGTGAAGCTCAAGGTCATTCAGACAAATGGTTGGCTGGATCACATTTAATGGATCATACCAAATAGAATGCAAGAACCAAGAAATCTGTATAATAGGCTGTGGAATTAAGTAAGTATTGACCAGTGCAGAAGAATCAATGGCTGATGAAAAAAGAGTGATTACAGTATATTGCATCCTCAGGGTATAAGCATATAAATAACATGCAAGTGTTTCAATTTTCAAAGCTTTGTTCTGTTTAGGCAATGGAAAAAGCCCTTGGAACTATTATCTAATCTAATTGTTCCTTTCATTGAGAGGTAGAAGCAGTACCGAGACAGTTATTCTTGTAAAAATATGATAATATCTTTGTGTCAGAAAATACGGGTGGAATAAATACCTTCAGAATTATCTAAATGTTTAAAAGGCCCCAATCTAGTCTGACAAGAGCAGCAATGTCTGTAATTGCATTAGGAGTAAACCATCAATTTATATTCACTTCACTCTGTAAAGCTATGTAGCAAAATAGCTGCAGGGGATTCCATGCTGATTACATGGGAAAAGCTTCCAGATTGTCATGGAAGAACACAAATATTTTGGGCTAGCATCTCACAGAAGTGTTACACTGAATCATGAACAGTATCAGTGTACATAGACAAAACACAGTTTTCTTGCCCAAAAAGTTGAAAATAGAACTATCAAACCCTGTCCAAAAATCTGGCAGAGAAATGTCCCTGAATTTTTTTTATGGCTTTTTGGAGATATTTCCATGTGTGAGGCTCATATTTATGTTTTCCCTACAGAAGTATATAGCCTGGTGCTTTCAAAAGTGTATGCAGCTACAGTCAATTATTTTTAAATGTGAATCTCTTATATGATGGATTGACTTCCTCTGTCAATAGAAATAGATGAATATTGATTTTCTTACCATTATTATAATACAGTTTAGCTACTTTTAACAATAACTACTTTTGAATTCAGGGACAATTTGATAGTTTGGCTTGAATAAGTTGTCCTGATATAAAAGTCAACAGCTTAAAAATGTATTGCCTGAATATTTACATAAACATGGAATTGGTCCAATATCCCACAGCCCCACAGAACTATATGTTCATCACATTTATGCTTTCTACTTAGCAGTAGGTATAGACAACATCTTAGCAGAAAGGTATAAACATCTTAAATTCTGTGTTTGTGTCTTAAATTGTGTCTGGAAATGTGTGCACAAATGAGGTGCACATCACAAAGTCCTTTATTCAAGAAAGCAGGCCAAAATTCTTGCTCTCTTCCATAAGCTTGAACATTTTGGCTCAACTGTGTTTATTAGGAGTCCTACCCCAAGATGAGTCTGGCTATTGATTTAATTTTGGCTTGTTGCTTGACTCATACCCAGATCGAACATCTTTCCACTAAGACTAATTTTACCAGTTCTAAGTCCCCAGTGGTGAAGCTAAGTTCAGAATGCCCATTAACTTCATATTAATCAATTAAATGTGCACGAGTGAACACTTACATTAATTATTTAACTCTATCAAATTCAAAATTGACTTGGACTTCATGAGCGTCAGTTAAGCTGTAGATATCAGTTGAAAAAGCAGATCTGCACAGGAAGTATTTACAGCCTAATGAGTTCTAAGGTAAAGAACTATTTTTATTTCATGTTTCTTTTAATAGCTGTCTTGGCTGAACATGCCAACTTTGCCACATTTAAACCATAAATCCAGCCCTTATTCAGTTAGTGGTTTAGATTGAGCTGAATGAAAAATTAGTTTTGACACAGCCAGAAATTTAATTTTGACTTTTTGTGAAAATACTATTTAAAGTTTCCTCTCCAGCCTCAGAAAGGGGACCAAACCCTGTCTTCCAAATGAATAAGATGAAAATTATTTTTTCTTCTTGCAGCCTACCATTAAGATGTGAAAAATACTGATTCAGATCCATTCTACCTCTAATTTCCATTTCTTTCCTTCTAGATATTTCCCCATTCAGCCATATAGTTTATAGTTTAAACCACTCCCCTAGGAACTGACACATCTGAGTTTCAGTCCTGCTGTCAAGGTTTTATGTTTTATTTGTGCAAAATGGGACCATATCATCAGGAAAATTTGAAGGGCTCATCTTCTATGAAAGAGCTAACCTTTCCCCTAATGTATTCTATAAACCAAACTAAAAGGAATGTAAAATTTAAACAATATTTTAAGTTCAATATTTTTTTTAGTTTTACATAAAACAACTTTTTTTTCCCAGTTTGACCTCTATACTGATACATCCATTTTTGAGAGAAATTGATGCAAGAAGAAAGAGTTCACCTGGAAGACAATATAGACATTGTTTTCAAGCATATGAACATTTTGAAAGTAGATGTAGAGCCAGATCTTCTATGCATCCTATTTATATTCTTCCTTGATGATAACAGTCTTGAAGTGTTTGAAGCATGTAATCATATTTCTTCCTAGTAACTCTTTAGTCAAATCAAAGTATTTATTTCATTTGAACTTTTCTCATAAAATAATCCCTACAACCACATGTTTACTTCTGTTGCTTTCTCTGAACTGCCTCCAGCGTGCTGAAAGTCCTTGGCACAGAGGTGCTTGTTCCCCTAAGCTGTCTGTATGGTGTGGTCTCTTTCATGCTACACAGACCAGAGTGATCTTTTCCCCAGGCCACAGCATTGTGCCTCTACATGTACAGCCTAAATTTACACTGGCATTTTCTTGTTGCTGTGTTCTTTTGCAAGATTCCTTATAATTTGCTATCTGGAATCATTCCCAAGGGATTTTGGCTGAATCCTTCTTCTGATACTTGTTTCAGTTTATTCTTCACCTAGAGTAGCCTGCATCTTTTCCAAATTGACATAATTTCATAATTTTATTTTTCTCTGACCAAATTTCCAACTTTTCTCATTTCTTGTCTTGTTTTGGTGTTCTTCTTTAACCAGAGTAAACCTTATAATATGTAAATATCACTCACATTCCATTACTTTTGCTTTAAGTTCATCAGTTAACAAAATAAATGAAACAGAAGTTAAGGTGGATCTCTTTGGCATCCACTGCTGTCTGTTGCCAATTATTTTGCCATGTAAAGCATTATTTTTTATTAATATTTTTACTATAACTCCTATTGTAATCTGTATATGTGCTGTTTGATAACTTCTTTTTCCCCAATTTCCTTCCTGAGGTAGTTGGTAAAACAAGAGTTAAGGTTAGTAAAATTAGTTTGGAACTTAGATGCATATCCCTCTCAATGCCTTTTTCTTTGGAACTTATATGTAACATATTTTTTTTTTTTATATGTAGCCTTCAGAATTTCAAATGTTATTAACTTGCCATTATTACTGTTCTAATGTAAATGCAGGACTAAAGTACAAAGGGCTGAAGTTACAACTAAGAGGAAATTTATGTTTGTTATGCCTGGACCCTAACCACTACATCATATTAAGTCCTGGTCCTAAGTAAGTGTGGTGGTTTAGATTCATCAATCTGAGTTTCCCAGCCAGTGCACCAAATAATGTGGTGGGTTTTAGTGCTGGCTAAAATCACCGGTGCACTTACTCATTTCTTGCTGTGAGATATGGATTAGGAGAAGGGCAAAGCAAGCTTTAAACTTAAAAGGTATAAAGAAACTTTATTAACAGGACTACAAGAATAGGAAAAATCAGAATAAAACCTCCAGAACCCTTTCCTCCCCCTGCCCAAATTTTTCCTTTCCCAACTGACCACATAGAGACAAAACCTGGGATATTAAAGCAGTACCAACTATACAACAGTCTTTTCATCAGTCCTTGTAGGGAGAGGAGTTTTCTCTTGTCATGCTATGGAGACTTCTCCACAAGAAACAGTTTTCTTGTGGCTTTTCAGTTCCACAAATAGCAGTCGCACAGGCAAAAAAGTTCTGTATCATGAAATTCCTCCCTTTTCACAGCCCTCCTAGAGGTGTGTCCACGGGCCATGAACTCAAGGGATATTATTTCAAGGATGAGTTATTCAAAGGCAAAGGTTCTCTTCATCTGTCTCTCTGATCATCTCTGGAAACAGAGGTCTTCTTCTTCTGTCCCTGGGGGCAAAGGGTCTTCATCACTCTCATTTCTCTCCCTGTTCAAACTTCTCATGGGATCATAGCTCCATTTCTTATTTTCTCCTAGGGAGCCATTAGATCAGTGGGTGCCTCTGCTCAGATCTACAGCTTGAATACTTCAATCCCCCACACTTTCTCATTAATTAAAGGAGATATTTCATTGTCCATCTTCATGGCCCTACCAAAAGAATATTTTAGCTGCATTCAGCATCTCCTCATTCTCCTTCCATCTGAAGCTTAATTCTTTCTTTACTGGCCTTGATGTTTTCATATTGTCTTTCTATATGTCATCACTCTGTCCTTTTCTCTCCCTGGAGAGAGGATAGAGGTCTGCAGGTTTCATTTGTGTAGTGAAAAGGTTAAATCTGGCCCAGCGGCCACGGCAGTCCCGGCGTTGGATTTCAGGCGGCGCTGGGCGCCTCCCTCCACCCGGCAGCTGCTGGGAGCTGGGGCTCAGCCTGGAGCCTCGGTGCAGGCCAGGGGGGTGTTCAGTGCTGGCAAGATGTCAGCAGCTGTGGCCTGGCCCAGCCTGGGGCCGGGACCCCACAGCCTCCATCCCCTGCCCGGGAGCGGCTGGGGCCCGGCCCGGCCTCCTCCAGGCCGCACAGGCTGCGGGGGAGCGGGGCCGGCCTCACCACAGCTCGGATACCTTCAGAGGCTGGAAGCAAAGAGAGAGATTTCTTGGGTTTGGTGTTTTTAAAATGTGGATCTCACAGAGGCGGATCTAATTTCTAAATGGTGTAAAGTGTTATCAGTTCTCAGAATTGGCCATCTATTGGCCTTTCCCATGCACAGAGGTAGTTCCCAGCAGCTTCTCTTGAACAAATCACTTCTCTGTGTGTTTTTTTACTTCTTTCCCCAAATGTCAATCAATGTGAAACCACCACAGTAACGCTTGCAGAAATTGAAGGCATTGGAATTAAAGGAAAATATTATTTCATAAAAGCTACATAATGAAATAATTGAGAAAGATGTCCTTTAAAATGCAAGAATGAAGCTTCAACCTGACTATAGAGAATTGTTCCAATGATGTAAAATCTATGTTCAATTGTATAAAGAAAAGTATTGTTAGATTCAATTTGCCCATACTAATTCTAAGGCTGCTTCAAAATATTTGCTCTTTAATCACAATGTTGTTGACAAATGAGGCTGTGACAAAGCAAAATCACTGCTCTGAATTGTTCTGAGCAAGTATCAAAAGGAATTTAATAACAGTTCTTGGAAAGAATTAATACATGAATAGTAACTTTGAAAAGACTTGTTTCTTAAGGAATGAGAAAATGTTTAAGACAGCTTTGTATGGAAAGTACGAAGGTGTCAGTTTTATCAAGCATAGGTCTGAACTTCACTTTCTTGTTGTGAAGGACCACTGATGACAAGGTCTTTATGAGCTGAAAAGGAAATAATATTGTACTTGATATTGTGAGACAAATAGGACAGAAATATATTCACTAAGGTTTTCAATGCTTAGAACATACCAAATGGTTTTTATAGCAAAAGAAAAAATAGAATGGTGTTTTAAGTTTCGAAGTTTAGATTTATTGGATGAGGGGGTTTAGTTTGGGATTTTTTTCCTCCTTCTAAGAAAAACAAACAAAACAAAACAAAACAAAAACCCACAGCTAAAAAAAGCCACAAAAAACCCAAAAGAGAAAACCTTGGAAGGTTAAAATGATATATCTGAAAATAGTTACTCTGCAACCTTTCATAGCCTTCTATCATAGAGTTTGATCCAAGGTGTCATGGATATTGACAAAGACCTATCATGCATCGAAAAGGACTTCAGGAAAGCAGAGACTTCTTTTCTCTAAAGACATTATTCCTAGGCAATTAGATGTCAACATATGTTTGGTACATACACAGTATCTACAGGTATTGAAGGCATTCCACACCTTCGTGTTTAGTGGAAAAGGCTGGGTTCTTCCTTGTGCAGCAGCAAATTGCTGTATACTTATTATCTAATCATCACATGTCCTCTTTTTTTGAGAGCTATATGGAAATTTCCATTCCTAAGATAGTCTGGAAGCAGAGTGTTGCAAAATTCACCAGTCCTGCAAAACCTTATATAGAAGAAGCAACATCATGACAGGTGCCTGGAGTCTTTTCTGGCTCATTTGCCAGGCCCTGCTGCTTTGGGCTGCGATCTAGATCATAGCTGGGAACAAGGTGACTTTGAACCCTACTTTAGAAAACAGGGAAATGAAGCCCTGCTGTTTTTGCAGCAAGAATTCACAGAACAAAACCATTTCCATTAAAAAAAAAATGAAAAGGCATTTTCCAACAGAACCAATCAAAACAAAATGTTTGAGCAGACTTAATAATAAATAGCATTGAAAGTATACATCATACTTTGGTGGGTTTTATTCTGTAATGAGACAGAGTAGGGGAAGTCAAATCACCATACATAAAATCTCAAGAGATGTAGAGATTGGTTCAGGAATTCTGCAGTGAAAGATTCTGACCTATTTTTCTGTGATTTCATTGAATTATTCACTGTTCTTGAGAAATGGTATGCATGCTGTACTGTCATGATTTTTAGGTGTTCACCAGAAAACCCAAATATAATGATTGTTTGCCAAAATGTGTTAGGTGCTTTTTCAAATATGCCAGAGCAATGGTCTTATCTCAAGGGTTTTAATCTGGGTAATTTACAGTCTCACTTATAGCTCTCAAAGGAAGGTACAGATGCTTCAATGCTTGTGAAACCAGCTCTGTCTCAAATTTTTTTCAGACTTTGGACAAGTGGTTCCATCTCCAGAGTTTCAATTTGGTGATAGAGGAGTCCACGTCTGTGAACCACTATGAGGTAAAATTCAGAAAGCAGTTTTTGTTATGTTTCTGTATGGTTTGCCTCACTTTTTTTTTTTTTTTCCCTCATGGCCTCAAAAAAACACTTGTGTTTGGTTCAGTATAGTTACGGGTGTACAATGGGCCGCTACCTCTTGCACTATGTAATATACACAACAAGAAGCTTTTGTCCAGCAGGCAGACACAACCACTGTCATATTCTTTTACCTCTACCCTTCCTACCCATGTGGCAAAATGCAATCAGTTTTCTTCTTTCATTTTCAATAGAAAGGGAAGCGCAATCTGTTTTCCACACTGTTTCAACTAAGTGCAGTGTGTAAAATTTCAGAGTTTTGTTCTCTAAAGCCCTGTGTTTCTCTTAGCATTCAGAGAAAAAAGATATTTAAGGGAAAGATTGTGCCAAGTATGCTTACTGACATGCGGCATTTTGTTTTCCACATTTGTTTGAATAGCAATATTTGAAGAAATATTTATATCCTGTTTCAAAGTGCTGCAGAGTAAAGCTTAGTCCCATCGACTGAGGGACCATATTTTTTAATACTTTAAACAGTGCTGCAGAGTAGGAAGATATCTTCACTGTTCAGAGAATCAGGCCAAGAACATTTTTGGCTCAGGTCCCATATTCTGATTTTAAAAACATACCATACAATTAGTATAGCCTCTATTGAATGGACAGATGCCGTTGAAAAGATACATGGAAAAATATAATCCAAGGATGGCATGCTTTCCTAAAATTTTCTTCTTTAAAATTTCCTTCTTTAAAAAGGTGACCTTTGATCTAAGAAGAAGCTAGAGAAACACCTCCCAAATACAGCCTGAGAACAGGGCAGAAGAAGAATATTAGGAGAAGGAGGAAAATCTTACACTTTATAACATCAGTGAGGCTATTACTATGTCTGAAATACATATTTAAAAGCAATATATAAAATTGGAAAAGGTCTAGTGAAATGGTCTGAAATCTGAATAATGGACTATGAAGGGTAATATTTAAGTTCCTTCTCATATGGAAGATTTAAGGTATCAATCCATCAAATAATCTAACAGGCGGTTAGCCTGTGACTTGATCTCATTTTTGAAGTATCTACATAGGAAAGATTTATGGATTTTAGCAGAAAAGAAAGCGTAAAAAATCAAGAGAAGGAAGCTGATGAAGGTGAATGCCAACTAAAAATAAAGCACTGTATTAACAGTGGAATGATTTCTGTGCCACCTGTAACTCCTAAATCCATACAAGCTGTCTTTTCAGAAGATACAGTGTAACTCGGACAGAAATGATTAATGTAGTGCAAAAATACCAGTGTTGCACTGTTGCTCAGAACTTAATTTCTCCTTTGTGGACTGGGAAAGTTTCAGGTCATGCTTCAGAGCTCAGCCTATTGTAGTGCTTGTGGCTGACATTTCTTTATTTTTGGTGTGGGCTAATTCAGGAGGCAAAAAACTGCAGGCCAGGAGTCCTACACATTTTTGGCATCCACAATGCAGTTTCTGAGCTCTACAAGCTGACACTGAGAGTACGACACAGACACTGGGTGCTTCACTTCTTGGCCTATTTTCATTCCAGAAGAAGAGATTGTACAAACTGTATGAAATTCCTATAGGTTCTAAGATTTTTACTTAATCTTTACTCTCCTGACCTTGAGAGAAATTAAGAATTAGCTCTCCAGTCGTTCACGCTTTTATTCCTGTATTCCTCCACAAAGCTGAGACAGTGTAGGTGAAGTGTGGACAAGCTGTTCTGAACTTTGGAAAACATGATTTCTGTAGGAGCAGCAGCATTGTATCCCAGGGTTTTTCCCCTTCCCAAACTGTTATTCATTTCCTCAGCAATGGGTATTTTCTTTTTATGCTTTAACCTTTTAAACAGCTTGAGGCTCCCGAGTGGCTTCCTCCAGGCTTCCTGGAGGCTTCCAGGCTTCCAGGATCAGTCCTTGCTTCACAATTAAAACATTTCTGATGTTAAACAACCCTTCATTGTTGTTTCAAGAATAGCTGCTGCTAACATTACCTGTTAGAAGTTTCCTGTTTATCAGTAGAGAGCCTAGAGATCACAAAGTATCTCCCTTGAGTACCAGGAAGACAAAAATGCTACTTTCTAATAGCTTTCTTTAACTACTGCTGCCATGGAGATTTTGCATAAGTGCAAAACTTTTGCACAACTAATCTCAATAAACCAGTTTTACATAGAACTTTTTTTTTTTTTTAAATCTGTTTTCAAGTCTTTCTAAACTACTCAATTAAAAGAGACATAAAAATGTTCTAAAAGACAATATTACATAGTCAAAGCATATATTAAAAAAAAAATTTTCTCTTTTCCTTTATAAAGTGTTTATTAAATTTGTGTTCCTAATTCCTTTCTTTTATTTTTGTATTATAAGACTTTTCTTTTTTAGCAGTTTGGATTTGAAGGCAGTAAAATTTTCCAAACATGTAAGAATTATTGAATTCCTTGTAAAATGTGTTGGTCATAAGTCCAGGTGGGGAGTGAAAGAATAAATAATGTATAAGGAATTAATACTGTATTTCTGTTTGTCATTGACTTGGTGTTGGCTTAGTATTCCAAATCAGTAATAATGATGTTTAAAAAAATAAACTAAAATAGTCTATTCCCTACTCATTTGTTCTTATTAATGAATGCTTGTTTGTAAATTGCTCTGATACATGCAATTGAAGGCACAATTATTCAATTCAGTAGACCAAAGCTTTATGTACAAACAAGAATATAGCAGAAAGGAAGGACTGACAGGTAACTGGTCTCTTGAGGCTGCTATCACAACTGTTTATCAGGGAGAATTAGAGAGGCCTTTCCTCCACTTAACAAAATATAATTATCAAAACTTGGCATCCTCATGGCTGGTAAAGGAGCTAAACAAACCAGATGCATTGCATTCCTTGATTCCAGCCAGGGGATTCCAATCTTATGAAAGGCATGATTTTAAGCAAGTTTAGTTTAGATTGGAGTGTACACATGAAGGTACTTAATGCATTCTGTCTCCCATTTCAAAATTTATTTTTTCTCTGTGTCTTTCAATTGGTTTTGAGTAATTATAATTTTGTCTTTCTGTCCATTAAAAGAAAAAAAAATCTTGTGCAAGGCAAGATGATAAACAATATATAAATAATTCTTCATTTTATCATTTCCTTTGGCTTTCATAGAGACAAATGTTTTTGTTTCCTGACAACACATTGGCAAGGGACAATAAAAATTTTGTTGCCAATTTGTTCCAAGCTTATTCCATGTAGTTAGGATCAGATAAAGAAATTTTTAGAGGACATCTTATAGACAATGTTCATCTTAACTCAGTGGAGAATCAAAAGTTGTTTACTGCTTTGAAAGCTTTCCCTTGATAGCCATTTAATAAATGAGCAAATGCAACTCCATTTCTTGTACCATTTATCAGTTATCTGTGTACAATACTCTTTCAAACAATAGGTTTTAGAAGAGAAGAGAAGAACGAAAGCAGCCACTCTGTCATAAACAGTTTTTTCCTCCATCTACATTCTGCTGGCAACAGCAGGAGTAGTTTGTAGATGATCTTTACAAATATGCATGATGGTTTCACATTATGATAGTTCAAAACTAAGGGCAAAATCTTATCCTAAGTAGTGATCTTGTTATCATTAAATAGTATGAGTTAAGTCCTTCTCCCTTCATTTCTGGGTTGAAATGATTTGTGCAGATTAACCTGTCTCTGTAACCATGAGAATCCCTGATGAAGTCAAAATTATTGTCTTTTCTGTGGTTCAATTTCCTTTATGTTCCCCACAGTACACACCTAGGAAGCATGAGGATTTTTTAAGTCCAGTGGTAATTGAACACATTTCACTTTGCATCTCTCTAGTAAATAAAGATGTTTTATTTGCTGAATCTGCAAGAAGCAGAGCAAATCTGAAATCATTGTCATTCAAAAATTCATTGAATGTACCATGGGAGTGGTCCTTGTTTGTGACCTGCATTAACAGAGTACAGGCAGCCCTGAACAGAAACAGAATGATTTATACTTTGAGGAAGAATGCTTAGGAATATTTAATGGGAAGAATACAGCAGTCAGAACATGACTGTGCTGCTCTTCTTTACGCTATTTTCTTCCTTTCCTCCCTTCATTCTCCCACTGCCTCTCACACACCCTCACTCCCTTGCATTGGTTTACTGTAGCTATTAGATCCATACCAGAGAGAAACTGTGGACATTCATGCTTTGAGATTACTTTGAAACAAAATCTTGAGTGCCCACCTGTGTGTTAATCCTCAATTTTGAAACATATGTGATAACCTGAAAGAGCCCAGATCTGTTCTCTGTGGGTACCTATGAGTAACTATTTTCTCTCTCCTTGTTTATATATCTGTTTGTGTCTGTAATTCTCAGGGATTAGCCTAAGCCTAGGGCAGCAAGTAGTTTTAATTAAAATAAGATTGAGTAGACCAATAAACTGTAACAGAAAATCCGTGTGAACTAAGAGCAATAGTAAACCTGAGTAAGTTTTTTCCTGTTTTAAACAGGAATGCATTTGCTCTTATCAATGATCTTTACTTTTAGAGCACTAAAATGCACATGGAATGCTTCTTTATTATGCTTTTTTTTTTTAATAATTAATTCCAAAACTCAAAATGTTTTGATCATCCTCTGGAAGGCTGAATAGTTGAAGCCCCATATGTCACCTCTGTCATCTGTAAAATCATGTTTCTTTGTTCAGCCCTGTGAAAAGACAAATAAAATATGGGTTTCTAAGGCTACACAAGGCTAGGTCTATTGTACAAGCATAACAACTAAGGCATAATATATTGCTACTTATTCAAAGAATTTTACAAGACTAGAAATTCTATTCACAGTATATCCTTGAGTCAAAATCTAGAAACACAAAAAAATTTGCAAGATTAACAAGATTCTCTAGATGGTGACAACAGCCACAGTCTCTTCTCCTCCCTATGTGTATCTCTATCTACCACTGTACATGAAGCAATTATATAATAACATGATGAAAGACTTTCAAAGTAAGAGTTATTCAGCCATCTCAAGGCAAGCCAGGGTTGGTTTTCTATTCACCAAGCTTTTATACAACCTATTTTTTATAAGTTTCTGCTGTCTGCAGCTTCTTAAATCATGAGATCTGGATCACTAAACTCAGAAATTAAATGAGTCAATGGCAGTATGAATGTGGGGGTCTCACAATTCTCCCCTACAGAATGAATAGGAACACCTTTCCCTGTTCTTCAGCAAAGCAGTTGGATCAAATGATAGGTGTTTTAAAAAGAAAACACAAAATACGTTTCAAAGAAAACAAAATATGTTTCATCTGTGACAAACAATCCTATTTTAACTCAAGGATCCTCCTTGTAAATGTAATTTCAATCTCCAGGAAACAGTACTGAGCAGTTTTTTTCCTGAAAAATGTCTGTTTTCTCTTATAACAATACAGATTTTATGAATTCAGATTTGTAAGCAGAAAGTTGTATCCCTTTCTGATTTTCACTTCTCTAACCAGTGAACTTTGGTATTTGTCAAATGTTGCTTCCATTTTTCTCAAACTAAAATGAGTCTCTGCCTTTAGCATAAGAGACCCTGCTAGCAGTTACATACATTTTCTGCAGGATATCAAGTAATATAAGTTACTGCAGCTCTGAGGTAACAGAGCTTGGTACTGCACTTTACAAGTTTTCTGTCATCTGAACAGGCACAAGTTATTAAGGAGTATCAGACTGAGCAAGGTTTTGAAGTCATTGATCAACAGATTGCTTATTAAAAAACACTGTGAACTTGATAACATAGTCCCCACATGGTGGTTTAGATATTATAAAATTTACTCTGATATAGGGATTAGGGATAAAGAATGCAACTGTGAGGAAACTGGTAGAAGAAACAAATCAATTGGAAAATAATGACTGCCTTTACTACTAATGCTATAAAGCAATAACTGTGTTTCAGACACAGTTTTATTGCTTTCTGGTCCTCACAAGAATCCTTACCTTATATGCATATATTTATCTCTTTTAATACATACACTGCTTGCAGAATGCAAGCTACCCTTTATCTTTTAACCCCACAACTAACAACTGAAAAAACAACTATCTTTAAAATTTTCAGGAATTTAATTTGTTTCCTCAGTAATCTTGAACTTCTGTGTTCTTAGTCTTGAAAATGCTAGCATTCCATACCAGCTCAGGAAACCTCTAGACAAGAATATCTGCAATATTTCTTTCAGAATCAAATATATAATCAGGAAAAAAAATCTTATAGGGTCCTATTAAAATAGTTATTTTTTTCATAATTCATTATCATACATATGGATCTGAACATAAAAATGACAAGTTTTTAGTTTCCCTTCTGCAATTCAAACTAAGACTTCATCCTTCATACAATATTTACTATCAATAGTAAAATTTTTCTCTGGATTTGTTCAGATTTGGTCATGCTGATTTCAAGAGCCAATGGCAAAGACTTATGGGACATTTGTATATATATTTGGTTCTCTTAGAAGATGCTCATGTTATTACACAGGGAATCCAAATGGATTTTTGCTGGCCTATTAGTACATTAATACATGGTTGATACCTTTACTAATATGAAAGAAAGGAAGAGAAATTTTAGACAAATGCATTTGTTTACATGTTTAAAATGGATTTAGGTTTTTGAAGATTTTTATTGGTCCATAGTCAGAGTCTGAGAATCATCTTGACATGCAATTCTAAGATATTTCAGTGGAATCAAAGAATGCATCAAGAACTGGTTAATCTTGAACACCTTTGTGAAGTTAGACTACACATTTTTTAAAAAGTTGCTATCCACTGAGATACATCTTTAAGTATTTAAGCATCCATTAGGCATAAACTTTATTCACTCAGTAATATTTGGACTGAAAAAGTAGAGCAGCTAAAGTTACCTTTCATTTTGAAACTGCTTTAAAAAACATAAAAAAGCCCTTATTCCAGATACACCTTTGCACCATGCCTGAGAAGATTCCCTTTGCATCCCCATGAAGCCCATCTACCACATGAAGTGTTCCAAAAACGGTGACGTTTAGGAGCTCTCATGTGCACTTGCAAATTTATTTCTCCCTGTTTCTCCTTTGTCAGTAGCCCCACAGACACACAGTATTCCACAAAACATGTGGCAATGGAAATGATATTCAAAAGGACTAAGCAAGTGCTAAGAAGGTAAATCTCCACCAAATGTCTCTTTAAGGATTCCTTCAAAGCATTGCTGTGTTTAGATGTTCCGTGGTGCACCAGCCTCATAGCTTAACAATGCAACAGGAAAAAAAAACCCTTCTGTCACCAGGATAAATGTGCTGTTTCTTTCTTTATACTTTGTTTTTGGATAACTAACAGAGTTCACTGTGGGAAACTGAAAGTCTGAAAGGCATACAGCCTCATTACTCTTTTCCATTGAATCACATGGACTAAAACTCCACTCTCTATGTAAACACTAAAATACCAGAAATGCCACTGATGAAGAAGCTTATCCATCCTGAGTTTCACAGTGTCTGTCTGACTGGTTTGTCAAAGAGATTTGCAGATAAGAGGAAAGCAGAACAGTTTTGATGCCAAATTTCTCAAAAGAGCAGTCAAACAGTAGAGATGTGTGTGAAATAAATCAATCCTAACTTTTCCATTTCCACTTTTCCCCCCTTCTTTTCCAGCTCTTTGGCACATTTATGTCTCCTGAGCAGATTAAGTTACAGGCTCCTCAGTTTGCAGGAGAGGAAAATCTAAACTTTTCCACATAGAAAGGAGTTTTTGCAGTCTGCAAATGAAGTGTATGTGATATAGTTGGTTTCTCCATCACTGTGACTATAGAGAAGCCTGAATTTTATGAGTATTTTTTATATTGTAGTATTTGCCAGAGGTTTCCAGTTTCCCTAATTATTGAAGATCTGGAATAGAGAGGCAAACTTTCAAGATGTCTCGGAAGCTAGTATCAATCTGTGAAGGGAATGTCTCCAGTGTCTGAGAAAGGGGAAAGCCTCAGAGGGAAATAAAGGAGTAAGTTGAGGAAACTTCTGTTTTTGTCACTTGAGATTGTCTGTCTAAAAAAATCAGTGTAGTCTGTGCTTGCACACAGCAGGGTATTTTGTAATTGCAATAAGCTGAAAACAGAACTGAAAGAGTTGACTGGAGCTCACGAAACAGTAAAGTAGCCTTTGATTTATAAAGCAAGGTAGAGGAGCTGAAATGCCATGACTTCAGAAAACTTTTAAGTAACCATGAAGTTGTGGAAAACTGTGGAATGGTTTATTCAGACTTGAAGAGTGTGAAACAGGAGAGGCACCAGTGGTATAAGTCAGGCAGCTGCCCTGGGTGGCCTGGCTCTCTGTGCTGCACCAAAGGGCACAATAATCATCCTCCTCCTGACAGCTGGTGAGTGAAAGACTTTAGGGTGAACCCAGGTAAAGACATGTGGGAAGCATCTAATCCTCTAATGAATAGCTTTATTGAAAAAGGTCTCTGCATGGTGACCTCATACTTTATTCAGTAGTTTGAAAGTACAAAATTCTAGTGTCAATCTTTCTAATTTCCAAAAGAATATCCATTAATAAATACTGTTTTTTTAATATTCATGTCCAGAAATGTTTTCTAAAACTCTTTTCCTATGCACCAGTAAGTGAAATATTAATGACTATAGTTAAAATTATAGTTACTTATAAAATTAATCTTCATAATGTTCACTGCTATATGCCACAAAACTAGTCACTGAGATCAGGATAAAAGTGACTCTAAAGGGATAAAAACTACGATGTGTCCAAGTCCCTTTTCTACTTTGGGCTGATTAAAATATTCAACTGACACAGCTGGAAAACTAAAAGCAAAAAATGAAGTTTTACATCTGTTACAAAAGAGCTTTACTTCTAAGAATCTTAAAAAAAAAAAAATCCATTGAAAGTAGCAGAAGCAGAATCTAGGACACAGCAATTATTGTGCTGCAAGAGCACTGATGTGGATGAAATGCTTTGCCTTCATGTGAACCAGTGGTGGAAGTACAGACATAGAAACAAATGTCTGGGTAGCAGCAAAACCTGAAAAAACTCTAAAATTTCTTCATGATGAACAAAGTTGAAGAAATTTTGATTCTTTGCTGACAAATGGAATGAAATTTATGTAACTTAACATAGATGTTTCTCTCCATTTTATCTTATGGATTTTCCTTGTAGAAACATTAATGTGGATAAACATTTATGGTTTAAAAAAGAAAAAATCTGTGAAAAATTTTCTATTCATCTGAAATATTTTTTCATCCACAGAACTATGCAGTCTAAGCCCACTAACTCAATATCAGTATTCTAGGCTATTATGGTCTAATACAAGGGATTTTAGCACTGAATTGATTTTATTATTGAGAATGAAAATAGATTATGATGTAGAAATATTTACATGGTAAAACCACCATCTATGAAATCAGACACAGGTTAGCAAATGCTTGAGAGATACTGGTTTAATATATTTTGGGATACAACAAGATATTGCATCGATTTCTTCAACTGCAGTGATTTCTGCACACTTTTTTTTTTTTTTATGAATTGTCTAAAGTTCTGATTACTTGTTCTTTGTTAATGGGAAAATTTGGAGATTTATCTGTCAGCACGTTCATCACATATTAGCTTGTCTTAACATTTTGTCTCATTACATAGTTTTCCATGATAATAAGTCTGCAAACACTCATGATCTCCAACAATATGCTTGACCTCTTACATGTTCTGTATTTTTGCTATTGATGCTTTCCAGTTCAGCATGCATCACTGAAGATATAAACAAAGCAGAAAGGATGTACAGCAGGCCTAAGTGGAATATGCAATCAAAACAAGAGATGTTCTTTGATGGTATCTTGTGCTAGGTACTTGTGTTGATTTTGGCTGGGGTAGGGTTATTTTTCTTCATAGTGGCTGGTATGGAGTTTTTGATTTATGCTGAATACAAGGTCGATAATACACAGATGTTTTTGTTATTGGTGAGCAGGGTTTACACAGAGCTGAGGTCTTTTCTGCTTTTTGTACTCCAGGAAGCTGAGGATGCTTGGGAGATTGGGAGGAGAGACAGCAGGGACAGGTGACCCCAGCTGACCAGAGGGATATTGCATACCATATGACATCATGCTCACTGTATATAAAGAAACACAAAGGGGAGATTTGGAGTCATAGTGTTTGTATTCCCAATTAACCACTATGCATGTTGGGGGCCTAGGCTCTTGAAGATGGCTGAACACCTGTCTGCCCACAGGAAGAAGTGAATTAATTCCTTGCTTTGCTTTACTTCTGTGCACAGCTTTTGCTTCCCATATTAAACTCTGTTTTAATCAATGAATTTTCTAACTTTTGCCCTTCTGATTATCTCCCCAGTCCCACTGGTGAGAGAGTGAGCAAGCAGCTGCAAAGGGCTGTGTTTAAACAATGCCAGTACTGTAGGGGCGCCAGAATTGGACAGACTCAACATTGTTCTTCAGATTCATAAGTAGGAGAACTGAAATTATACTTTGCATGTACTTGCATATCTACAATACATAGAAAGACAAACTTAAGCCAACATACTGCAAAGCTTCCAGAACTATGTTTCATTATGCTGGCATTTTTTCAGCCAATGAAACTATTACATGGCGTACAGGTAGTGGTGTACAGGAGCCTTACAGCCTGAATATATTTCTTCTTTTCTTCAGAGATTTTCTTTTGTAGATGACTGGACCATACTGTATGAAGCCAGCATACCTTACTGCAGGGCAGCTATGGAGCACCTGCACTTTTTCTCAATTGTCCACAGTCCCCAGGGTGACATGACATTGGGGAAAATGGCAGGCAGTAACAATTCTGGAAAAAATATTTGCTCTGTTTAAAGAAACTTCAGTAACTTCTGGGAGCTTTATTAACTTCACCGTGAGCTTCAGATGCATAAATTATTTTACTTCTTGGCACACTGGAGAGACCATAATAAGGTAAGATCAATCTGTGCTTTGTATTTGTTGGTCTCTACAACTCTATGGGACTTGATGGGATTCATCCAAGAATCTTCAAGGAGCTGGCTGATATCTTTGCAAAACTTCAACTGATGATTTTTGAGCTGTCTTGGGAAACTGGAGCAGTCCTAGCTGACAGGAAACTGCCAAACTTTGCCCTGATTTTTAAGAAGGGTAAGAAGGACCCCAGAAACTGAGGGGAGACTCACTGTAATCTTCAACATCTTCATTAGGGGAAGTGGAGGGACAGGGACCAATCTCTTTACTTGTGACCAAGGACAGATCTTGAGGAAATTTTATGAAACTGCATCAGGGGAGGTTTAGGCTGAATATCAGGGAAAGGTTTTTCATCCATGTAGTGGCTTGGAACAGCTCCCCAGGGCAGTGGTCACAGCGTCAGCCTGCAAGAATTCAGAAGACATTTGGACAGTGCTTTCAGGCACATGGTGTGATTCTTGGGATGTCTTGTGAAGGGTCAGGAGTTGGACTTAATGAACCTGATGGGTCCCTTCCAACCCAGCAGATTCTGTGATTCTGTGATTCTATACAATTACCAGTCCCTTGAAAAATACAACAAAAGGTGAAGCTAGATAGGCATCTTAGTGGACATATTTATTACAGAAGCTGTTCTCTACTCAAATCAGAAAATACTGAGGATATAAGGTGACATAAATAATTGCTCTTTCTAGCTTTTCATACAAATATTTGCAGCTGTCATTATTATATGTACCAAAATTCTTTGGTTTTGAGGGTTGTTTTCCAGGGAGCCTATTGAAAATTGTTTTGTTTTTCTTTCTCAGTCATTTACATTTAACAAATATAGCTGATGTAATAGTTTTTTGTTCCTTATAGCAGAAACACATTTTCTCTGATCAGCTATTCATCAGAGTTGCCAGTTCATTAGTGATGAATTGTTGGTTCATTGGTAATCACAATTACAGTTTTTTGTTTGTTTATTTTTACCTAGGCCACGATTTAATTGAAGACCTTCAAAAATTATCTGACATCCAAGAAGGAAAAAAACAAGTACATAAATTTTACATAGTAAAATCTTATCATTTTTAATATGAGGGCATTTCATTTTCAAACACTGAAGAAAAATCCCCTTCTAATACCATTTCTTATGACCATAGCTTGAAACAAACCAGAAAGAGTTTGAATCTGGCTATATCATTATTTAAGCAGCTTTACCCTTTGGGTAACACAAATACCACTTTGTATTTTCTCTCTGCTCAGTCTCTCTGCAGTAAGACTGAAAAAAATTAACATTACAAAATAAATGAGTTTTTTGTTCTGGACACACAAATGCAAGATCCCAGTGAACATACTTTTGAGGAATGCTGTTGTCTGATTTTCATTTATAACTGTCACTTATATAGAGAGCCAGGGTGCAGCAATAGCAGGTCATATGAAAAGCTGCCTATGATAGGTATTTTTGACAGCTTAAACCAAGCAAAATCTAAGAGTTGAGTCCCAAAAACATGTAAGATGCATTTTAGCCAGAGAAAATATTCTTTTGAATATCTGTTTTTATGTCCTTTTGGGGAAGAAAATACTATAAATTCAAACTCTTTGTATTTTCCTTCTTTTTTTATTCAGAGCTGCATAGAATACAATTGTCTCTAGGGAACAGATTTTGCCAGGAAGATGTGCAGATGGAAGGAACAAAGGTTACACAAGGGAAAAAAAGTTTTCTACATTTTCTGGCAATTAAAGAGAAGGCTTAGCTGTAGATTTCAGTCTGTAGCTGCTGTTATGTTTTTTTTATTCTTCTCTTGAAACAAGATTGACCACCTTTGCTTTCAAATTAATTTTCCCAGGGGTCCTCATCATTCCATTGCCATTTAGTCTACTAACGTCTCTTTGACTACAAAGTATCTGGAACCAAAATTAACATTGCTGTTCACTAAGACACTTATGACCACATCTAACTGTCCATAATAGCCATGATAACCATGTTGGAGAAAGAGAAAAAAATGAAATCCAGTCCTATGATTTAACCTAGTTAAAATATGTGTGTCACAAGTGTAAACCACTTGCACTGATCTGGTAGGTATAGTAAGAAAATGTGGCAGATATCTATTTTGCTCTGCAGTTTTTCAGTTTCATCACATAACCCTTTATAAGGAATTTTGATTTTATGAGGAATTCCCAGGGTCACAGATGTTAGCTCGCTTAGAGTTTTCAATTCATTACCAAAGTATACAAAGTTTGTAGAAATGCATGTAGGAGTAACAGTTGGACTCAATGATCTTGGAGGTATTTTCCAACTTCAATGATTCTTTGTTTCTGTGAACAGTTATTCTATTGCTCATATTTCTGTATTTTTGTCTTCTGCAATATTATTTATGCTAGAACCCTTGACAATAGTCACACAACCTTGCTTTCTGCTTTGGACCCATTTATATAGATTTCAGTTTGGTGAAATAGGAGAGCTAATGTTAACATTAATCACTGTTTTTCAGCTGTCTTGGAGCTGTATTTATTAGATATTTTCTAGGCAAAGTGGAAAGTTTCTGCATGATCAATAAACATTTAAGCAATGGTAGTTTATATTCTTTTCTTTTTTTCCTCCCAACAGTTCATTTAACACCTGAAGGTGATCTGTTGTAGGATATCCTGATTAATAGTATTTCTGTTCCTTTGGAAATCTGGAGCTCAGCATGAAATGAACTGCTTGTAAAATGAAGACAATGAGATATAACTTCTTCAGAGTTGATTTTATTTGAAGCAGCCAAACTCCTCTCTGCCTTGTTGGTTTTTTTTTTAAAGCAGATAGAGGGATGATAGGTAGGTAGATAAATAGATAGATAGACAGATAGATAGATAGATAGATAGATAGATAGATAGATCAGAATAAATAATATAATACATATTTCTTACATACATACATATATATATGCTTATATACATACAATGGGACTGTATCCCTATGCCCCCTTATGCATTGGCTGCCGATTACATTCCTCAGGAAAACTGTCATTGTTGAGGGAGCAACATGCTGAATTTTCTCCAAAGCCAATGCTGAAACACATTTAAAGGATTTTAACACAGATACTGATGCTGTCCAGTTGTTAAAGATTTGAATTTTTGGTTCATTTGAAAATAAAACTCTGACCCTTAGAGCAATAGGAGGTTTTTAAGGTATCTTTCCAGACATTCAAGGTTCAGTGGTTGATATCTTTAAGCCCAAACAGTTGTATTTATTATTATATTATTTTTTTTCCCTTCCTGGTGTTTACCTTATGAATTTCCTTATGAATGGCATTGCCTGTATAAATTTCAACATTATGGTTGAAATGGCAGCCCATATTACAATTACTTTGGTCATGGAAGTGGAAGTAGTCTTTGCTTCTCTATCCATGTTCATCCAGAAGCCTATCTTTTTTTGACTTCAGCACAGGTCAGTGTTTTTGATCTAGCTGGGAGATAGGACTCCACAGTCAGACTATGGGACACCATAGGCTGATGTTGTTCTGAACTTCCATTATTTTTCTGTTACTCTCCAGGGAATCTGCTGCTTTGTAAGTTATGGCCAAGAGTAGGTATTTCCCAAATGGATCCCTCATGAATTGTTTAATTTTTCTAAATAGGCTATAAGTTTTTAAATTATATTAAAGTGTGGTTTTTCCCATCCATAGGATTTGTTCTTTCCACATGAAACAACATATGTCAATCTCCACTAGCTATTAGCTATGCTAGCTAAAGTATAGTGCTTTTTACATCATCTTTTCAGAAAAAACTGTCCTATAATATTACTGATCTGTGCAATATGCCAGCACAGATCAGCAGCAATTCTTTACTCAAAAATTATGGCATTTCAACTTTGGGCCAAAAGCTCAAAGTCCTTTGTCAATGAAACCAGAAATATAATTTTTGGAACCATTGAAAATGCAACTTAATTTTATCTTAATTTATCTTAATTTACAATCAACTTAGAGAAACCAGGTTTAAGTATGAAGGGAAAAGAAAACTTGCTGAACACAATCCTTTAATTTTGGTAAGGAAAAATATCCATAAATTCAGGGAAGAAAATATTTTAGATCTTGGAGGAGAAAAGTACAAACTGTGTGAACTAGAAGTTTATCCATATCTGTAATCATTTAGCCAATGTCTTGATAGTGTTTTTTAGCAAAGACTGAAGTGTTAAATTTAAATATCCCATAAAAAAAAGACATCTCTTTTGCCCCCCTTTAAATGGGCTGAGTCAGTTTTGAAAAAAATACTTCCAAAAGTCTTTTATGTCCAGCCCTGTAGTTAAGAAGCTCAGTGCAAGTGTCTTAAAAACCAATGAAGTCAGATTTCCTTAGATGAGCAAGGTGTATATATGTCAAGATTCTGCTTTTTCAAATGCATGTATATTTTTAATTCATAATTATGCATCTAGAAATTCCTATTGACTCAAGAAATTTTTATACATATTTGTATATATATATATATATATATTTGTATATATATATATATGTATGCATGTATACACACATAGAAAATGATACACTTAATTATTTGCTTTTATTTATGTTCTTGTTTCGATGACATAAAATGAGTTAAGGAGAATTTCTCCTGTAAAGGAGAAAACTTAATTCCTATTACAGCCTGAACACATGCTATTATCTTACTTTCTCTTGCAGCTGTCAGTTACTGGTATACTGAGTTGGTCCTTGTGTGCAAACAATCCCATCATATTTTTTAGCTAAAGTATGAAATGTTCAATGTGAAAGTGAACAAAATTCTGATTCTCTCTGATATAATGATGTACTGATGCACTTCTTTGCCTTTCAGTGTAGAAACTCCTGTAGTAACCTTAACAGGTATCAACAGCCTTGTTAAGGCAGTGTGGCACTGCTGTCAGTTGCATGGAAACACCCCTGAGACATCCTCTCTTGGACATATCATAAAACTCCCTGGGAAATTTGCACTTAACAGCTCACAAGTTGCAGGCTACCTTACCTGCTAGTTTCCCTTTTTTGAACATCTCTCTCATATTTACAGCCCTCTGCATAGCTAGTAGTAAGGGCTGATATGTTTTGATGGCAAACTTCGTTAAGTCTAGTCAGTGAAAGCAAGCAGCACTGCTTTACTTGTAGCAGGTTGCTCTGTCTGAGCAGGGATACAGCAGCTCAAACTTTGTCTGCCTTACAAGTTATCTGTGATAGATTGAGCAAGGAGGGTCTTATCAGTGACAAGATTAAGCATTCTTGCTGATTTTAGTACTGAAGAATGCTGAGACCTGCTTGACCATACCATCATACCCAGTTGTGAGGATATGCAAGAAAGATGCTCCCCGACTGAGCCTGGGAGCATCAAGGATGTGCAGGCCCTCATATGGAAGTGAGAGTCAAAATTTTCAAACAGCAAAAAACAGAGCTGATAACATCTCTTTCAGCAGCAAGGAATATTTTTCTGAGTAAACATGACAACTCAGAGTCTAAAAATGTATAAAATAACAAAAATGACAATCACTTTGATCACTATAAAAGGTCAGTCCCATTTTTGCACAGCAAGGACTTCTAGCACGCCTCCCAAAGGTGAAAAGATTTAAATAAATCATTTAATATATTTGTATAAATACACTTGGTTTGTCATTCTTACTTCTGTGGATAAAATCATACAAAAGTCCAATTAGGCCTGTATAATCTTTAGACATAAACTGCTGACTAAGTCTGGGGCTAGGACTGGATCCAGCCTCATTTAGACTCCTCTTTAAGGAGTTTGTGGAGCAAGGGGACTCTTTCTAAGCCATGTGGCTCAGTGGAAAGTCTTTGCTAATAGAATTTGTTTGAAGGTCCCACTCTGCCTGCCGCTATCCTGTAACACCTGGCTTGCAGCATTTAGCTGAGTGGGAGCTGTGCCCAGCTCTCTGCAGAGGGTGGGAGCATGCCAGCACCAGGCACTGCTAGCGTGAGTGATGCCACACCTGAGCCTGTAGGGCAGCACCCCAGCTGCACAGGGGACACTTCGTCAGGTCCGGCTAAGGGTGACATTTCTGAGTAAGTCAAAGGCGGACTGATGTCAACAACTGTGACAGTGACGAGAGGTAACCTTTGCAAAGGAAAAATCTGGGATCAAACAGATTCCCTGAAGTCAGTGCTACAACCTGCCTTTGCCCTTCATGAACAAAACTTTCTTCTAGCAGCAGTAAGAAGAAGCTCTTGAATTTTGTGTCGGGCAGTAAAGGCCACAGTCTCTGAATGCTTTATTACAAGCAGTCCCAACTAAGACACAGTGAGTGTCCAAAATTATCTCAGCATTTTTTTAACACCATGCTTGCCTAGAAGACTGAATGAAGAATGGTTTTTACTTTGGATACTCACAATGAATTCATCATTAAACTGAATTTGTTACTGAAAGTTCCATTGCATACCTACAGTGGAACAACCCCTGTGTTGACCCAAATGCCAAGACCTGCATCTGTTTAGTGCTAAATCTCATAATTTTTTAAGATAAATATGCAACAGATAAAACTTCAGACTCATTTAAGATCACAATCAGACTTTGATAATTGTTAAACCCAGTTTTCTGTCAAGTAAAAACAGAGAGTTTCTTTTTCATAAAGCTGAATGCAGGCAGTCCTATTATGCTTATGGTGATGTCTCTCTTCCAGATCCAGTGACAATGAATGGAGAAGGCACTGAGGTACTTAGGGGGACTGCTAGGTGTTTTCTGTTTTAGTATTTACTTCTTGTTCTCCAGTCTGCTTACCTCAGAATTACTAACATATTGTTTTTTCCTTAGCACTGGCTATGTGGCAACATAACCATATCTTAATATAGGGCTTAAGGTAAGTTAAATCTTACAAGTTGTAACACGGGGATTAGTACTAAGCCCTCTTCAATGGCATTCCAGTTACCTGTGGGTCAGTTTTACTGGGCCCAAACATTTCATTAGGGGTGGAGTTGATCTCACCCAGCTTCAGCTGTATAAAAGGATATCAACCACCTGGATAGACCCCCAGTTTAGTCATCAGCAAATATCATATTCAGTATCTGGTTCATTCCACTCTGAGGTGAATCAGCCACAGGAAGTGAAAATCTCAGTGATTATCTTCAAAAAAGCAAAAATATCTGAATGTTTGGTACCACTGAGAGTATCTTGTCATCCTGGAAATGCTTCTGCACAAAATCCAGGGGTCTACAGTACTTTTGTAGATCAGCTTTGAGAGCAAAGATCCTGATGCACAGAAACTGGTCCCTCAGAAGGCCTGACAGTTCCTTCTCCTGTTGAGCCTATCCTTAAAGTATGTTAGCTAAAATAACATCCAACTTCCAGCTTTTCTGCAGTTAAAAGCACTCAAACATAGGGGCTGAAATTCTTTTCTGCTGGGCTTGGGATGAGTGTGAAATAAGTTTAGTCCAGATGTGATGTCATTTCTATACAAGACTGCTTGTCTGGTGCCAAGGAATAAAATTAATTGGTAAAGATTGAAAGGTGAAGACTTAATATCCTACTCACAATATGAAGCAGAATAGCAACAGATGGTTTAAAAATTTTATTTACAGACTGGGAGATCTGTTTTTCTCTCAGTATATAGAAGATCTGTGTTAACATAAAAATATAAAAACCTTCAGCATGATTTAATGGAATTTTAAAATATTCCATTTTTATAAAATTTTATGATTTTTAAAATATGTATTTTACAAAAAAAAAAAAAAAAGAAAAAATAAACAAATACTCTGAGAAGTTTTCAGCTGCAGACAAGGAAAACATTCCAACAATTAAAATCTTGCAATGATTTTTGAATACAAGAAGCAAAGCAATAGCCAAAAGCTGTAAGTAGATGCTAGTCATATGCAGAGAGGAGACCTTTTGAATGACTCAGTAGAAAGAACAATGATTTTCTTATCTAGGCTAATGCTCTCAAAATATTGACTATAGACGTATGTAATCCAGACAAAATTCAGTATCAGAACTCCTTGAACTATGGAAAATTTCACTTTTTTAATTCAGTGTCTTCTAATACCAAAAAACATTAAAAAAAACGTATGGGAAATAACTAGAAAAACAGTTACTCATGGGTCAAGACTTGGACATGTTTGTTTACATTTAAGTGCTTGAATAGTTGAATTTACAGCATGCAGGAGCATGTTTTCATCACTGTCTTATAAAAACATACACTTGAAACAATGGGAAGCCGTAATCATGGCAGAAGATATGGTTGCTGTTGTTTTCAGATGAAGTTTCTTGAGCACTGAGATGCCTCTCCAACAGCATCAGCCTCAGACATAAAGAAAAATGCTAATAACACCTATCAATTTTTCCCAACATTCAGATTTACTTAGGAACATATACTTGTGGTGAGGTAACTGCTTCATAGCATTTATTGTTGAAGTCTTTTGCTATGGGAACTGTTTTAGAAAGTAAATCCTGACTATGAGATCAGCAAACTGGAGATCATTGTGTCTTGCAAAAATTCTTATAGCATAAATGTGCCACTTATCTGACTTTTGCTTTGATTATGACAACCAATGTGGTATAGACATTGGAAAAGCCATTGGAAAAGGAAGTCCATAGGATAAACCAACTGTTACAATCATCATTTCAGATGAAAACTAATTTTCTGATAATCAGCTCAATCTGTAATCTAACTGGAAGGTCCTCTTTTCTGTCCTACCAACCCACATGCAAATCATTCTCTGTTACAACTGACCCATCATCTGCTGTCACTTTAATATGGGGTTTTTTTACATTTTACCAGGATTTGCTTCTAAAAGTTAAACCTATAATTTTTGGAAAGGAATATAAATTTTTATTCAGAAGTATTCCCTCCCAATAACCACATTTCTACAAACTGATTTTTATTTACTGGTGTCTGGAATAATTTCAATGACTCATAATTTTTATCTAATATACTATCTGAGTAATTATTTTTAAGGAAAATCTGGCTGTGTTCTTTTCATTCTTGTGTATTTTGTACTTAGAACACTTATGAAGTTTCCAAACTGAAAGGCGCAGTGGGGAGGTAATAAAATCTATCCTGAAACCCCTGTCAGACAGATAAACATTCCAGTAACTCTTTATTTGCCACTGTCATAAATCAGAAAACAATTTTAAGAATCAAGATCTAAAAATTCAAAATATGTAACCTTTCAAGGGTGGTAAGAAATTGAATGATGGGTCTCTTCAACAATGACCTGCCTCACAACTCTTGCAATAATCCATTGGCTACTTGGAAAAGAAGTTTCAGCAACATAATTATCAAACTACACAGAAGTACTGGTGAAGCTCTGTATGCTTTCCTTCCCTGTGCTTTTTTGAGATATGCCACTTGGGAGCTAGGTCACTTCCCAGGTCTTGTTGTTGAAAGAGTTCACCAACAGTCTCCAGAATTACATCTGCAGGGTTTTTTGGCCTTAAAATAAAACTGCCTTATGTCCTTCTTTGTACCTAAAGCAAACTCTAGGTTGATGAAGTGGGATAGTCATTTTACATGGGTAAGAGTGTTCAGCTTACTTTGTCAGTGAGTGCAGAAAGCATGAAACAGGTTTTTCTTGAGGGTATCCCCCATACTTTCTTAACATCAGTACTCAGATTCTCATTACTTCAGACTTCTGAATTATTCATACCATTATCAGGGTGTAATCAATCTCTTCCCTCTGGAACTGCCTGCTGAATTTCTTCCTTCAGAACATTAATGTGCTAGCTTTATATTGCTGAGAATGAAGAACATACACTGAAGAGAAGTTATCACATGGAAAGACTAACAAGAACTGAGAACCAGATGCTTCATTTTGCTTAAAATGTACAGTATAAAAATTATAGAAGTCACTGGAGGATCATTTTTGATAGTTCTCCTGACCTTCAAAATGTAATGATTTTTTTAAGCCTTCAAAGTGACTTCTGCACTATGATACATACTAGATGCAATTAAAGCTCTCTTTTTCTTTCAGGGTTGTATGTCAAGAGATCTTGAAATCCAGCAGCACACATCTGCATAGCTCAAACATGGTTAGCTTTTTAGAGCACAGGGGGCTTTGCAGTGCATATTGATGCTCTAATCTGAAACTGTATAAAGCACTTCTTCATTGCACTTCTTCATTTTCATTCAGAATAGAATACGCCACAGTCCATATATTCCAGGCCATGTGGCTACACGCTTGGCTGATTGTGTCCCTTTAAGGCTCATCAATGGCTAGACTGCTAATATGAGTGATATCTGATTCTCAAGATATAACTTGTGAGTTGGTAAAGTAACCCAAGGGTAAAACATAGGCTATACTTCTAAATCAGATCACCCTCGATATCACAGGCTCATTTTGGCAAATAGGAAGATTAAAATGTTCCATGTTTCCCTAAGAGTTTGGATGAATATCTTAAAATCTACATTACTTAAATGTTTTCTTCTGCTTCAGAGAGCTTATGAGGGAAAATGAGCTAGGTGACATGATTTACGTTGTGGCCCCATATATTTATGTTACTCTCTTTATTTGCAGGTACAATTCAACTTAGCAGCTAGAGACAAAAGACTCCTGGAGTGGAAGTTCTCCAAAAAAAAAGTAAGAAAAGTAATTGGCTGAGCTCAAAGGAAAATAAAGTTCTTCTCAAAATCAGTTCAGCTTACTGAAGCTAAGAGAAGGATCACACAGTAATAAGTAGTTGGGGACTGCCACTCTCTCAGAAAGGCCACTAACAACAACTGGATTTCTGGCTTTTTTTAAACACATTTTTATTCTGCTTGTAAAAAAAAAAAAAAAAGTCATATTCTTGTTTTCTGGGGAAATAAACCACAGTGAGTTATGTGCTCTCAAACCTAAGGATCAGTAGTGTCCAAAGTGTTGGTGGGTGTGCGTGTTTATGCACACCCACCAACAGACTCATAAAAATTATTATTATTATTATGATACATTCCTGATGTCATCATGACATTAATTAAACCCCTAGACTGGAATGGATTTAAAACTCTACACTTTTTCTTTTAGGCCTCAGACAGATCTCAAAAAAGTTCAGAATTTTCTCAAAATTTAACATTTTCTCTGTCCTTATCTGCAGGATCAGATTTAAAAGTCCCCTCTGCAATAGAATTTACAGACACCGGAACTTCTGTGGAAGATGCACATATCAAAATAATTATGAAGTATTATGAATATGGTGAGAATTATGAAATAATTATGAATTATTATGAACTAACTCCTATGCTTGTAAAAACAGCTGAAAAAGGAGGAAACAACTGATATATAGCAGTATAATATTCACCTGTAGTCCACAGTAAACACGGGGCAAAGCCTTCACCATTAAAAGACAATCACTTTGTTTATTCACACTGGACACATGGACTCAAGTTCTGCAATGAATTATACCGATGTAAATTTAAAGTAAGCTCCATATGGGCACAGTTAATAAAAAAATCATAAAAAATGAAACTGAAGGTGAAACATACCTGGACAAACTGCTTTATTTAACCTCTTTGGAGTTCTGTCTGTCTCCACAGCTCTTTCACTAGGTGTGACTTGTCTGGAAAAATCCTTATGAAAATGCTGTCAAGGATGTATATAAAGCATGTGGAAAAGATGAATTCTTAAATGGTTATACCTGACAATACCTTGGGTTTTCATCCAGTTTGGAATAAGGCCTAATATCTTGAAATTTGGCTTCAATGTCAAAATATTTTCTTCTGCAAATAGTTCAATTCATCATTCTGACTTCCATGTAATACTATAAACTGTATGTTTTTTTGTGTTACCATAAAATCAAGTATACTGAAGCAATAGACTTTCTAATCTAGAAATTTGATTTCAGCTCATGAACAAAAAAAAAAATTGCTAGGGAAAGCATCTCATCTGCCTAGAAAATGTCAAGAAAAGACAATTAATTCAGGGCTTACTGTACTTTTCCCCCCTCCCCCCGTCATATTGCTTCCAAAAGGGAACACATAAAGGAATTGTGTGTAAAATATAAACATATTATTACCTCAAGCACAGTCTTAGCTATGGCTAGTGGTCTTAGTTGCCCCTAGAATTCTTAGAAAAAAACATTAGTGTAGCTCTCTCTTTTTGGAGTTTTAAACCAAGATTTTCTCCACTGTATCTTTAAATCCATATCACCAAATACCTTTAGTGACATTAATAGTACAAATAATTTTCTTGAACAAAGAATGCCTCCTTAAAAGCTGCCAACCTGCTTTGTGATTGTGCTGTTTTCCTTTACAGCTGTGCTGTTCTTTCCCCACCAAACACAGCATCATACTGAGCTATATCTTGGTTTAGTCTGCTGCCTGTCCTGACAGAGTACAATAAACATTGTGCTGAAATATCTAACACGTCACTTGTGACTTTTTGTTTTCTTTTTGTTTCTACTTTAGGGCAGTGTCCAAAAGCAGCAAGAACTTTTGAAAGAGGAATGTTTTCACAGTGATGTAAGAAATAAAAACTATCAAGTATGTCATCAGAATCTTAGTGCCACATTAAGGTAAAGAAAATACTGAATTAGCTGAAGTAATTCTGTAAAAACTAGTGAGTATTTAAATATCAGTTGCTACTTTACCACCTGAAGTACCCTGGAGAGTTTAAAGACAGCATGTTTTCCAGCCTTGAGCTATTTGAAATTCAGGGTGGTGTTTTCTCATCACAGTTTACTGTTGGATGTGCAGAGTTCACCTGGTTTTTTTCTGTAGGAAACAGGAATTAAAGAATACTCTTGTTATTTTGGAGAATAGAAGTGAAGTTATTCCATGCATAACTCTCTTTACTTGAGATAGGTTGTGAAGCCTCCCATACAGATGGTTCTTTACCCTATTTTCCACAATTAATTTGCAGAATCCAGAGGCAGAATCATAGAATCATCAAGGTTCAAAGAAATCTTCAAATCTTCTAGCCAACTAGCACCAGCATAATCACTCTTAAACCATATCACCAAGATCTATGCCTCTTGAACACTTTGACAGATGGTGACTCACCACCTCCTTGAGCAATTTATTCCAATGCCTAGCCACTGTTTCAGTAAAAACCTTTCTATGTGTTTATACATTAGATAACCTGGCACCACTTGAGGCTGTTTTTTATTGTCCTTTCACTTGAAATGTGGCAGAAGAGACTGATCCCCACCTTTTTACAACTTTCTTCCAGGTAATTGTAGAGTGCAATGTCATTCTTGTACTGACAGGTTTAAAATTGAACATAGGATTTAAGGTGCGGCCTTGCCAGTGCCAGGTACAGGGGGACAGCCCCTGCCCTGATCCTGCTGGCCACACTATTGCTGGTACAGGCCAGGATGCCATTGGCCTTCTTGGCCACCTGGGCACAGCTGTTCATATTCAGTCACTGTCACCAGTATCCTCAGGTCCTATTCCAGTGAACAGCTTTTCCATTATTCTGCCCCAGTCTGTGGCACTGCCTGGGGTTGTTGTGACCCAAGGGCAGGACTTGGCACACGGTCTTGTTTAAGTTCATGTTGCTGTCCCCTGCCCATCAATCCAGCCTGTCCAGATCCATCTGCAGAATCTTCCTGCCCTCCAGCAGATCAACATTCCTGCCCAGCTTGGTGTCTGCAAAATTACTGAGGGTGCATTCAGTCCCCTCATCCAGATCATCAACAAAGATATTAAACTGAACTGTCCTTGATAGTGAGTCCCAGGGAATGCCACTAGTGACTGGCTGACAGCTGCATGTAGCTCAGTTCCCCACCACCCTTTGGACCCAGCCAGCCAGTTTTTCACTCAGCAAGGTGTGCACCCCTTCGCAGCAGGAGAAGCCAGTTTCTCCAGGAAGATGCTGTGGGACATGCTTTACTAAAGTCCAGATAGACAGCACCCCCAGCCTTTCCTTTACCTACTAAGTGAGTCATTATGACATGCAAGTTATTAGTTTAAAATTTTGGTGTTTCACTCAAACATACCAAGAAGAAAAATTTTAAAGAAATCCTAGTTATTAGATCTAAGCAACAGAAATAAATCTATGGCCATATGGTCCATTTTTACAACTGAGGAGCTTTTTCTTTCATAACTTAAAAACATGATGCCTGAAGTCTCTGGTTAGTTTCATTTGTATTCTTGAGATTTTCTCAGAAACATTTTCTGTAAAAACTCATTTAAAACTTATCTTCTAATATCTATAGAAGAAAAGTAAGCTGAAATAAGATTGTGACTGTTAAAGTTAAGGCAATGGAATATCTCTCTTCAGGAAATTTCCAATATCACAACATTGTCATGATAAAGTTGAATGTAAGATTAGTGGCAGAAGTCCAAATTCAGCATTAGTCTGATTCACTAGAGGAAATCTTGAATAATAGAGCAGAAAAAATCGGAATGCCAAAATATTCCTTGTCCTTTTTTCCTCCATTTTGGTCTTCATCCTGGAGTGGTTCGTACAATATTCAGTTTTTATCCCTTTTTTCAAAGACTAGACATCTGCAGTAAAAAAACCTTGAAAAATACTGTTTTCTTAATTATGAAGAATATATAACCAATATGCTGACTAGCACAATCTCATTTATCTCATGTGCTTAGGGAGATGAAGAATTAGAATCTCTATTGCATGAAGTAGGATGATTAAGAGATTTGGAAGAAATCTGAACAAACCATACATTTTGACTTGTTGCACTAATTACTGTTTGTAGTTTAGTGCAACTGTTTCCAGGCTCATCAGAATAAGTGACCCATAAGATGTTCACTCTTAAGAGTGAATGGAGAAAATGGATATACAAATAGAAAAGATATAAATCACTAGTAAGCTTAGTTCTCTCTTTGTTCATGTCCCTTATCCCATCCCAGTTATGTTAAAAATGTTCCACTTCATCTTGAGCATGCAAAGTGAAAACTGTCAGCCTGAAAATACTGGTTCTTCATTTGCTGCAGACTCAGGTTTGTGCTAACTGTAACCATAGGCCAGTAATATATTCACATCAGCTACTCTCTTTAGGCACATAACTAATCCCACTGAAACAAGTACAGCTACTTGCATATTTAATGCCTTGCTTGTCAGATTACCTCCAGTATATGGCAGTTGTCTTTTATCATGTACTAACTAATGGAATATGCCCACCACCTTAACTCTACCTAGATTTTAATATTAGTTTGATGAACATAAAAAAAAAATGCATTCTGATGTGAGGAGAATGAATAAGGTATAGGACCATTAGTGAGAACACTCATTATTATAAGGCAATATATGAAAAGTCTAAATTTAAAAATCTGTCTCTTTGTTTGATCTCTGAGTCTAATTATCCTGCCTACCACAAACCCAGGAGAAACATCTGGCTTTGTTGTTTAATAAGTCTCTTGACATTTTAGCATTCTACACATGGAAAAAGTGCATTAAAAACATATACAAGTTATTTGAAGTCAGTTCAAGGTAAATAGTTTCCCAATGAGTTATTTTTGTTTCAGTTTTGAACCACACACATATTCAAATTAAATTGCTCCAGCATATATGCACAGCACTTCCCTTGTCTAACGCAAAGTCCTGGGCTTCCAAAGTTGAGTCTTTGAAGCAAAACTCTCATACATCTGCCCTTTGGAGTTTTGCTGTGAACCGTGGACTTCTCTGAGTTATGCCCAATCCTAATAGTAAGCCTGGAATTTCTTTCTTCCTAGATGATGCAGACAACATCTCACAGGTTCTTCAAGCAGGGAACTGAAAGTTTCACAATTGGCTGAATCAGTTGGAAAAGTGATTCTGCCCAAATCTATGAGAGTCCATGCATGCACAGATAACCTGGAACTGCTTAGGTGAGCCATGATTAGTCTGTAAGCTGTTCTCCACTGCCAGTGCTGTTCAAGCTGCCAGAAGCTCCTGCACTGAGGAACTGAGTTACAGTAGTGAACAAGTTGCAATGTGTTTTGTGTAAAGCTGTACCAACTTGTTCACAGACTGTAGGAAAACAGCTTTTCAGGAATCACCTATCTACTGAACCAGTTCAAGCATGAATCCTTAGTGTGTTTTTAAAATGTATTTTCATAGATCAGCATGCTGTGATGCTATCACATAATGTGTTGGAAACAAGTTTTTTCTATGAGGAAGGCTCTTGCTTATCCACCCCAGAACATGTCACAAAGATAAAATAAAGAATCACTGTCTAAAAATTACATCTCGGAAACAACGGTATGTGTTAGAATTGCAACAATAACCTAGATGAATTATTCTGAAGGTAATGTTTTTACAGCATTGCTTCAGCATGACTCAAACAGTAAAATAGAAACCAGCCATATAGGAGCAGTTCATTGGAGTCTATTAGCCTGAATTAAAACAGTAGAGAATATAGACCTCTGATCCTGGTCCAGGACATTGCAGAACTTAACCAGCTTGCCATCTGTATGCTGTATTCCCAACTCTTCTATACCTGCTTTATGCATATACCTGCATGCTATGTTTAGACTTTATACTGAAGAACAATGACTGTATGTCAATCATAGCCTAGGAATCCCCTCATAGAAATATGGTGCTCTGTAGAGGAAAGGAATTGTCCATTGCCACCTACCTTAAGAAAACACTGTGAGAAGTAGTTTCTGAATCACATGATGTTCAGAAAATATTATGTGAAGAAACTGCACATGCTGTTCTTTTGTAAAATCTTTTTATAGGTAGAAAAAAACCTGGAATTTTAAGTAGGCAGAACAGGATAACATTTACAGAAAGTGATAGTCTTTTTCTTAACTCCTTTTGTTTGTTGATAAAATTTGTCACTGAGTAATGACCTATAACTAGGATTGAGAACATCCTGCAGTAAGTATCAAAGACCTCAAGGATGAACTGGTCCAACCTTTCTTGGCAAAAGCATGGTCCAGACAAGACGGCCCAGCATATGGTCTGGATGAATCACTGTTCAATGTTGAGGAATCCACAGTTTCCCTAGGGACATTATTCCAGTGGTTGATTGTTCTGACTGTGTAAAAAAATACTGTTGTGTCTAATCGGAATAACCCCAAAAGTAACTTGTACGCTCATCTTTTCTATGTGACTCCTTGTAAAAATGGAATCTCCATCTTCTTTGTGGCAGTCCTTTAAATATGGGAACACGGTGATAAGGGTTCCCTTAAACTTTCTTTTCTCAGCCTTTTCTTTCTCAAGCTTGAAAAGGTAGATATAGTGTATATCAACACCAAAGTTTAGGTAGCTTTTTATGCTCCTCAGGACACTCAAAAGCCATGTTCTACCTTTCCTTCCTCCCTCTCTGCCTCTGCAGTCAGCAGGCTAGTCCATTGTCAAATAGACATCAAGCAGGATGCTCTGTAGAATCTGCAGAAGGGAAACATACGCCCATGTGCCTCTCAGGCAGCCACCCAAGGTTCAAGGTTACTTGGGAAGGGACAGCCATCTGTGAGCTGAGAGGCAGAATTTGCTGAAAATGGTTCATCTCGGGTCAGTTAAAGCTTTAGCCTGGTGTTGAACTGAAGCTCCCCGGGGGAGCAGAGAAGTAGAGTTGTGAGCCAAGACCTAATTCACGTGTGGAAAGTCAAACAGTGAACTATTTCGAATTAGATAATGTGAACCCCTTTTAATGACCTGCCCATATGTTGCTGCACAGATCATCTATTATTAAGTAAATATGCTCTCTGGGATTTGAGCTCCAAAATAATACCAGGTAGCTATTTATTAATGGAGGGAAGTCGTACAGTCAAAAATTAGTTAACCAAGGTAAGGTCATAAAAGGTAAAATCCATTAACTATTTGCTGTTTAGATAATAGTGGAGTGAAACTCTGTTACTTTTACTATATGTGGAGGAGATGTGCTCAAAAATTAATTTGGAATCAGGAATAACAGGACATAGCTGTTACAGAATAAGAGTAGTAGAAGGAAAACACCACCTACTTCTGAAAACATGCTCTAGCTCTTTTGATCTTCACCGGCATTGTAGGGAGGAATCTAAACACTAATGCAGTTCCAGCTTTGCTGTCCAAAGATCTACGTTGCCAAACATAGGCACAGGATTTAAAAAAGTGTGACCAAAATCGTAGGTCCTTGCAAAGGGATTATCTGGAAAGCATATCTCAATCCACAGCTCTGGCACACTTTAGAACAACTGCAAACTCAAGTTGGTGCTCAGAGGTAGCTAAAAGCAATCACTTGAAGGCAACTCAGACTTTTAAATTGTATATCAGAAGACATGAATTAAACCTAATTTGCTACCAGATTGAAAAGTGAGCTGAGGTTAAACACAAGCCTTCATTTTCCTTAAAATTCTTGTGAAGTCAATAGAACTGCTCTTCCAGTGAGACTGTTCCAAGTGAACCGGTACCAGAAGCTGCTGGAGAGATGTGAGCAGTGTGTTGTGGTTGTGGCTGCATTTTAATTTGGTAGCTTCATCCTATATACTAGAGATGAGTGCTCATAGCTGAGCCTCGTGGACAGTCCTGGTTCCTTGCAGAATTTCTTCACCTTGCTATGGAAAGCCACATACACCAAATGCAGACTCAGAATTTCAGGTCAAGCACAAATCCTAGTAGACTCTTTGAGATTTGCTGTCAGCAGAGCAGGTTACCCTGAGCACACTGCATACTGACCTCTCTTGGTTGGCCACAGGACTGTATCTGAAGTCAAATATCCCCCTACATACTGGATGTTGCACAGTAGTCATCTAGATTAAGAAAAAGCACAAAGGCTGCTCAGTCATGGCTGCAACCTTTTAAAAAGCTGGGTGATTAATCTTGGCAGCAAGTTGGTGAGAGAAGTGAGCAGCTGGCACTAGCCCTGTTATTGACTGTCATGGAACAGAAACAGGTACTCAGACAGAGAGAGAAAGCCACCATTTGTTAAACCCCAGCTACCTGAAGTTGATCTTACCCTCTCCAACCCAGCATGACTATTTGCCACAGAAGCTGGCAGAAGGCTGGAAGACAGAGGGGCTCTTCCTGTGACAGAAATCTCCATCTCTCCACCACTGGCAGGAGCAGCAAGTCTAGAGGGTGGTGTGGGTCTTCTACAGCTTGATGATCCTGCCTGAACTTGGTTTCTTTTTCTGACAATCCCATCAGAAAAATTTCTGCCAGAAAATTTCTGCCAACCCTATCCTGTTCAGACAACTCCTGTCAGCAGGAGTGGCCTCTCACTGAGATCAAAGGAACATTGAGCACAGCCTCAATTCCCTGTCCTCCCCTCTCAGGAGAAGGAGCTAGAAATTCAGGAGTAAATCCTGGCAAGAGAGGAGACATGGGGGAATAGGAGTTTTAAAATTTAGTTTTTATTTCTCATTATCCTGCTCTGATTTGTTTGGTAATAAATTCAACTAATTTTCCCCAATCAAGTCTGTTTTGCCTGTGACAGTAAGTGGGAATGATGTCTCCTTGTCTTGACCCATAAACATTTTGTAATACCTTCTCTCCCCTGCTTATCTGATAGAGTGACTTTGATGGTCACGTGGCATCTAGTCAGGGTCAACCTGCCACACATCTGTTTTCCTGTCCCAGGAGAGCTCCTAAACTCTTCACACCACATAACACACAAAATTATCACTGACCCTTCCCAATCCTCAGCACCATGTAGCTACATGTTCCCCTGCATCCTAATTTTCCCCCCTTTCTCCTTCCTTCTCCAGGAGCACACTGACTTACCATCTTTGAAGAATATGTACTGATGTGCTGTTGGCAGGATCCAAATACACATTTTGATGGCCATTGAAAATTCCTTTGCAATTTAGAAATACACAAACCAACTTTAAATTTTAGTTGTTTAAAGTAATAATACTAATGGTTTTGTGACTACTGACAGGGTAAATCTCTTTCTGGGTAAACCTAGTTCTGCCATGTAAAACTCTACTCTTGACAAAGCATAACTTCGGTGCAGTTTCTCAGACAACAATTGTAACTCTTGCAGTAATTCTGATGGCTGGTCATTTCTTACCTCAAAGGGAAATATTCCTCCAAAGCAATGGTATAGTAACACAGTGCTGATGAAGGGGCAAAAGAATATCTCTATTGCTAATAAAACACCTTCTTTACTCATGTCAGTCGTGTCCTTATGTCTGGAGGATTGGAAAATGAAAAATCCTCACACATGGACTGATGGCAAAAGCACCTGAGAAGAGAACCCTTGTTTTAGATCCTGCACTGAATTCAAGACCCTTCTTAACTCCTGCTGGTGCTGCCAGTAATGGGTGCTGGTGTGTCCATCAGTTACACAGACATCATAGCCAATAGTTTAAAAGAATATTTTCATCTTTACTGAAAACCATCCTTGTCTGATAGTTTACCACACCATTAGGGAGACAGCTACCTTCAGAAATCCTACAGTATCCTTGAAGATTAAATAGGTGGTCTAAACTCTGACAAAGAAATAAGATTACTCTTCTTACAGCAAATGAAGCAGAGGGGATTCCTGTGTTTGCTGTCCTTTGTAATGACTTGGATGTGAAATGAAGGCTGGAAAGAGAAGAGGTTACTGGAGCATATTTTACCACAGCCTGTTGCTGCATTATTGCTGGTAATAGCCCTGCTCTAGTCACAGAAGAAGGGAGGTTTTTATCAAGCTGTTTTGGATATGTGCAGTGTACAGGTATTTATCCTGCCTTGTACCCAGCAGGGAATGAATTATTCACTTTGACTCAATATTTTTTTCAGTCATTGAAAAGAGATGCTGTGTGTTTCCCTTCTTTCCCAAAGACCAATGTTTAAGATTTGTTATGGAACAGTTTGTACCTTGCTTGGAGATTGTGAGATATTAAAGAAGGAAAGAGAGGGTGTAACTTAGTACTTCACAATGTAGATACACAATGTAGAAATGCTGTCACCACGCTGGCTGTCAGCCCAAAGCAATAAGATGGAAATTTGAAAAATTAAGATCAAAGTCCCAAAGTTACTATTTCATTATGCCAAAAAGCTGAGAGTGCTTCATAACCCCCCATTCTGCAGTCCATCATACAGAAAACAGGACACAGGGAGTCTGCTTACAGCTGAAACACAATAATCCATCCATTTATCCTGAGTATAACTCCTTGATCCAGCTGAGAGTGCCAAAAAATAGATAGAATTTTATATTATGTTTCTGCTATTAAGGGAGAATTTAACCATCCGTTGGGCCTATCAAAATTTTCTACTTCTTCTGCAGCCTGTGCGGCATACTAGCCCCAGTTCTTCTCAAACACACCACTTCATTCAAAGGTTATGCCACACAGCTGTGGAAGATCATTATTTTCAAACTTCATTTCTATTATATTTTGAAAGTAGTCCCTGATGCCCTCAGAAAGGGAGATAAAGGTTATAAAGAATAAATATTTGAAAAAATAAAAAGCTTTTACTCCATCACACAGAGTAAACAGCCTGGAAAATACATTGAATTTTTACTAAATACCAGGTTTTACTCAGGGGAAATCTATGGGAAAGCAAGGGGAAAGACACTCTCCTGCCATTCTGCTTCTCCCAATAAATCAACATTAGCATTTAAAAAGAGAGACGAGACCGCATGCTAATAATTCTGCCTTCATTTGACATGAAAATTAACCCCATTCATAGGAAGATTCTTACCCATTTTCATACACATTGCCAGTGCTCACAAGTGTAAACTAAGCCCTAAACCAAACTTTCCCTGGAGAACCATCTTCAATCTGAATCGAAGCAGCCACCATGGGTTCAGTCTGTTTCACCAGAGCATTCCTACATTGTCCCTTTGCAGAGCACACGATTGCATGTACAGCATTAACCCACTCCAGACTGTGGAGCTGCTTTTGTACCCTGCTGCTGTGCAGGATGGGCAGATGTTTTCATGGTGTTGTTATGGTGTGGTTAAAGTGGTATCAGCAGATGTTGTGCTGCTCATCCACGTGTGCCAGGAGGTTTGCTGGAAAGGACAACAGTACTCTACAGCCCACTCTGTAGACCTCTAGTTAACCACCTCAAAAACCCTGATTTTTTTTTTTTAAAGAGTCATTTATGAAGCCACAATGTCCTTGAAGGGATTATATCTAAGTTCCATAAAATGTATAACACTTACCATAGACTACCACATCGAACAAAATATTCAACCTTAGTCTAGTTTTCTATTTGTGGAACAGCTGCTGCAATGAAGTGTGAAATACAGAGCTAACTATAGGTCCATATTTAACCACTACACATTGGCAATAAAACTGTAGTTACCCTGTTTAAAAAAACTTGAATTAGAGATACATTAACTTAAATCACCAAAATCAAGTCTTCCCACAGCAACACTGCATCAGCATCAGATACTGGTCACTTGAATAGCTTCTTTATAATTTGCAAGGCCAGCAATATGTCTTTATTAGCTTGGCAGTGTTACAGGAATTAAATTATAGAATAAATTATTGAATTCATGACATGCACTCTCTGCTGAACAGGAGTGAAATTGCTTATAATATAAAAGCCAAGCCTTCCACAAGCAAGGCCTACTAACTATGCCTTGTTTATTTGTATAGTTTTCTTAGGAAATTGAAGATGTATTTCAGTGCTGCTGTGTTGCTACACTAAAAAGTGATGCTAAATATCCTGATTATATCCCACTCAATACCATACAATTTGCATGCCTCTAAAAAGAAACAAAAATAAGGGGCTGCTGTTGTCAATTACAAAAATCAGTGTGCATATACTAGAAGGGAACCCAATACAGACGAATGCAGGGGCAATTTTTGAGATTGTCACCATGTTTCCCTTTGCAATGAGATATTGTGCTTCGTACAATGGTGCAACTGAAGCACCAGACTGAAAGACATTTGCCCTTTGTGCAGCCCCCTCACTTCCAGATGGAGCACATGGTCTTTTCCTTCATAGCTCTTCACCCACACAGCAGAGAATTGTCAGGGAAGGCCAGAAGAATTGAGCTGCCCCCATGGTGCTTTCACCCTTGCAGCATTATATTTGTATTGACTTCAAGTGTTTATTTCACACACAAGGCTTTTGAATGCGGCCCACAGAAAGCATTGATGTTGTTAATTTAGCTTAGTTTATCTACCCAATTCTCCTTCTTCTTTGGTTCGACAGCCTGTACCCTGGCATTTAAATGTTCATTTTTCTGTCAGCATATTTCAGTTGCACGTTTGTGTTTTATATGTAAATATTCTCACTACAGTAACTGAACAGAATTGCTTTTCATTACCAAGGCTTTCACACAAAGCAGGGCATCTAGCAAAGCAGGGTTCTCATTTCCACAAATCTGGAGCTATATAGTTTTTGTAAATCAGCAAGGGTGATGCCACCACAACAACCCCCGGTGTAATGACACACATTACACTGGCTAGTGAGGAACTTCTAAACTTGTTAACAGTAAAATATCACTTCTGGAAACACAGCCTGCTAACCTTGGAAAAGGGATATCTTGAACACTAGCTATTTGCTCTGCCTAAATATGTTTTAAAAAACTGATTATTTTTTCATTCCTGGCAAGAGATATCTCTAATAATGTTGTTTCAGAGTTAAAGTCAGCAGACCTGAGATGCAAATCCAAACACATTTATCTTTTTCTCTCTCACATCAGGCTTTCTTCTATTTTTTTTTTTTTCCTTAGCCCATGTAAAATTATTGGGTTTTAATGTCAGGATAATTCTGAATTATTTTTAATGAAACAGGGAGTTGTGTCCATTAAACCAGTTTGCAATCAAAAATTTACAAATTAAAGGTCATTAGGAGGAAAAGGAATTACATATAATAGAACCATGAAAATACAGCTCCCTGTTGCTGTAGTGACAAGACAAACAAAAACTAGGCATGGAGAAACACTTTCAGGCTGAGATTTTTTTCTGTCCAAAGTACACAGGAGGTTATTTGGCAGATGTGTTATCACTGGGGCACTCTGAGTGGGATGGGAGCCTGAGCAGCCTCTACTCACCGTGGCCACACAACAAACAAATTACTGCAGCCAGCAGCCTCATATTCTTACAGTCACAATCAACAGCTGCAGGTACCCAGGGAATGAAATCTGTGCACAACAGAGAATTAGTTTGCATTTTGGCATGTAAGAACAAGGAAAAAGGAAGCTAAGATGGAGTACTGCATGAGATTGCCTTGCAATCAAAATGGTTCATCTGGTGTAAATATCTCTGGGAAATGAAATCTCCCTGTTGTCTCTATTTATTTGATTATTTTTAAATTTTTTTTTTAACAATTTAATTCTCAGACATAACATTTTGCCTAGTTTGAAACAAATGCACCTTATGATAAAGACAGTGTGCAAGTTAAATTTTCATTGTAAGCTTATCTACCTGACTGATTGCCTGGGACTTCACAGTCAGTAAGCTGACCTTGATGGCTTCATAAAAATACTGTCTGTTATAATTCGTCCAGTAAAATCATACTAAAATTAAATGTTGTCATTTTATTGCATGCAAACTATTTTAAAATTAGTTTATTTTTATTTCTTTATATTTGGTTTTTCACTCTCAGAAGAATTGTCATGACATGCTTGCCTTACTCTGGGACAGATGTGATTAAAAATCTTTTAAGAATCACTAGGCTTTAGTTACATCTGATATTATTTCAAAGAAAGTTTGATTTAAACAGAAAAAAAAAACCCATGTAAATCATGATGGCTCAAAAAACAATACTTAAAGGAACTAAAAAATTTATGATAGTGAGGATGTCTAACAAGTAGGATTTGTTTGTTAAACCTTTGTCTCTGATTTAATAAACATAAAATGTTCAGGATTCATGCATGCTAACAAGGTTCTTCCATTCAGCAAAAAAATGTAATTAAGACATTTCAGTTCTTCATATTTTCACATAGGTTGTTTATTTTTTTAAAAGTTCAAGAGACTTCTTCTATTATCAGAACCTGAGGAAAAAACCGCACAGTATAGTATATTTTGCACAATTAATGTGAAAAAAATGCACATAAAACACACATAAAATGCACATAAAATGTAAAAGTATTGATGAAGTAGGTGTGTATGTGAACTTTTCCAAAATTACATTATAAAAACCTGAAAGTGCTCATTCTTCTTTTTTTCATCTCTGTAATATTGTTCTAATATTTTGTTTTCAATTGGTATTTTAAAAAACCAAGGCAACAGATCTTCTCAATAACACAGCCATTGAATTGTCTGTTTCTAAGCAATAATGTGAAAGGGGACTACTAAGAGATAGCATTTCAAAAATTTAAACCCTCATAAATTTAAATAAAATTTTTAGGATGTTCTATGTTATAGAGACATTTAGTGTCCTTCAATCCTTTCCAAATATTTTTAGAATTCAGGCTAGGCAAACTTAAAAGCCTACTTTATATCAAACACCTTAAAAAAAATTATGGAGAGATAGAAATGAGGTATGAAAACAAATAGGAAAAAATCAAGCATTCTGGTCACTCAGCTCATAGCAGATTATGGGGCCAAACAGAACAAAATGAGTGAGGTGGAGAAGTTTAAAGCATTCACACAGATGCAGAAAATAACCCAAATGAAAACAACTGAAGCAATGGAGAGGGGCATGCCATTGACCTGGTGGTAGAACAAGTAGCATGGAGACAAAATACCTGCCCTGTCAGTGTGTGGAGCTGGTCAGGGGCTAGCAGAATGCATGTCAACAAGCCAGCATGTAAACTGCAGTTCTGCTTGACTTGTCATGGGTCCCTTGCCACACTCACCTGCTCTCCCTTTTCTTCACTTGTGGGCAGATGTAGTGCCTTTCAGCCTCTTCATCCTTTTGACCCATGCATGTGTCTTCTTCTCCAGAGCATCACTTCCCACACTCCATGATCAAAACACATTAGTGAGGTTTTGTCCCTTGAAGCCCCAAGCGTGTTCATTATTTTTATATAATATTATATCCTCATTGTTGATCTATTGAAAATCCTTAAAAGCAGCTGTCCTAAAGTCCAGTCTATGCAATAGACCATGGTTCTTGTTTGCTTTAGTGCTCATTGGAACAGGGATGACAGAGATGGGACTCCAAATATCACTAAGAAAACCATCTAATCTGTGACCTAAGTCAGAGTATACAATCAATGCACAATTAGTAAGGCCTGTCATAAAAGCACAGTATTAAGCACTATGCTTTCCACAGAAGTTTCCTTTGTCAATGTTTACATGTCAAGTTTTCCACCTGGTTAACAGCAAATCATTTTTTGAAATATGTATCAGCTTACTTCAGTAAATCTGAAAAAGTTGTTTGACGTCAAATACAAAATGTAAAAAGAAAAACAAAACAAAACAACTCATGTGAGAAATTAAAACCAGGTATTTTTCTTTATCTCATTTATTTACCAAGCCCATGCACTGTTGTTCTTATATGATTATTATTTTTCCAGTCCAATCTATAGGTCTTCTTTCTTTTATATCAACTGTGTTTTTTCCTGAGCACAACTTATTCTGAAAATGCTTCCTTCTTTGCACCAAGCCATATTTCTGTTACCAAGGACTATTAATCTCTCACCAACTTTCACTGGTTTTGATTTTTAATTTTCTTATAAAATTATCAAGTCAGAATTAATCAAAAGTTACATAACTATCAAATAATTTTACGGGGGAGTGCTACTGCAATATTTTATACAGGAAAAGGTCTTGCATTTTATTAATCCCAGCAGAAATCTGGATTTTTCTGCATCAATTTCCATGGAATAACTTTTGGATATGATCTCAAATCACAAACACGTTTTGTTGTATTTAAATTACTGCATTGTCTGATGCAGATGATCTATCTTTCTACAGATATCTAGACATAGATATGTATGTAAATATAAATATATATATATCACTTTAAGAATACCTTCAGATGATTATCCAAAAGATATTTTTAAAATAATGATGCTTAAGTAGACTCGGTTCACTAAGTTCCAAGTATTTTTATGAATTTATACTCATTAATTTCATGAATTTATATGTGAATAAAAAGGAGGGAAAGATTCAGTGGAGCGAAATAGCTCAGACCAGTAAAATCCAGTCAAAACTGTTAGGTAATTGTGACTGTTTCCAGAAATAGCTGGATTAAGAAAAAAAAAAAAAAAAAAAAAAAGAAAAAAAAAGAGATTTCTACTCAAAACTTCCATTCGCCCTAGTATTTCGGCAGTCTTGATAGTCCAACTTGGCTTCTTCACACATAAACATTCCTAGCATCTGGTCTGAGGATAAAAATCTATGGGCTTGATTCCCCTTTTCTTTCCTCACATTAAGAACTTTGATTTTCTCACATTTATGCTAGCTCATACTGAAACAAAAGGGTCTGAAACAAAACAAGTTGTGTTTCAGATATACTGTGCACATCTTCCAGTGCATTTTCCCACTGGAGTCACTTGCTGCCGCTAGCATGTCCTGGCAAACACCAAAAGTTAGCAGGTGCTCCGTCTCTGTATTTTGGGTAGATCATTGAGTGTGGGAGAATCTGTTCTGCCCCACTTCACATGGATATTAACCCCCCTTCACAGCCTTTACCACGAGACATCTTGTACTTCTGAAAGGAGCAATGAAAATGACAGATTTCTCCCTCATACACCACATCCAATGAGGTTTTTGAAAGGTGTGTACACAAATCACCCAGAGAGGAGATAACTACCCGAGCAGGGGACATGGAGAGTTGCACCTTGACAGGTGAAGGTGTTAGATGTCCTGATTTAGGAAAGCAAGCATAACCTCTTCAACCCATTTTGGGAGGAGACTAAGGCAGACCATGACTATGTCCACTTCCACAATGACAAGGCACTTAGAGTATTATTTCAGATAATTTCTGAGATCACAGTATCTGATCCAAAGTCTTTTTGCAAGGCTAATCTTAATTTTCTCTGTGATTAGAGATGTTCTTACTGTAACAGCAGCTAACTTTGTCATTTGCAAGGACAAGGGGTCATGTCACAAAAAGCAGAACTCAGGAGCAGAGGAACAAGAAGCACCAAGATAGATTTTCTGAGAATGGATATGGACAGTGCTCTCTTCATAGTGCTAAAGCGTAGATGTGGTACACACCTTTCAGTTTAACATGGAAACTAAAAGTTGTATGAAGCTCGACAGCAGTGTATCCAAAAAACCAAAAGTATAAAAGGCATGACATCAGATGTATCAGGTATCTTTGAGGGTTGTCCCACTGCCTTAAGCATAAGTCCATCATCTGTTCAGTAAAGCCATTGGGCCACAGTAGCAAGAAACAGATTTTCATACCTTATGTAAACACTTCTTTATTGACAATCAGTCTTCCTTTCTAAGAAATAACTTTTGAAAAATATGAGAGAGAAAAAAAATCATATTAACTTGGAAGTTTGTTTTGCTATTTCACTTCCATGTCTAAAGAAGATTATGCTGTGAATAATGAGAACCAGTATGACCACTCCAGCTGAAGGAAAAGCATATTTGTTTACTTACTTCCCTTTTTTCCTTATATCTTGACTGTGATACTTTATGTCATGACTTGATTTTTTTAATATTCTTTTGTACCCACAAAACAAAAGTTTTTATTGTTCTCCAAAGCAAATTACCAGAACCTTCAATGGAAGTTTAAATTAAAGAAAAACGTGTTGGAACATATAAACACAGAATCACAGAATTATCAAGGTTGAAAGAGACCTTCAAGATCATCAAGTCCAACCATCAACCCAGCACCATCACAATCACCCCTAAACCATATCCCCAAGTGCCACATACAGATGACTCTTGAACTCTGGGAGACACTGACTTAACCACATCCTTGGGTAACTTATTTCAATGCCTAACCACTCTTCCAGAGAGAAAAAAAAATATAATATTTTAACTTAATAACTTAACTTATTTTAAGTTAGCTTACCCTGGCACAGCTTCAAGACATTTCCTCTCACCTTTTTGCTTGAGACATGACAGAAGAGCCCAGCCCCCTCCTTGCTATAACCTTCTTTCAGGCAGTTGTAGAGATCAATAAGTATGTAGAGATCAATATAGAGATCAATAATGTCCTGCTGTGCCTCCTCTTCTCCAGGCTAAACACCCTCAGCTGCTTCTCACAGAACTTGTGCTCCAGAGCCTTCAACCAGCTCCATTGTTCTACTCTGGACATGCTCCAGAACTTCCAAGTCTTTCTTCTGGAAAGTGAGGAGCCCAAAATTGAATGCAAAATTTGAGGTGTGGCCTCACAAATGCCAAGGTCAGTGGGACAATCCCTGTCCTGGCCGTGCTGGCCACACTATTGCTGCTACAGGCCAGGATGCCATTGGCCTCCTTGGCCACCTGAGCACAGCTGGCTGATGTTCAGCTGCTGTCAACCAGCACCCTCAAGTCTCTTTCTGTTGAGCAGTTCCCAAGTCACTCTAACCCAAGCCTGTAGCTCTGCCTGAGGTTGCTGCAATGCACATGCAGGACCCAGCAGGGACAAATTAATAGAAACTGGTGTTGGAGACTGAAATGTTATGGTTTATGGCTATTTCTATGAAGGACTTTTATTTATTATAGCAAAATTTTGTAACAAAAGCTGCATGGAAGACCGCTGCATCCTGAATAGGCATCCTGACTGAGGCCCTGGACTGCAGGTTGATAGAGATAAGAAAAGTGACACTATGTTCAAAGCATCTGGAAAGTAATGGATAAGACAGGAAGAGCATCCATGGCAGGGCTCAGATCTGCAGCTTCAGGATGGAAGCTATAGTCCCATGCTTATTTTTTGCCAGGCTTGCACACTCCCCTAGCCCAGGGGGAAGGAGGAAGATTTTGGATGCACAGTCATCCATTTTGGATGCATTGTTCAGAGTCAATGAACACCCATACTTTGTTGTGTAGACCAGCACAGCTGCAGGGGCCCCTCACAGTGGGAAAGCCACATTTACAGGATATCCAGATGAGGGACAGCAGGAGAGGTGTCATGGACCATCAAAGGGCCCCCCCCACCACGGGGTCCCCAGACCCTGAGCCAGGACACTGCCTGTGATGCAAAATGATGCAACTGACCTGAAGTGTCAAACTTGCCTTCTCAGGGAGGTACCTGGGTATTCCCACCTGCCCATAAATGTAATATATAAATGTATATAAATGTATATAAATGTATATTAATAATCCATTGGATTCCATGCCTTTTGATAAGGGACCCTCACCACCAACAAGACCAGATGGAAGCTTTTCTCCCCTCTCCCTCTCCCTCTCCCTCTCCCTCTCCCTCTCCCTCTCCCTCTCCCTCTCCCTCTCCCTCTCCCTCTCCCTCTCCCTCTCCCTCTCCCTCTCCCTCTCCCTCTCCCTCTCCCTCTCCCTCTCCCTCTCCCCTGTTTGTTTTTATTAGCAGACATGTCTAGAGAACAGTAGAAGTTCTGGCAAATACTCTTTCAAAGTGTTGTGGTCTATCATAACATGTCTACTTTATTCCTCTGTGTGGATGTTACCAACTAGTAGCTGCCTAAAATCAATTAAAATCAATTAATAAAGTAGTGTCCAAGCATTAAAATTTGGCAGCCAAAGGATGACTCCAACGCTATGCTGCTCAAGAGTATATATAAGACACCATTGCCCCTGGAGACGGCCATTTTCTGTTGTTATTTTAAATACACATTGTGATCTCACCTCTTGGCTCAGAGATGTCTGCATTCTTCCATGCTTTAGAGCAGATGCCGCAGGGACTGTGTCATGGTCTCAGGAGGCTGATCTGTAGAAAGCCAGATCCCTGCAGGGAGACTGAGATCCTGGTACTAAGTGTGGAAGCTGTCCTCCCACTCTTCTGGGGGACTGTGGGGAGTGTCTTCCCAGGAGCCACTGACTGGCTGACTTCCAGCCAAGAACAAGTCAAGTAGGTTCCTTATCAAGGGCCTCTTCCATGCATGCCTTTTCATAGCCAGAAATCCCATGTTCCAGGAAATAGAGCAAATCTTCCAAATTACTAGCAATCTAAAAAAGCTGGGTCTCCAGTCCTCTAAAATTTAACAAAGGGGAAATTATTTCATATGTTTCAGATGAATTCATCACATCTATACCAAGTGGTAGGATGTTGGCTGAACAGAATTTAAAAAAAACAACAACAAAAAAATACTGCTAGGCTATGAACTAGAAAGTTTTTTTGCATAACCAAAAGAGTGAGTTCCTCTGAAGAGGATTCAGTACAACATTACTGTTCTTATCATGGAGGTGTCACTTGCATTTGGTGGCATGCACTGAGCCCCCTCCAGTAAAATGGTCTAAGGAAAATGCCAATTTATCTTCAGGATGGCAGAGGAACGGTCATAACAAGTGTTGAAAAATACCAGATAGTAAAAGGGACTCATACCATTTCTCATTCCTTCCACCACCTCACAGTTTATATTCAGTGGCAAATCAGGTATCCCAGTGAGTTTTTACCTACATTTCCACTTTCACCAGAGTAAGTCTAGATCTGACATTTCAAGATTTGTTTCTGTGAGTACCATCAGTGTTTCCAGCAGGACCATTAATACAGTTGAGTATTACTCACACATGCAAAATGTGCTGGATTAGGTTCTTACATGACAATACCATAGAAACTCCAGTCTGGATCTGCCCAGAATAACACACCAAGGAAAGAAGAGCTAGACAGCTGGCACAAAGATAAGAAACAAAACAGAAAAACCAAAAGCAACACTCCATATTAGGTAGCGCGGGTGAGATGTTCATACTAGCTATTTCATAACCTACCATAACCATCTCGCAAATATTCAGCATCCTTCTTAAACCAGCTACATACTGAATTCATACTGAACAGTTAGAACACAAAATAAAGCCAGTCATTGCATGCCAAATGCACTATGGAGCAATTTTCACAAGTTCCAATATAAAATGTGCACCATGGTCACCTCTGATTAGCTTTGTGCCACATCTTGTCTCTCCCCTCACATCAAAGAAAGCTTTATTTTGTATTCCATTTATGGGAAGAGTGAGAGCCAAGATTTTTTTCCCAAAAGAATTAAGTTGTTCAAAATACTTTTATTTTTAAACACTTTTATAGAAGCTAAGTAGTTGAGCTTCAAAATTGTAGCGTTCTATCAGGAACAGTAGCGTTCTATCAGGAACCTTCAAATTTTTGGAGGGCATAATTATCAAGTATAGGGCATACACAAGGTTCTTGTTATTTCTTACCATTTTCCTCCTTGCCAAAAACAGCATCTGCAAACATCTCCTGAGCCCTGGAGCTGATTGCATGGATTCTGCAGAAGGCAATCTTTGGCTGTCACCAGGGGCTAGTGATAAATCACAGAGCATCACTACTGACAAAAATGCAATCATTGCATCCAATACAGGAGAAGAATATTTGTTTGCAATATCATGTGAAATGATCACCTCTGCCATGATCTGTACCATGTTGCAGTCTGGTTATTCTTATGCAATTCCATTAATTAATTAATTGTGAGTTGATGAACAAAAAATTATGAGTTTTGATGACTTGGAAACTGAAGAGAAAAATGGCTTAATATATTTCTGGTGAAATACAATTCCAGTTCAAGGCAAGGAGGTTCAAGATTTCCCCAGTCTCCAGAAGGATTCCAACAGCTCGAAAGGGAAATATTTGTAGCATTTAACTCATACCACTAAAATGCAGAGACATGTACACTATTTTCTGAAATCTGTTTTTCAGGCCTGCTGCACGATCACAGGAAGACAACACTGCAATGTATCTTAGTTGGGCATTTTCCCAGGGAAAAAATGGTCAAAAAAGATACCCCTCAGTTCATACCTAGCAAAGGGAATATAAATACATCCTTCAAGCACAAGATAAGTAGCAAGCCAAACAGCAAGGAAGGGCAAAGAAGCAATATGCTCTGTATCAGCATTGGGGAAAAAAAAAAAACAAACCACAGTTTCTTTCCTTAGAAGATCACTTCTCATCTGAGTCCTGAATTCTGGTATCAGGTTTACTTAAGTCATCTGTGTGAAATTAGATAACAAATAAGCTCTCATCAGCTGGTTTTCACATCACTCAGTGGACAAGCACTAATAATATTTATCAACAAGATGCTGTCAAGGCCAGGAGAGAAAGCCATTTGAGCTAATTTCCTCTTTTGGCTTGAGATTTAAGTCTGGCTCTCAAATGCTGTGGGCAACACATGGAGAACAAAACTGTGCTGCAAAACACAGTGTGTTACAAGAAGATATTCCGAGCATCTGTGGCATATTTTTCTTACACTGTGCAAAGCCTCAGAGAAATAGTGCATGTTCTGGAAGGAGTCACCACTGTATTTGACCTAATAGAAGAAATACCACCCTGAATCCAGTGTCTTGAATGTCGCCTTCTCATCAGCACAACCCAAACCGTGGTTTAGGGTAATGTGGTAAATCACAGACTCCAGACTGTCCACCCAAACATTTTCACTATGATATCTTTTTGGTTTTGGAGGTGGGGTGGACAGTGAGAGGAGGGGAGGGACTGCAGAGCTGTGGGAAGACTTACCTTAATATGCAGGTATCTCAAAGCACCTCTTGGTCAATAGGGTGTACAAGAGAAATGTCCAGCAAAGAGAAAGGGTTAAAGAGGCACAGCTCAAATACATGTTCTCTATAATTTGCAGTAACATCTTTGTACTATGTATTTACAATAAATCTTTGTTGATTCAAATTTACTAGCATATTTACAACTCCAGGTTTTAACATTCCTTCTAAGAGCATAGGTACATTTAAAAAAATAGTAAAGTTTCTGGGACATGCTGGAGCAGATGGACTAGTCAATGCAGCTACAGTAATTTATAGCAAGGAAGATTTATTTGTTTATACCTATACGGTAATACAACCTACCAGCTTTTTTATCACCAATTTTGTATTTTGATTCAAACTTGGTCACAGCCATTTTTATATTTTAGCAGGTTTGTTTTTTTTTTTTTTTTTAAGAAATAGGCAGTTGAGTGCATAGGATGCAACTGAAAATCGTCCAAGGAAATTAAAAAAATGAAGTGATCAGGAATACATTACACATCACAACTTCATTTTAAATAAGTCAATCAATGGAGTTCTGTCTGTAACCTCATCATGAAAGGTAATGCATGTAGAAAAGCAAATCAATGTCCCCTGAATTTTCTGAAACTTTTAACGGATAGTCCAAATGGGGATCATTGACATTGGTTTATTGGGAGGGATAACAAAACATGTTTGCCTCAAACTGTTGTAAACAAAGATAGGGAAGAATTAATAGTCTGCCTGACTCAAGGAATACACTAAAATAACTTTGAGAAGGGAATAATATGTTCAGTTAAACAGAAGCTACACTGAAATTAATATTTCATAGCACTGACACAAATAGGTGTGCATAACTTTTCACATGTAATTTATGTGGTGGCCTTAAGATGAAGTACAACAGTTACCACTAACATGTTTGATCCTCTAAAAATGTATTGTTCTATGTGAAAAATTACTTTTCTTCTTTGTTGTCTTTGGAACTTGCTTTCTTTCAAAATCAATGAAGAGCAGTACCTGCAGGAAATAAATTCCATTCCTAGAGCAATACCGTCTTGTATTACATGTGCACATTCACAAGTGTGACCATGCCACACAGCATTTGGGAGTTAAATATGGAAAAATTACTTTCATCAAGTTCTGATACCTATGAACTGGTAGATCCTAGCACTGACATTATTGTTTCAATTCACGAGAAGAAGAAGAAAACTTCTTGCTCTCACCTGTGAGAGGTGACTGAGCCAAAAAAAATAAGATGTAATTTCTTAATAGGTACAAGTTACCAAAAATTTAAAGGCAAATGATAACCTTTTACTCTTGGAAAAAAACCCGAACCCTAAAAAAAAAGAAAAATCGTGTTATGTCTCCCAGATATCATGTTTCTTTAAGAATCAAGCATAATATAAATATTTAATTCAGAGTGAGGCAAAGTTAAAGGTATAAATGGGCATACATAGAAATTCTATAAAACTGGCCCAAATCAGCATTTTATGTGCTTTTGATTACCCAGAAATATCGGGTGGAGCTGAGCTGCAGTCTGATATTGAATTGCAGATTTGGGAGAATTTACTGTTGATTCCAAAAATTACTTCTATTGATTACAGGAAAGGAAGAATAAACTTGTGCAATAGAATTTTGAAACAGATTAGGTAGAGAGTTCACTAATACAAACATAAGAATGCAAACCATGTTGATTGCTTTAAAAATGTGTACAACCTACACAGAATGAGCGGACACCATGGCAATTAACCTATGACAGCCACATGAACAAGCATTGCATGAAGCAGGCTGTTGGACAATGCCATGAGCCTTGAAGAGGAGCAGCGTCATTGAAACGGTTGCTCAGCAGAAATTCACCCTCGAGAATTAAAGCAGAGCTTTAACACCCAGTACCTCCCTGTTCCCTGAGAAAGAAAGGCTGTTTTAGGTCTCTCTGTGTGAGAAATTGAGGAAGGGAAATTTCTGAGCAGTACATGTCACATAGTAGTTACAGGGGTCATGCTTTGCAAGTGTAAGCACGCCTCTGAAGGCAATACACCCAGTCACTGAACTGTGTTTAGGGACACACTGTGTCCAGCAGCACTGAGTTTGCCCAGAGCAGTGCGACACAGCTTCTCAGAATGGCCTGACTATTCCAGTTAAAACTGCAATTTCTGGAGCTGAGCATTTAAATGAACAGACTATGGGTCCAAATTAAAAGCTATCTCACTGAGTTGCTCTTTAACTTCCAGAATCTAAACGCGAGACCAAGACTTTTCTTCTTCCTCAGTCTGTAAGAATGAAGAAGAGGTTAGACACAGCATCATGAATAGGCCGTGCTGAGTTTCAAGAAACTGTATCAGAATTAACCTATGACTTCCTACTCATTAAATCCAAGCATGAAACCTTTCTTGGTAAAACAGTTCAAACTCCCCAGCTTGTGAATGTAATATGTTTGTCACAGATAGTGTAAAAGCACCGTTAGAAAACTGTTACAAATTAAGTGATGGAAAAAAAGAAACAGCATGGAAAGAAACTAAAAATTATTATTTTTAGCTGCAAATAAGCAGGTTTCAAAGCATAATGAAGGACGGCTAAAGTCACACCAGCTGTTTTAAATACATGAAGCTGGGGAGGGCTTAGTTAATGATTGATGAAGTACTAACAAGAAGAAAAAGACAAATCTGAAGAACTAAATAACCAAAGAGGAAAAACATTACAAGAAAGGGGAGGCAGAGGGGGAAAGGCAGAGAGGGAGGACACTTATTTTCATAGAGAAGTTTTCAAGTAAAAAGAGCAGTTATTTTAATTTGACTGATGACAGAACTTTGCCTATTAACATAGTCAGAGATAATGATTCCTAAAATATTTTTGCTGACCCAGTATGCTGCTGTAATTTCCATTTCCACCCCAGAGGCATGTACTGCCAGCTTGCCTCAAGCAATGTGTTTTCAGCAATCACTCAGTTCAGACATTCAGTGCATTCATATCCTGAAAATTTTGCAAATAAAAAATGATCACTAAAATAAGAGAACAAACTCACAACCCCCCACTTTATTCAATTTTAAATTCACCTCTTAAATAACCATCTTCTGTGTGAGTCCAGTTGGGTTCCCTTGGTCATATGAAAAGACCCTGCACAGTGTGACAAGACAAGCACAAATAAAAAATATGAAACAGATGTTAGGTCACATTAACACACAAGAAGATTCAAATATTCTTGCCACCCTGATAAGGCACTTAAGCATTCTTTGCTGATGAGGAAAACACCAGTGAACTGGGGAAGAAGAGCCACCATCTGGAGTTTCCCAGGCCACCTCCTTGCTGCTGCTCTGCCCTCTGCCACCAGCTCCAGCCACATCCTTACACTGGTGACTTAGTGACATCAAGCAGTCCTTAGATTAAGCTCTCTGCTTTCTTTCCTTTGAGTTTGCATTTGTCATGTAGCTGTTTTCCTTCCTGGATCTTTGTACACCTGATGGTGCAGTGCCAACCATCCTCCCTCTGTTTGTAATATTCTCATTCTTATTTCTCTGCAGAGTTTATTTCTGACCACTTTTCTACCCTCTTGGCATTCACACTTGTTTGAGACAGGGCTGTGCAGCTGGGTGGGATCCAAGCTGAATCCTTATCTGCTAGGGCATCCCACCTAAACAGCATGGGTTACTCTGAGACAAGGCTTCCTCTTTGGAGCAGGCACTTCCCCACAGAATGCAGATCTTTTTTCTTATGAGTGTCAGCAGAACCATATCTAGATGCTGCTTACAGAAATCCTATCCACAGTTTTCTTCACTATCTCAGGGGAAGTCAAAGTATTGGGTGCCACAGAGAGTAAGATTGACATAAACCAGGCTGAACTGCAAAATATTCTTGCTGAGACAGGAGGATCATTCCAATGCTTGAACTCAAGTTTTAGAAATAGCAAAATTAACAACCCAGACAAAAGTGCAAAAGTTTTTTCATAATACAAAAAATGGTATTACTTACCTTATCTGGCAATGAAGACTGTATTAGAAATTCAAATGTTTTAGAGAATTCCAATCTGTGGGAATAATATACAGTCAAATGAGAGATAGCAGTGGCTGTAAATTCTTCCTCCTGACTCATTTGACCCTCTCAACTTCCTGATTCCTGACTTTTTAAATGGCTACACTACCCCTTTTCAAGCATTTTGGGTTCTTTCTTATAAAAAACTCAAAAGAAACTTAAATAAGTCAAGGGAAGAGAATCAAATACCTGCTACAGTGTCAATCACCTGCTACAGCTAAGATTTAAGAGGAATGAACACCAAAAGGCATACCCATTTAAATGTAAACGTGTAAATAGAGTTTGGTAAAGCTAAAAGTGATTCCATGAATTGCAGTCACATTTCCAGAATCACAGGATTTTATTTAGACATCTTATTGCCCTTGAAGTTACTGGGAAATCAGACTGTAAAATTTATTAATTAAATGTTCTCTTTTTAAATAAATGTATACTGGGGAAGTAGCCTGGGCATAAATAACAACCTAAACCCAGTGTTGCACTGACAGTGTGCCCATCACTCCCAGGTAGGGCCTGCTCTCTTTTGGCTAGTGGTGTGTATGCTGCTTTACAATTAACTAAGATTTGCATAGACACAGGTGCAAATCCTGCACACCAAAACCATCAGATCTAGTGCACATGCCTCTGAAATCAGAGGCATGATTCCTTTTTCTGCCAGCAATGCTGCTCTGAAATGTAGCTAGAAGCAGATACATTCATTCACATCATTTAGGACTGTTTCTGCCTTAAGAAAGAATAGGAAGCACCTCTAGTTTCTTTCTCACAGGACTTTCTGGTTTTTAAGTGGAAGGAACAACAAAACATTCTTGGAAAAAGCAAACACAGAAAATTAACTGTATTTGGTTGAATCTATTCTTCCACCACCATGGAGATATTTCAGATAAAGTATCTAAAATGAGACTAAACAGTTGTGTTGAATTAGCTTAGCTCTACCTGTATATTTTTATAACTGATTTGCCACAGGCAAGTGTACTTCTCCACGATTCAGAGGAGAGCAACTTCTTTAGTTCAAAGTACTAAAAACTTCACTTGAGAAAAGGAGAACAGACTCAGGACAAAAAGTTATACACCATTTTATAACAGTGAGAGACAGAGGAAATCCTTTTGTGACCTCCTTTACAAAAGCATAGTGCAGTAGCTAAGCATTAAATAACAGCTCAATAGGTTTTCATCAATGCAAAAAAATAATTATCTGGGAAAAGTTATATAACCTCCAACAAACTAGGTCAAAGATCAAGATATTTTTACCCATGATCTGTAAGCTTTCCTCTTGCATGAAATAACTTTTTGGATAGAAAAAGCTCATCATCTTCACAGGGCTGGACACAAATGACCTATTATTTTAGCACCCATTAATTTTCCTTCATGTTGAGCCTATTAGGGAAATTAATTATTCAGTCCCACTGGTTATTCTACTTCTCTGCTCCAGGCATATCCACGAATCCATACTGTATCCATACTGTTGACCAACCATCTTTCTTTATTTCAGAAGTAAATTAAAATTGTTACTTTTTGCTCTTTACTAGAAACAAAAAGTCATGTGCCTTCCCCAGCTTGTTTCACTGACTTGACTTTTCTCTTTTTCCTGGAATGTGTAACTATTGCCCTTGCAACAGAAGAGATCCCAGAGCACAGTTAATCTACGCTGTTGGTTAAGGCACAGTTACCAGCCAAAATTCTGATATGAATAAAGGGCTGAACCCCATGTCCTTGCATTAGGAGCTGAGGGTTTCAATTATTAACCCATCACAGATACTGCATGAAATAGGTCATTAGTCTTCTCAGCAACCATAACTGAGTCACCATCACATGGCAATTGTAAATGCACCTTAGCTGAGGACTGCTGCTTACTTATGTCTTCTGGGCTGGTATGGGAACAATTCTGGCACAACTTCCTATTTCTCTGTAGTGCCTCAGTTAAAGAAGTTTTATTTTCCTCTTGCTGAGGGTTCTGCCATTTCTGACACTAAGCAATAGACTGCCCTGGTGAAACACCTTCCTCCTTAAAACCAGAGTGTTGCCATCAGTTTCAGTGTGGCCAGCATTTATTCTGCTGTGCCTGGGACTTCCCATCCAAGTATGTGCAGAGTGACAGGGTGGAGCTGAAGGACAGAGAACAGGGAGTATTTCTCAGTCTTTCATAAGGCTATGTTTGGGGGCAGCTCTGCAGGCTATACAGGTAAACCCAGTTTAAGCCTAGGACTGTGAGCCGACAGGAAGCAAAGTTTAGCTGATGTATTTGGGATGATATCCTGGCAGTTGTTTCTTACCACCTCCCTCCCAGCCACTGATTCTGACAAACTGGAGGTGAGCCTTGGGCTGATAGTTTGACCATACTGATGGAGTAATATATAATACATTGGCAAATAAATGCAGTTCTCCTCACCTCTCCAATTTGTGTGTTTATATGAAGCATAATACCACAGGATTCAAGCTTGAGAACAGCTACAATGGAATTTTTAGCCTATAAAGGTGATCCATTTTCTATACCATCTCCATCAAAACCAAACCCTATCTCAGTTTGTCATCAGCTGACCAAAAGTCTTTGAGAATCTCAGAAATAAACATCGATTTTAAAACCATGCTTCAGGTTTCCTTGAACATTTTAACATTTCTCTTGTGATAGTTGTTTCAAGACCAAATACAAGTTCCCTGGTCAACTCTGTATCAGATCCAGTATCTTGTTACAAAATTCTACATTTTCCCACTTGAACACTGTTACTGAATAACTTTGGTGCTCTCCAGCCCTAGTTGTTATTAATTCTCAATTAACTTACTATTAAGGATGGAAAGCTGCTTCCACTGAGCCTCTTACAACAGCCTAAATAATTTAAATCCATTAAAAATTGTTATATCTTCATAATTACCATTTATAAATTAAGCAATGCAATTAGACAGCAATATAAATGGTCTCACACTGTACAGGTGCAAGTCTAAAGAAATTTCCAGTCCTTTGCATAGAGTAGAACTTCATATGGTTTGTCACTAAGGCAGCTGTGAGCTGGTAACTCCCCTGCTAAGTGCTCCAGTGGTGCTGCTGGTAAACAGCTGCATGTCAGCCACTTTCCTCACTATGCTGGGAAGGAATATCTTCCTGGATCATAAGTATTACATGCCTACCCTGAGGAAAAGGTCCAAGACTTTGGACACTGGAAAGACTGAGGTTCACAGCCTTAACTGAATGAAGGCTGAGGTGCTCTGTAAAACTTAAGAAAGCAATTCAGTTAATTAGTGTGGGTGGCTAATGAATCTGAGAACTGTCTGTACAGTCTACATGTGGGTATTTGAATTTATTCTGTAAAGAGACATTTGGTAACCTCATTGGATGTTCAGACAACAAAGCATTTAGAATTCTGCATGCCATGGCTCTTCTAAGTTAATAAAGTGCTACTTTGAAAAAAATCTTTGCCTTAGAAGATTTTTTATATATATCTCCCAGATACCTCTCAGGGGAAGACTACCTTGAGATAGTTTCTACAGCTAAGCATTTTGCACCTTCTCTGTTCCCTTTGACTGAGCTGATTTTATATGTATTCTCTGGTAGTTACTGCCACATGGAGAGGATCTGCTTCTACGGACATCTTTCTGCAGATCAACTACAAGAAGTGGTTAGGTGGCAGGTGCTCCCTTGTCCATGACAAGTGTTTGGTTGTTGCTCTAGTATATGAGAGGACAAGAGGAGCGGGCTCTGAGGACTAAGATCATCTGTAACCAAGCTGAGCTTTCTTTTTGACTTACAGTGAACTGGTCATTTCCCAAATTCCAAGCAGTCTTTGTGTGGAGTTCTTCCAAGTCCAAAGCCTCTGCCCTCAAGTCCTCTCTGAACAAGCTGTCCTGAGCTGTTATGTGACAACCCAAAGTATATGCATCTCCTCATCTTTCCAAAGTGCGCCAGATCCGGCCCCACAGATTCCAGAACTTGCTGGAATTTGACCTACTATTGCTCTGCTGCACCATGCAATATGGAGCACCACAGAAGGGGATGCCTGCTGACAACAGAAGTGTACCAGCTTTTGGGGCCAGGACTGTCCTGTTTCTCCAGTCCAAGCTGTAACTCCCTTTGAATAGAAACAAGTGTTACACACTTTCCCTGGCACACAGAAGCTATTATCTTGTCCATTTCATTCCTTAAAGCAAAAAGTATCTATAATACAGATTCTAGGGTTTCAATTATAATTTTTGACATTTCATAGTGCATCAAAATGCTACATTTGTAAGCAGTAAACAATAATTACATATCAAGGCAAGATAGAGAATAGCTTTAATAATGTGCAAACATGTACCCATGGCAATGAAAAGGAATTTTTACCTTTAATGGGTCAAATTGTGCAGCTGGAATGTCATTGCAACTACACTTTGGCTGAAAAATATACATTTGGATGAAAAATGGGCACTTGCTCTGGCCCCTTGAGGGCCAGGGAGCTCTGATGACACCACTGGACTGATCATCCCTTAAAGCATTTGGACTGCTCAACAATTATTTTTCCATAACAGTAGTTTAAGGGTATATTTACACTACAACTGCTGGAAACTTTCACTGAGCAGATGATAAGGGGTAAGTTATTTCAGCTGATTTGGCTACAAGGAAAATTTATGCTTTGCAAATTTAATTCAGATCTGCCTGCTTGACTTGATCACTAACACAAAGGCAGCTGCTTACTATAGTTGTCTTAATTCCAGTTGCATGTTTTGTCTGCTCAAGCAGTAATTATAGGTCTTTGGAAAAGCAAGGAAGGAAACAATGATTACATGGATAGAGAGAGAAAATGTTCCAGCTGAAATTCAGATTTATTTTCCCACATCACCTAACTTAGGAGCCTATCAATAAAGTATACAAGACATAACTGCTTCTCTCTCTAGAGCTGTGCTTAGCTTTAAAAATTACACATCTCCTGGACTGTCTGCTGCTTACTTTCAGGCCACTGCATCTCTCCTCTGAACACAACATAATCCAAAAGCAGGTTTTTGGGGGTAGCTACACTTCGAAAAAGACTTTTGGTTACTTTTGGTGGTGTGCCTGAAGTCCCTTGACTTCAGGGATTAAAATACAGCAGTCTGAATCTCTGGTGTAGACATGTAAAAGACAGTCTACTCTTTAATGAAAACCAAATGGAAACGGTTTAGCAGATGTCCCCACTGATTCATAAGTGGTGGAGCACAATTTTCCCAAGCTACTTGTTGTTCACAGAAACACCTCGGCAGGAGTGTTCTTACCCTTTCTTGAGCTGGCCCTTACTCAGATGCACTGTAAGCACTAGAGCAGGGTCTGCAGAGCACCAGAAAGGCAAAGCTTGCCTGCACCGCTCCTGAGACTGGATAGCAGAGAGATGTGTGGCTTCTAAGGTTTTCAGTCAGATACCTCTGGTAATGCTTGCTTTTGGGATTGTCAGGAACCACACATAGCACTGCTCATGTCTTGCACACACCATCTCACTTGCACGCAGGTTCCCTCTGCTCTTTTGGGAACCACATGCATTGTTGTCACAAATTCTGTCTTTTCCAGCTTCCAACTCTCCCTGCCAAGCACATTTTTTAAAAATTAAATGCTTGGCAGTGTTTACAAGCAAACAATTACCCACACAAATTTCGTGCAAGCAAGTGTAAGACCACAGCAACAGAGGAGAGGAAGTCGGGTTTAATCATTAAAATGTGTCAAGTGAAGGTTCAGCAATTGTTTTTGTTCAACAAACCATGCTGTTTATTGTGTGGTTAGCTTTTCTGGGCCAGGGATTGAGACTAACTCAAGCTTTAATAAAATGCACAGCTTTTGTGACAAAATGGAGGACTATTTCCCTATCTCTCTCCCTCCTGCTCCAATCTTTTCTGACAGGTGAGTCCTGAATGACCCACCATTTTGAGACTTCACTGCATTGCAGCTAACACTGTGTTGAGGACCAGATACAGTTAACAAGGAGGTTTTGTGTCTTTCCAAAGACAGCAGCAAATAAATTAAGGAAATTAAGTTTGGCCCTCCAACTCTTGAGACTGTTTTGTATTCTATTGGTTCAGAGGTTTCTGCATGTACCCTTCTCACCTGGCCATTGCAATCTGCTTAACTTTTAGCTACAGCAGTGTTCCTGGGATTTCAATTATGACTTAATTCCCATGCAAAAAGTAACACAAGGAAAAATTTCCCCACGGTAATTTGAGAAGTAGTCCTGCATCTAAATTAAGTCATACCCAATGCTAATGAGAGATCATTTGAAACCAAAGGGTAACCAAATGCCTCAGGCCATTTTATCATCTGAGGTACACAAGAGTAAATATGAAAGGCCTCTGATGTAGATTAATAGGCATCACAGGTATGTAAATGATGTCTCAATTTGGCATGCTATAACTTACTTGCTCTTAGATCTTAAAATACCCTAAAGAGTAACTTTACAACACAAGAAAACTGTTCTTAATTCTCTACAAAAACTCCATGTAATTTTAAAATTAAGTTAATTAGAAAAGAAACCTTTCATAAATAAAATAAATACTTTAAACTATATATTAAAGATCAGAGGTAACTTGGGGAAAAATCTTACTTCACTACAGATTAGAAATACTATCAGAAAAACCCGCAATAAACTAAAGCATCAGTTTGTGTTCTCATTTTTCCTACCTTGCACTAATGCCATCCTACATCTCCACGAGTCATAGTCTGGTTTACCAAGTCATGTGCACCTTCACTTACCAATTCCTTGTGGTCCTTCAAAAAGAATGGCAACCAAGAGCCCATACTTTCAAAAATAACTGGCTAAAATTTTATGTTGGCAATTCAATTAAATTCTACCATCTCTAATATGCTAAATGCAGGTTATCTCATGCCCAAGTGTTTCGTGCCTTTGCCTTTACTTGGGGAATCTTCCTGGCTCAGGCCACACACAGGCTTCTGGGCACAGCCTCTAAACTAATATGAAAAATAGTGTTTTGAAGCAGGTCTCCAAAACAAGGACTCTCCCCCAAAAAAGAGCTAGTGAATTACGTAACTCATAACCTGCAAGGCACCATCCCCACATGGGAAAAACAATACTGGGCAATAAGCAGGCTGCTGCAGATAGGCTTCTGAGATTGTACCTTACCTTACCTAGAAGCTCCTTATACACACATGCATGGATGGATTCACACTGAGGTTTTACATGTCTCTTGGCCTTTTCACTTTATGGCTGTAAATTAATGGGTGTGAAAACAACGCCAATATGTGCCACTTTAAGAACAACCTTTTATGTAACCCAGATTAAAATTTAACTGGCCTGTTTCACTATTCAGTATGTGTAGCCTTTTCAATGGGATCCGATAAAGATCAGTTTTGCTGGAACTTGTTTTCACAGCACTTACAAAAACAGCTTCCCTGCCACTGGCACTTGAAGCAAAACAAGCTGCAAAATCTGCTTCGTTTGAGAATGAAGTAACATGCTTATGGTCCTACATGTGCAATAATACAAGGCCAAAAAGAGGCTGGAAGGGTTTCTAGTACAGTGTCAGTTGCCAATCTTGCTTTAGCTGCATTGTAACTCTAGCTCATCTCCAAGACCTGTAGGAAACTGCTTCACTGGCCTGGCAACTGCAAATAGCTGTCAACTGCTAAAGGATGCCTGAAGCAGCCTGAAAGTGTGTCTGAAAACCTTACTCAGCTCCATGCTCACATTATGGTCTCTTATCACTAAGGAAGCTCAGTCCTCCAAGCTGCAGTTGAGGGGCTGGCGTGGGAGGAAGCAAGAGAGCTGCAAAATCTTCATTTAAATTGTGGAGAAACAGATGATCAACCTTCAGTTCCGTTAAATCTCTTATCTTGTTTGAACATGTGCCTCTCACATACTGTCGGGAAAAGGTGAATTTATAGAAACTGGTAGGTAATGATATTCTGGGTGTACTGTAAAGTGCAAGCAAGCCTCAAAGACAGCCCATGCATCTCCTGATAACAGGCTGTCATTTCTGCAAGGAACAGTTCACTGGCTGAGTGAGTTCACACACGCATCAGCCCAGTCCACTGGGAACTCCTGCGAGCTCCTATCAATGACAGCCAAGACTGAGGTCTTTGAAGTCCCCTTACCTAAGAGGAAGCATGCTTATAGCAAATAAGACCCAGTACAGATGCATAGTTTGGTATCAGTCTGTTTAACTTTAGAAGCAAGCCTCATGAGCCAGATGCCCTGAGCTGATTGTGAATCTCTCCTTCAAGACAAGCATTTAGGACACATTACCCTAGGAGTTCAAGACCATCAAACTTCAGATTTTAGACCCTTGTGAAAAACTCTTAAGACTATCAAAGGAAGACGTGGCATTAGGTATAAAACTCCTGTTAATAAGTAACAGAAAATTTATTATTACTTTGAACTTACTTTAAAACTGGATTGAAGAATGCAGTTTTCAGAGGATACACCAAGTTCTTACCTTGCACAGCACCCACAGCACCATGCATACCTGTCTATATTCCTCAAGACTGCCATAAAAAATTGCTTTTGAATGTGCAAAACAAAATTACTTATGTGCATGAAGTACATGGTTTGCAAGAGGACTGCAAAACCTGTGAAAAAGCACTGTGCACGCAGGCAGAAACCCACGTTTTTCTTCTAAAACCTTTATGCCTTTCCTAACCCTTTAGAAAAAAATTCACATGGGGCCTCTTGAAAGGCTACCAGTAAGCAAGCAGAAACAGTGCCCTTATTGCTTTCATAGCAGAGGACAGAAAGGAATTCCTGGCTTCTCGTAATCAGTACAGATTTCTTCAAAATCTTAAACTATATATCAAAAAATAAAAATGACAAATAATTTTGCAAGGGATAATCTTAGAGACAGTGACAAACCTTTTATTCTGCAAAAAAGTTAAGGATTTTTTTGAGGCATATATTTGGAAAGCACAATACCCTAGAGATACTTTAGATGTGTGTTTTTATTTTAAAGCATTCACTTTGTAATGGACAGTATTAAACATTTTTTATTTAATGCATATTTTGTTGAAGCTTGTGGTTTTCAATAAAGTTCAAAAGCGTTAAAACAAGGGTCAGAATAGGGTAACTGTTCAAGCTACTGCTATGTGGTTTTCTGCTTGGAAATACATCAGCGTAGACATTTTAAATACACCAGAAGTTAAAATAACATTCTCCTGACTGAATAATTTCCATTAGGTTGCTGATATGAGCTGAACACCAACAAGAGGCTTGCAGTAGTTGTTTGCTTTGGAGTGCTTGTGTTCATTTAAATCTCTGCAACCTGTGCTGTTTTGAGATTTACCTTGATTCTCTAGTGCTATCTAGTGGCTATTAGTGAAAATTATTAATGTGTATAAATGTAGCTAAACAAAAGTCGGCTTCTATCAACTGATCTAGGTCTTTCTTCCAGGGCTAGTCTGACTTCAAGGTGTGCATGTTGGGCTGTGTAGTAGAGCCAAACAGCCTCTCCCACAAAGCTTCAGCACATGAAGCTCCCAGGCGAAATGCACAAGCTGAAACCAGCAGCTGAGTGCACAGACATTTTTTTATTGTTTTTTTTTAAATACAAGAGAAACACTCAGGGATGCATCTCCATGCCCGTTTGTGCTTAAATAGGTAAGCACTTCTCCTGTTCTGCTACCGGTTAATTTAGCTTACCCCTCTCCTGTTAAAATTCAATTCACTTTTAAATTGGAAGTTCATACTACAGCAGTTGCAGCCATCCTTCAAAACAGAGAAAAGCACACGGGCTGCCAGGTGTCAGTAAATACCTTTGTCTCCTTGCTGTTGGTTGCCCAGCATCTCTGCTTGCTTCACCTCTTCCCTTAGATTGACAATTAGAAGGAAACTCAATTCAGGTTGCCACTTTTGGCTTGATCAGAGATTTCTTAGCTTGGCCAACAGATTCATGGTTTATAGTCAAGTGTGAGTCAAAAATTTATGTACATGAGTTCAAACTATCAGTAAAGTAAAACTAAGTATAATTCCTGTATATAAACGGAACAATCCTGTGAATGTGAGGTCTTTTACATGGGCCTAAATAAAGGGCTTCTATCAGTGAGGAACTCTAAATTGTATTCATACTTCATAAGGTGATCCTAGCCCCAGAAACACAGCACCAATATCCCAGACCCAAACATTTCTCAGCTTCAAACATTATCCTGAACCATTATCCTGAAAGCAGAACCTGGAATGTGTTCCATTGTTAAACTTGCCAGACTAATAGAAAAGATGTACATTCACATTAGAAAAAGGTTCATTGGGAATCACAAAGAAAAAACAGATAATGTCTCTGCTGCAGTTTTCCCTGACATTAAAATAGATGAAATATTTATTCTCTTTTTAAAAATCCTTTGAGAACCTATACATATCAAAAAGGATTAGAGTACCTATTTTTATTTCTTCTGCAAGAAAAAACCCCAGATCTGGCAGGAAATATCTGCAGGCCAATAGTTAGCACTTACACAGTACCATTCCCTGATCTACACATGCACATGCGCATGAGCACACACAGAGCCTTTGACAAAATCCCCTCACACATAATTCCTTCTGCCCCCAGCCCAATGCACACACTCCAATCAAAAGAAATGGGAGCAGAAGTGCAGACAAGAATGGTTCAGCTGCTGGCAAAATAGGTAGCTTTGAAGAGACTCTAACTTAAGAGTGGGAAGAAGAGAATATATAACAGCAAACAATAAACTGTTAATGAGCTATTTCTACTAAATGCTAATATTACATAAATCTGCACTTAAAGCAAAAGTCCAGTTGTATTCTTTTTCTTCCAATTCTAGCAAGCACAATAGAAAAAAAGGCTTCTTCCAGAGGGAGACTATAAACACAGAATTATGATGTTCAGCTTCCATTTGAAACAAAAAAAAAAGCCCAGTTGTTCCTAGGAAGATAAGGCATAGATTGAAGCGTGCATACTCAGTCACAGTAAGAAAATCAGCTCAGACCAGAAAGTTCCCACCTTGTCCCAAGCACTTCTCCTTCCTGCCCAGATTTCTCCTTATTGCAAAGGTTTTGTTAATTTAACAAAAAGGCAGTCACTGCTGTCATTCTGTGTTGTGAAAGAGGCTGTAAAAGCCTTACCAAGAAAGTGTGTCCATAAACATTTTTGTGAAATAATCAACTTACATATTTAGTTACAACAACTTCTAGGTCTACATTAACAATCAATCTGAGCGCAGTACTCCTTATGTATATGCTTAAAAAAGGAGGTACCTGAGATAGAACTGGATAAAGGCAAAACAAATTCAGGTCTTCTACATGATCCTTAAATTTAAGCCAGGATGCTCAAGGATGGATTTTTTTAAAACCCCCACAGTCAACCAGCCACCCAAGCCCTAATTTCCAGGACTGCAAGTGAAATTTGTGGTACGCACCAGTATGCAGGACTGAAAAGTATTGGTATGCCTCAGTCCTGCTGAGGAGTGTCTCTGGAGCCTGCTGCACCCACAGCTGAGCTGCTAACCACCACAGCTGAGAACAGCCAACTTGAGCTTGTCTGCCTGAGGCTTAAAACTTGTAACTTCTTATATAGAGAGAAGCCTACAGTTATTCTTCCAAAACACTGCTGGACCTCAGTTTTCAATTGAAGCATGACTTCCAAAGAGAAATGGTGAAGCCTAGAACTTCTCTTACACTAACTTTTCCAGGACATGGCAATTCAAGTAGCGTACCATCGAGGTGCATGTAAAAAGAAGCTGCAGATGCAGCAGGTATTGTCTGATGTTTAAGATCACCATACAACAGCACTGATTTACTACACTAAATGTGTCATTTGTGCTACTTAATTCCCCAGCCAGCAGAATTGTAGTCTCCAGCCCAGCCACTAGGTCTGAAGCTGCTTGGATCCCCCAAGAGAATTCTAACATTAACGTTTTCTTGCGCTACCTATACATGTATATATTTATCAAACCCAAGAAAAATTACGCATTTGAAACACTGATTTTTTTATTTTATTTTAAATTTCAAGAGCATAAGAGTAACACCTTACTAGAACTTCAGAGGAGCTCTACATTTTGGAAAAAATAAATTCTGGCAAAAAAATGTGAACTTATGGGGAAAAAAAAATAGAATACTAGCACTTTTACCCATCTTCTGGTCTTGGTGACAGTAACAAAGGTTAATGCTATTCCCATAAGACAATCTTTTATTACCACCTATTCTCAGCAGTTTCTGTCACAAACAGGAATTCCAGTGAACATCTGCTGCTTTAACAATTAGGACTGTATTAAGCTCTATCTAAAACTCATTTGCATTATTGATCTCTCTACTTCCAATAGACATATTCACATTTAACAATGAGTTTAGTCAAAATGAACTGTGTATGTTTTTGACAGCTTGCTATAAATATTCCCCCAAAAAGAGAGTACAACTTACTACCTACTACCTACCCAAGGTGCTGCTCCCATTGCTTTTTGTAAAATTCCCAGTAATGTGAAACCTTAAGGGGTTGGACACAGTGGCTTTGGCATCCCTGTGATGACAAAGTACTTGAAAGTTACAGCCTGAAAATACCATTCAAGTGCCTCAGCCTAAGTGCTTGTGTGAGGTGCCCAAACAACAAACTTCTTCATCTCTAACTGGTGTGCAGTAGTAGAAATCTGATAACACATTTAAATGTACCCCATGACCTCAGTTCTCTGAGATAATGCCTTCTGTGTCTGTGGACAGTGAGGGGCACAAACAAAATGTTATGAAAGCACACCAAAGTGATGCTCTGTTGTTGAACAGTGCTGCACAGAACTCAGGCAGCTGACATTCTACAAATACTCAAGAACATTCACTTTCTTTTAGGTATAGTGTCTATCTTGGTCAGTCAAAGCATACTTTTAATTAAACTGAATTCATTTAATAAAGTGCAATGTTAACTAATAAAACACCAAAGGCTGAAATACTAGAAAATACTAACACATGTTAACAAATGCAAAGCCTCCCCTCTTACACAAAAAAGATTTCTCTTGTCTGCTTATGGACAAACTGGAAATATAACTGCAAGAACTTAAAAAATCCAATTGCAAGCACTTAAAAAATTTGGCAGTCACAAAAACAGGTAAGTTGTTTTTCAATGTGATTCAAACACTCCTCTGATGTGACAAAAAAAGTTATGTATTTAAGCTACCTATGTGAAGATCAAAAACAATGGGTCAAATAGAAAGTAGTCTGAAGAGAAATAGTAAGTGAAAACCTGCTTTGGCTCACTTCCACAAACCAACTTGCTGCTGCAACTAAACAAAAAAAAAAATCTCCAGCTGAAAACTAATAATTAAGTTTGGAAAAATCTGTTATTTTCAGCTCAGGTATATGCAACTTTAATAATTAATATATTTTCAGAATTTTATTTCCTTTCTACTGAAATAAGAGAAGCAGCATCTACAATTTTTCTACCCATTTCAAACAATCATTTTCACTGGGAGTAGAAAGCTTAGGAAGATAAGGAAGGAGGAGAATAAGAACATAAGGAAGAATAAGAACATAAGGATAAGGAAGAAAGGAGAATAAGAACATAGGAACCTCAATCAACTTGGGCATCATTTTCCATTAGGTGTATTCTTCTCAAGTGTTTGAATTGGACCTTCTTACCTGTCATTGTTACCACTTCCATACAGGTGGCCAAACTTCACAAATTAATGCATCACCCTGCAACACTGGCTATGGAGTAAAATACATTATATTAAAGATCCACATGTGTGTTAAGGAACATATATGATGACCAGTTACAAAAGAAAAATCCACACTGCAGGTGTTGAATATGCTAAAGGACAATACTGTATACTATTAAAAATATTTACCATTTTAGTAACATTTGTAAAGAAAGTGAAACATTTATTCTTAGTAGCTTCAACTGGATAATTAAAATAGAAGTGCCCTTTACACAGGAATATTTTACATGCTTCAAACTATTTGTTTTTAAAAAACAAGAAAAAGTGTGTGTAGAAAATTAACAAATGCCCCTTTCCAATGTCACTCCCATTTTGAGGTAAGGCTTTATTTGCAAAACACTATTAAAAGTACTAAGTACTTCTACATTACTTGAAGTTTCCGTCAGTAAAAAATAATCTTCTTGACACTTAACAACAAAGATGACATTTTTTTCTTCATCTTGGTCTATAGAATATACAGCTTCTATTTTTATTTTTCTTCTAAAAAGAGATTGAATAGAGTGAAGGAAAGGAGATCAGCAATAGCTATTAAATTCCAATCCTTCTCTCAGCTGAGAATTAACAATACTACTGCTACAATAAAGCTAACCCAGAAATAAATCTAACAGAGCAATGATCAGAAAAGCAGCCATGCCAATGATACTTGCTCACTGTCAAGAAATAAAATATATGTATTCCTATGAATCAGCTGTCCTTTGTCCAGAGCCATGCTTTCAAAAAGTGACAGTCCCTTTCATTAATACCACTCTAAAATTAAAGACCTTGTCATTAATACCACTCTGATTACCCCTCAGCAATGAATAGCTGAGAGTTAAGCAAAGTTAAAAGAAAAGTTAAAAGAAAGGGCTGGATATCTGAACAGACAATGGGATGGAGCCCTTAAGATGCCAGGCTCTTCTGAACAGTAGCATTGAGAAAATGTAACCAAAATCATAAAACTTGGTAGAACTGGGCCACAGTACCTAGCACCTTACAGGACCAACCCCAGTGACTGGAAAGTTGCGTTGAATACAAAATGATAAAGAAAATCAAACATCATAAGCTTATTTATTTATTACTACGCGGTCCAGTGCATGGCAGCCACTAGGCAGTGGTCATACAACAGTTTCCTGGCATGGAGATTGGAGGTGAGGCTGTTATCTGAGTCAAAGCTCTATGGCCCACTATTTTTGTCCCTCATTGCACATCCCATGCCTGAAGGAATGCTTTTAAAAATTATTTATGCTCTCTGCTACAAAAAAGCAAGCCAGCAAGCCAGCTTCATAGTTTCATGAATTTGCTAAGAGTTAAAAGTGAAGATAAAATCTTAAAAAAATCAATTTGAAGCAGATACTTTAAGGTTCACATCAGTAGTAATGCCTTTTATTTTTTTAAAATATTAAACTGTTTTGAATTATTCTTTTGCAACAAAATGAATAATGCAAGCATACCATTATAAAGCAACCAGTAACACACCCAGAACTTGATAATGACAGTTTGGAATTTATTAATTTAAATCCCCCATTGTAACACAAGAGCAGTAACAAAATAGCTGTACACTACTTCTGTTACAAATATAGATACTATTTAAAGTGACTTTACATACTCTAATGTAGGCAATTCTCACTCTACCTAAGGAATGAGTACTAAAGCAATTCAGCAACAGCAGCATCCAGTAATGGTACTAACTAGTTTACTGCATCTTAGCCTACCACAGTGTAAATTCTAGAATAGTTATAAAGACAAAGAGAGTGGAGGTTTTTTTGTTAATTCACTTACACATACCTATCAGTTTGTTAATACTATTTGACAGACACTCCTAATACTGCTTTAGTGACCCACTAAAATGAATGCTAGTCTTTTGTATTATCCCCTAAAAATGGCCTGACCATTGCCTGAATTTTCAGTTCATACTTCTCTTAAGTGATAGTTGAGATAGTGGCCTTGCTAAAATTCCATTTCTGCTAATTAACACAAAGCGTCCTGCTGTTAAATAGCATACTAGTTTGACTGGTATCTTCATTTCTCAAAAGACTCAGCTGAATTTTTCTGCAGGAAAATAAATAATGGGAAAAGCATGTTTTATCTACCAGATTCCTAAGAGCATGGCAGGCAAAGGCAGGCAGGTTACAATCAGCTAAATGTTTCATTGAGTGCAGTTTTTAGGTATTTTTAGTGATGAGAAAGCGATGCTTATTGACCACGCTGCTGATCAAAGAATAGCTCCACAGTTGCTATGTACTTACTGGACACTTTTATCGGTGCCTCTAAAATTAATATCCCCAAAGTAATAGTTGTAGCTGTCAAAGCTCCTCTTCTGCTTACTACTGATGCAAGCCTTCACTGCTTACTACTCTCCTCCACTGTGAGGCGTTTTCAGGTGTTTACCCATCCTCAACCCATCACTCCAGGTTGTATGCCTCCTTGATTCAAGGAGGACTCTACCTTTGCTCCTAATGACACTGGCAGCAACACCATTAATATCAACTCCTTTGACACGGACAATATCCAGACATCTGCTTGCAGCTAAGCAGAGCTGCTCTGAGAGGTTTGTTCACAGCTCTGATGTAAGCAGCCTGCAGAACTGTCTGCACTGACCTGTACATAGTCTAGCATGTTGGAATAGGACAACCTTTGCTGAGACACTTCATATCAAGAAAGTTTTTTTCACCCATCTAGACTATAAAATATCCCTATTTTAAAAGTCTAGTTCTTCTAATGCTGTAATTGCTGGGCATTCTCAACCACCAGGAATAGTTTCCATTACTAATGGATTTTTGAGCCCTAAGCACAAGTCCAACAAAACCCACAAACAAAACAAACAAAACCCAAAACCAACATTACCACCACCTCTCCCTCCCCTGCTGACAATATAATGAAACCCTCAAACCTAAGCCAAGTGAAACACCGTGTTCTTTTTTTTTTTTTCAGATACACCATGACTTAGTAAATTTAAACACACAAAAAGACAAGCAAAATAATCCACCCAAGTCACCAACCTAGTTCCTTCTACTTGAGCATTATGAAATAATATGGCCATTGAACAGTTTAGGTTGAAAGCAACCTTAAAAATACTCTAGTTTCAAAAAACCATCTAGCCTACTAACCATCTGCCTACAGATTACATACTTTTCTCCTTATCTCCCAAATCTCTGTTTTAGTAATACTTTCTTTCTTCAACAACTTTATTCCTGTTTTCAGACTACTGCTAGCCATGTAACCCCTTGCTGACTTGGTAAATTTATCATTTTCCCAACATTATTCAAATATCCAAAGTCTCCTACCAAAACATTTCAGTTTTCTCGTGTGGTTATTAATGAAAACATTATTTTTGTAGTGACTTACTAATAGGAAAAATGTCCATGTGTTTCCTTAGTTAACATAACTTCATCCCAGTGGTTTGACAGGAAGAATACTTCCAATCTATATAAAAATATGGTTAAATGTTACTTTTCTTCAGTGTTTTTACACATTCCTGTGAAGCTGAAAGAGCAAGAAGACTACGAACATTTCCATTCTCTTTACTATGTGGAAAATAAACATTATTGTCTTATTGACCCTAACCCATCAGGCAGCCAGTTCATGACAATACAGTCAAAGTGACTGTTCCTTTTGTCCTTTTCAGAATAGCAACAGCTTCCTCATGGGTCACCCCTTCTAAACTCTGTCCATTCACAGCAATGATTTGATCCCCTCTCTTGAGGCGTCCATCTTCTGCTGCTGCACCCTGAAACGATAAAACAAGTAACTGTGGACTCACTCATTTATTATTCTTCTTGACACAGTTCTGAAAAGTAGACCCCTTGCAACATTTTTGGTTTTCAGGGATACAAACAGAGCCAACTGTTGTGAAGACTGCTAATTCTGCAGTATGACTTGCCTGGTCTAAGTTCCACATCTAGAAATCTGATCTACATGATTGTTTGGTTCCTTTAACCCTGTTTTTCCAGCTGGTGTAAAATTTAAACCCTAGTATTATATATATCATATATTTTCAAGACGTGGAGAACTTTTCACCATGTGGTTTATACTTTGGTTTACCATAAAAATTTGGCATTCATGATTCCAGTTTTCTTTGACTCTCAGCTGTTTCCTAGAGCCATCCAAATTATCAAATCTAGGTCAGCATCTGAATTTCTCTGAAGGTCCAGTCTGAGTTCAATAAAACACTTCCCTCTGTTACCTGAAGTAAACAATCTAAATATAAGGCAAGGGAGCTTTTTTTCTAAGTATTTACACAGTTCCAGTCTCGAGAGGTGGACAAGATTCTGCTAATAAGGTGAATCATATATATTTGGAAATTCTCAATCTTTTAAAGATTGCAACCTTCAAATTCTGCAAGCACATTTTGATCAGCCTTTGCACTAAAAAGGAAAAGCTGTAAGAAACTGTAACATTCTTTTGACTGCAAACCCAGGCCATGATTTAGAACAGTAACTGCAGTGAACTCAAAAATGGATTGACTGAACAAATTTCCACCTACCTTTGCAAACACTGTCTTCACATAAATGGGTAAGTCTCCATGGGGACTGCCATAGCCACCCACAATACTAAAGCCAAGGCCATCTGGTCCTCTGTCCAGAGTAATGGTCTTGTACTGAGGAGGTCTGAGGAAAGGGAAAAGAGTATTTTGTCTGAACTTTGGATTTAGCACATAGAACACTCAACAAAAAACATTACTACTTTAAAGCTAACCAATACATTTCTCTTTCCACTATAACTACAAATACTTCTCTTATAAAGAACTGGCTATTTCAGTTCATGTAAAACATTATAAACTACTTAATGCCTATATTATTATATAAAAGTATCTATTTCAAACACACAGCTCAGGACATAGTTATGGCTGCTATGTGCCACCAACATTGCTTACTAGTGAAGTACAGAGACATTGCCAGTATCTCCAGATTCCATAGTCTCTACTTTAAAAATCCTGTAATGTCTTAAATTATATCAAATAGTTTATGCTATTTAGGTTTAATTGCTTCTCTCCTAATAGATGATTGTGTATTTGTATGTATGTGTTTATTATACAAATCATTTATATGTATGTTTTCCCATATATACTTTGATAGTAAGAGATTTTGGAAATCTACTTTACTAGGTATGGGTGGCTAAAGAATCCTTTTTCTCTTTCCCCATTCCTAAAAGAAAACAACACCTCAGATTTATGAAAGAGCTTGATGCAAAACTTGTTTACACCTTGCAGAATACTAGAAGCAGTATATCTGACATTCCTGGTAGCCCAGCACTAGACTGCACACTACGGAAACAGAGGTACAACAGTAGAAAGAGAATTTCTGCGTGTGTCAATTAATCCCAGCTACCCAATCTCAGTGAAACAATAGAAGCTGTAGAAGAAATCAGATCATATCACAGCTCTACAGAGAGTCAAAAAAATTTGCAGCACAGCATCATGAAAAACACAGAAGAGGACCTATGGCCCACAGGTCCCATGTATACCGAATATGTTAATCATGATCAAGCCAAAAATGTCATCCATTATTTGCTAGAATTTGTAAAGTTTAGAGGTTGAGTATCATCTAAAGTAACAGGCTACAGAGGCTGTACATTCTATAGTTACTGACCCTAAATCATCCTGAAAAATGCCAGTTGAAGTTAGTCCTGCAAATGAAAGACTGGACACAGGCGGATCCTGCTGCTGACCAGTTATGACACTCACTTCTCCTCCAGCTACAACCTAGGAAGAGAGGTTGGAAATCAGTGATATAAGAATGCTGACACTAAAATAGTTCCATGTAGCAGCTGGAAAAACAGTATTCAGAAACTATTCAAAATGTCACTGAGGATTTTTTACCTGCAACTCAATAGTGCCTGAAGCATTTTTTAAGATATTAACAGCTTGGGAATGAGTCATGCCTTCGGTAGATGTTCCACAGATGCTAACAATCCTGTCCCCAACCTACAGAAGAAAATATAAAAAACCTAACTTAGTTCCATAGATTTATTTGTCACTTTCAACAGTAGCAGAACTACAAAATGACCCAGTAGGGAGGCAGGTAATTCAACATCAGAATTAGCAAATTACACCAGTTTAGTGTAACAAGTGTAAAAAGTACTGATGCCTTACAGAATTGATCCTAAAACCCTAGAAATACACGTTAAAAAACAGAGATGCATTTTGCATGGCATCTGAAGGCAGACAGACTGAAGTAAGAAATTATCATTAGAGATTCTGTTTGACTTCATCTTCAAGTAACATTTTCCGAGAAACTTGAGTCAAATTTAACCACCTTAGATGCAGATTGGATACAGTACCCATTTAAGTACAGATAAAATCTCCCACCCTAATGTACCCTAATGCAGAGCCTAAAATGTACTCTTTTTATCCTAAGTATGGGAAACGAGAGATAAAACAGACTGCACACCTTCATTTGCAGGAATGACCACTACACTCAGCAGTGGCACTCATTTATAGAAAGCATCCTTCTGAACCACTTTCCATGCTTTTAATTTTCACAAGATGACTAAGATCCAAGACTGCTTTAGGACCTCCTTTCTTAAGCTAGCACAAGCCAGCAGTTACACTTGCCCATGTTACCAATCTGAATTCCTTTTTCATCAATTCAAACAGCAATCCATAGCCAGAAGCACTTGTATCACTGAACTGCTTGTTTACTGCCTATCTAGAGCAATTACAGTGCATTACTCATGCACTCTTTACAGCCTTCTTAACAATTAACTTACTCTTAATTTCTGAGTCTGAGCTGCAACTCCATTTGGGTGCATCATGGCAATAAATATAGGAACATCTCCAAGAGGACTTCCTACACCTCCAGCAATGCTCACTCCTAGTGAATCTGCAGGGCTCTGTTACAGTAATGAAAAAAAAATGAGATTTTTCTGGAAAGAAAAATACAGAGAATTGTAGGCTTACCTCAGAAGATCACTATTTTATGAAACCCCCTATTTTATGAAAATTAGAATTCCTGTATCAAGCCAGTTTTTAAGCTTATCCTCTTTGAATCATTTCAAGAAAGCAGAGAGATCAGAATGGATATTTCTTCCTCTCAGTGGTAGGTGAAAAGTTGCTGATTTAGTTGAGTGTTTTATGTTAACCAAATTAAATAATTACAGAATTCAGCACCTGACTCTTAATGTCAGCACAGAAGTCTGAGCAAGGAAAACCAATGAGATGGAATTGCTGACCATAGTATTGTCTATATGAACCTCCTATTACAAATGTCCTGAAGACTAGAATAAATCTTTTTGCTCCCCCTAGTGCCCAAATATTGAAGAGCAAAATCAGCTGTGTACCACTGCATCACACCCAAATACCTCACTGTAAAAACTGCTATTGCAAACTCGTATTTGCAGATTCTACTGTAAAAAGAGAATGGCTGAATTTAACCAAATGAACTGTATGCCAAGCAAAGACAAATAAATATAAATATTTTGGAAAATAAGATGTAGTTTGTGACTAAGCTCACATCCATAATGAAGGTGACTGAATTTCATACTTGAAAACCTGGCAGCTGTCATGCAAGATCCTACTCATTAAAAACAGGTGTGAAGAAAAATATCAAACACCAAAAAACAACCTTCCAACTTTGATAAAATTTCCCTGACTTGACCAAAACAGAGTCTGCATTTAACTCTATCTAATAACAATAAAATTAGGTCCCAATATCTCTTCCTTCTTTTGCTTTCAACACAACTCACAAAACATGACAGCATAAGTCCCACTATTTACATAAAAATATAGGCAGTGGAGATCGCACAGCCCTGAACTGGATAGACAAATTAATTTCCTTTTCCTTTCCTAAAACAATGAATATACCTAGACTTGTTTCATTCGGTAAAGACACCTATTGACAACATCTACAAAACATATTCCTGATATATAGCCACTGCATGCTACAACTTACCTTTTTTATTTCAACTGTTCTTAGTCCCTGTATTTCAGAAGCTGCTGTCAAATGAATTAAAATAAATTAAAAGAAAAGTTAAACTAGAATTCCTAGAAAACTTTTTAAATAAAGCTATTCAAATCATGATGATCATTCTAACTTTCTGCTTGCTTGTTTTACACATTTTAATCTGCTCTTTGATAGTGGCTGCCATTACGATAATCAGATTGAAATACTTCTAGAATAGGTAAAAGAATCAACCATTTTCTCAATTTAAATAATTTTTGGAATAAGTCTGCTAAGCATGCTCAAATAGAATAGAAAAACCACATTATTTTCTAGAAATACTTTGATTAGAAATCACTGAACTGCTTTAAATTTAAGCATGAGACAGCAATTCCATATGTATCTGGATTTCTGTGAATGAGACAGCTTGTCATATGATGTATTTAGATTAAATTCAAAATTATGGCTTAGTTTAAGATTGTCAATATCTAAACTTCTGACATAAGAAGTTGCTAGTTTCTTTTATAAAAAGCTACTACAAGACATATATGATGTACTGAGCAGTAATGGCTTCTACAGTGTTTTACTAAGGAATCACTTAGAGGCCTACGTCACATAGTTACAACATTTAAATAGGAAGATCTCAGCTAGCAGCTGGCATGTACAAAATACTGAAAGCACCAAAAAACTCTCCAACTTACTGGTATTCTTCTTAATGCCACTTTCAAAGACCTCAGGTGCACCAGACCCAGAAACTGGGAAACTGAACGATGAGAGACTGCCACTTCCTTCACTGACCTATGCACAGTGTTAGAGTGGAATTAGAGAGGAGCTTCACTGACCCAGCTACTTAAAGTAAAACTGTAACTCACTGTATTCAGTTTATTTTCTGCAGTATTTTATTTTTTCTGTGCCCAGTTAAAACTGAGTCAGAACTCCACAACTTTTTGATCACTGTAGATGGCTCTTTTTTGAAGCACCATTAGACCAACAGAGATTGTATTTCTACAACCCTATGCAAAGCTTTGAAGTGCTTCTTCTGAGGGCCCAACAAGGCCCTGGTATCTGAACTTTCTATCACCTTATAGAGGTCTTCAAATGCAAGTTAGCCACAAGTACCACAGTAAGGACAGAATACAGATCTCAGTACATCCTCATGTGGGCTTTCAAATGTTCACCTACTGCATCAGCCACAACTAAGATGAGGCACTCCACTCAACTTGACCTGCACAATTTCCAGAAAGATCTTCACTATACTTGAAGGGCAAGTAAAGGAACAACATAGTAAGAACAGTTTCCTGACTGTGACACTCTTCAAAACATTCAACACTGTGAACTTCATCTCAGAATAAGAACAGCCAGAGTCTGAATTTTTTCATATTGTTTAGCAATACTAATTCTGAAGAGAGCCTAAAATGTCAGTATTATCTAGTCTTAACCTGCTCACTTGAATTTTGATTATGTCTTAAAACTATTTGTATTTAATACTTGATAATTTTCACCCCCAGTTCACAACCAATGGAAGTTCTTAAAGTAATTTGTGAGCTTTCAGAACTAGCTCCTACTGGAAAGAATCACCATGCAAGCTGCTACACCATGGAAGATGCTTTCAAATGCAGAAATTGATGTGAGGTTGTAACAATCTACCATCAGACCCACAATAATATAAATAAGAGAAGTCTGATGGAAAGAGCACAGGTTTCCTGTTTCTAGTAGACAAGGCTACAGTAAGTAAGGAATGGAGACATTCCCTAAGCTTACTGAAGCAATACTCAACTGGATGGCAACTACTCTGAAAGTAACTAAGAGGTTTAAAGTTGGCTTTTAACAGCTTCTGGTACTGACAAGAATTGGAGCTCTCTACGTTTCCAGGCTGGAGCCTGGAGCAAAGTAATTTCTAGATTATATTTCTGGCTGGATCCTGTCTGAAACAGATACAATTTGCAAAACTGAACATATAAAGTGATTACTGAAAAGCTGCAAAATTTTTCCATCTTGGATCAGGTAGGTGAAAAATAACTGTCATTATATAAACTGATCTTTTTATTTGCGTTCATTATTTAGCATTATTTCTCCTAAGCTAACCAGTTTTATAGTTACATACCTGGCTACTCTGGGATGTTCTCCTCTCAGAGTGAAATGGTCCAGCTTTTATTCTTCCAACCTCTAGTCTTACTGTACCTAAGGAACACTAAAAAACAGTTACTTGTAACACATATCTTCTGTCTACAACACTAAAACCTACAATATTTAAGTGAATTTCTAGAAGGTGGAAGAAGAAAAAAAAAAAACACGGACAGAGGGAAAAATGATGGACTACCAATCCTGATATAAGCACTTTGCAGAGAGGGTTCATGGCAGGACCAGTGACACAGAAAAAGTACACCATGGTACTCAATACTGAGCAGGATAATTTTTTCAAAGCTAGATTAATCAGTATTAAAATGCAGACAAGAAAATTACAGAAGAAGACTAATTCTATTACACTGGACTTAATATGGAATAGCTTCTGAACTGCAATGTCAACATAGAATTTTTACAGTGAAAACTAAAAACAGTGTAACACCCCGAAGTCTTAATCATTATTTCTCTTGATATGATTGAGAACATGGTATTTAAACTGGAAGTTAGTTACTCATCTCTCTCTCAAACTTTTGAAATTATCTGTTACTCTGGATAGACACCAATATAACTAAGAAATTTTGGGCAGAAAATTTCCTAAACATCTATAGTTCAAGTAAACTTTCTGCATCTGACTCCCAGCAATAAACTGGGTGATATGGAGTGACTGCACATTGGAGGTCCTTTCACTAGCCTTTAAGATTTTAACCAGACTATTGAGCATTCACATGCTTCACAAAATGAGTGTCTCAGGAGAAAATTCACCCTCCAATTAAATATTTAAAAATCAAGACATTATTGTCTTGAAATAACAGAAAAGTTATTATCACAAGGCTAAGAAAATTAGACTTTCAACAAAAACAAGCAGTGTCAAGAGAAGACACCGATCTGCAATGTATTAATACAGAAATTTCAGTTTGTTACTATTTTGATTCTTTTCTTTCACTAAGAAGTTGTAAGCGTAAACTTCTGCATTCAAGAATTTAATAATACGTGAGGTTGCCTTTATCATGTTTTAACTTTATTATCCTAAGAGATTCATGCATTTGTCAGAAAAATTCACAGTAATAGGCCAATATATCAAAACCAACCAGACATACCATTCAAACAAGGTTTCAATACCTCATATCCTATTGCTATTTTCTTAAGGGTGATGCTGAAAAAGATTTATTACTAAATCACTTTTTATTTTATAAATAATATTGACTTCTCAATGTTCTGGAAAAGACTTGATCAAAGCTCAGTCAAAACCATTCTTCTTTGCTTGTATGGATTTAGTCATATTAAACCATATGGACAACTCTTATTCAAAGTGGAAAATTGAGGAGCTATGTACCTAAAATAACCACATCCTCACAAATACAAAAACCCACAAATGAGATTTTAAAATTATGTGTGAAAGCAGCAGGTAATACTTTCCAGTGGAACTAGTGAATAAATCAATTCCCATTTAGTTTTATTACACCTTTTTATCTCTTCCTAAATTCTTCCATTTGATAGATCCATTAAGACTAGCGAGGGGAAAAGCTGATAGTCTTTTCACAAACTTTAGGAGATATTTCATTTGAAAACACTGCAAGAACAAGCAGAATTCTCAGACTGAAGACACATTCTATTCATCTCACTCTACTTAAAATACACTAGAATTTTCCAAAGATTATAAAATATTTTTCTAGCAAAATACATTTTAGACAGTTCAAGACAATTCACTTCTAGATCCTACTCTCATGAATGGAAACTGAATGGATACCTGAATAGGAAACAATGACTGCCTACATGTGAGTGACCATGTTTTGTTCCATTTACCTATGTGAACAAAACAATTATTAACAATAATCTAAGGTATTTTAAAAGCCCATTTCTTAGGGCTATGACAATTAACTACAAGTACTACTGAGAAATGATGAGATACTTAAAAGTTGAATATACGAATGATAGGTGGAAACTAAGCATCTTCAATTAGATACTCCAAAATGCTTCTCAAAATGAAAAGGCATTTTTATTCAGAGGAGAGGTACAGCATATAAAGAAATGCTGTGTTCTTAAATAAAATTAAAAAACTATCATGTAAGAAGGAAAAAAAAGTACTATATCCGAAGAAGAGTATACTAACAAGTTTACTGTCACAACATGGACACTGCTCTGGCATTCTCACTAATAGGGACATGCTGAAAATACAGAAGTCCTCCTATCTCCCTTTCTGACCATTGTGCTCCCCCAGGACCCCTGCTCCCCAATAAATCCAAAACTTAAGGACCTGTTCAAGATCTGGAAAAATATACCTTTGAATGTGAGTGTTAAGAAGCATGGCAATGTGCCTATGTATTCAAGAGACAGCTATAATTAGCATCCTGTTAAATTTTTTTCCAGTGAAACAGTTTTCCTTTGAAAATCCTGACTCAGTGGAATCCTTACTATGAAGCATGTCTCAAAACTCTGGACTGAAAAACAGACAAGCTGGTTGACCAGCTGAACTTCCTGCCAGACGACAGGAAATATTGTATATCTGACTTCATTCTGATTTGGAAATAGGGGAAGGATATCAGAAACAAAAAATTTATCAAAAATAGGTTGGCTCCAAGAGCTGTAGTGTAGTTACTTTGGTAAACTCTGAGAAAGCACACTCTTATACCAAATGATTGGTCACTGAAAAATACATTGTAGTATTACATGGATGTAAGGTTGCACGAGACATATATAATAAAAAAAAAAAAAAATTAACATCTCATAATAGACCAGGTTACTCAGAGCCCCATCCAACCTGGCCTTGTACTTTTCCAGGGATGGGGAGCATCCACATCTTCTCTGGGCATCCTATTCCAGTGCCTCACCATCCTCATATTAAAGAATTTCTGCCTAGCAACTAATCTAAACTTACTCTTTTGTTTAAAACCATTCCCTCTTGTCCTATCACTGCAGGCCCTTGTAAACCAACTTGGATAGTTACTTTTTGCGCAACTACTCTGCTGAATTCTCCATCATTCTAAGTCAGTTCTGCATATCTTTCTGAAAATATGAGACAGTTAACTGGCTATCAGTTTGTTCGACAAAATACAGCGTTAAGTTTCCGGTTGTTCTAGGTAACGACATTATATACAGGTCTCCTATAAGCCCTATGTTCGTAAACATATGGCTTTCTGCACCACCACTACTCCCAGTTTTATCAGGCAAAGTATCTGAATGTTCTAGATTTCAGGAAGCTTAAATCTGGATCCTCAAGTAGTCTCATTAGTATCCCAGTAACAGCCAGATTTCAGTCTGAATAAAGTTAAAGCTTTGAAAAAATCTGGATGTCAATTTTTTACTCTTATCCATCTTCTCTTTTCCCACTACCTTTAGCAAAGCTGCAACGGCCTCCTGGTTAGCATTTCGGACATCTTCTCCATTCACTGTCAAAATCTGGTCTCCTTGCATCAATCTGCCATCTGTATCTGCTATTCCTCCTTTGACGATGTCTGACACAAACACACCTGTGTCATTTCTGCAAATACATACATAAATTTTACATTACAGTATTGTTTGATGGTCATGTTTACGGCTTGCTATGAGGAACACAATAAACATTGTCTCATTTTTCTGCTGAGTGACACTGGCTTAGTTCCTCTAGGGAAGACTGGTTAGCCTAAGCACAAAAATGAGATGTATGGCCTTCAAGCCCACAGGATCTGAGCACCAGACCACAAAAGACACATGGTAAATAAGTTCCAGACACTGAATCTATAGGTACATTACATACCTTTTCCCAACAATACTCAGCCCAAGGCCTTTACCAGGTTTCTTCTGGAGCTCTATATTCAGCACATCATACATGTCTTCTTCCTTGTACTGGGCTTCATCTCTGTATACAGTCAGACGAACTTTTTGGGGTGTCTGTCGAAGGACATTAATGGCTTCATCATGTGTGGCATTCCTGAGGTCAATTCCATTCACCTGAAATGAAAGCGTACAATGGTAAATCATGCAGCACCTTTCAGCAGACAAATACAACAGGCTTAGCCAGCAATGAAACAAAAGCAACCAAAGAAATCACCATACTTCTAGTATCTGATCGCCAGCCCACAGTCGTCCATCTTTAGATGCTGCTCCTTCTTCATATACTTCATGGATAATTATTGCTCCCTGTCAACAAAAGCAAAAAAATTGCACGTTGAAAGAACAGGCACCATTTTGAATCAAAAGCAACTGAAAATTGCTGCTATAATTCATCAATGACAAGTCAAATGGAATGAAAGTCAGATGCATGATGAACAACTTACTGAAACATTTAAGAAGCTCATTTATACTTTCAATTTTAGAAAGGGATTCTTATTTTTGTTTCTTTTTCATCTTTCTATAAATGCTATAGAAACAAATGACAAAAAAAATCTCTTCTATCAGACTTTAATTTCATTACTGTTATTTCACTTGAGTGACACATATTTTTCCAACCAACCAGCAAAGTGTCTGCTCCTCCAACAATGCTCAGACCAAGACCAGTCCGCCCTTTGGAGATATCAATGGTTGTTTCACATCCAGGAATGATGGGACAAGTAGCTGGGTCGGAGGTTAACATGGCAGGAGTTGAAGACCTGCTTGTGTCTAAAACAGCAATGAAACATCCTGGTTACAGTAACAGAGTTCAGTATTATGAAAGTGACTTTAAAACGCATTTTTCAGAGTTTACTGACAGATGTACAGCAATAGCTGAACAGCTGATCTACAAATAATGATTCTGCCAATTCCTCCTCCTCAGAGAAGTACTATCTTGTAGTTTTATTTGCCATTCCTTCTGTAGTTTTTATGCCATCAAGTACATGGATTATAGTCTTGACAGCCAAAGTAGATATTGTACACAACATATTCTATTTAGGATAGAATTTAATTTAAGCATCTATATGATATGTGCATTACTTGAGTTACTATTAACTTAGAAGTGTGCTGCTTAACCAATAACAATCACCCATCAGAAACATCCTGACTTTCCACTCTGAAGGAGAAGAGACAAATGTAGCTACTCATAAATGGCAAGACAGTCTCAACCATCCTCTTTTTCCACAAAAACTGACATGACTTTTCTCATTTAAAGGAATGCATTTCACTTAGTTCTAGACAACCATGACACCTGCTGTAGGTCTGATAGAGAAAATCCTTTTATCCTCCTGCCTCTAAAACAGGAAGGCAAGAGGTAGGTCCTCAATATGGGCCACAATGTTTTATTTATATAACTATGTAATCAGAAAACGTTAGAAAATGCAGAAGATGCATTTTCTCAGTGCATACAAAAATGGAAAACTTACAAGCTGGGTCTTTGTTTTTATGTTACGACCCCAGAGAATACAGACACACAAGGGTAAGATTACTTTTCACTGCTTCTGGTTCTGGTGAGCTGGAAGTGGGGACAGCTGCCAGTGGTTGCATATTCCTCTTCTCTGCTGGGACAGTACTGGGAGGGGCTGGTGCTGTAGTCAGGTTATCTGTCTCTGCTGGGTTGATTGCAAGCCTCACCACAGATTTGGATGTCTTCAGGAGACTAATAAACTGAATGATAGAGAGAAAAACCTATGAAAATTGTCACTTGATTGTTCAGTTGCAAACCAAAAATAAAGCGGAATTAACAGTTCTGCAAACTGGGGGTACTAGGCACTATCCTGCAGGTTTTCTCATAAGGAACAAACATGAATATTGTTTCTAAGAAATCTTTTTCCACGAACTGTACCAGACAAAAATACTGCAGTCTTTTAATGGCTTCCCTAGACAAAATATTACACTGTATAGCAGTGATTTGAGAAACAGAAGCATTGCCTTTTAATGCTGGGTGGAGACCAATTCTGATCTTACAGAAGTCAATGCAAAAATATCTAGTGAACGAAAGACATGTGCAACTATCATTCTGAAAAAAACCACCTGAAAATACTACCTGAACTATGGAAGGAAGGGAAGGACACCAGGTGTAATGCAAAATCTAGTTCAAAGACATATTGAAAACCCTTCAAAATCAATTGCTATCTTACAGAAAAGACATCCTCTTGAGACTCAACATTTCAGCAGAGATATTTTCAGAAATTACTTAATCTCTGTTCTTACAAAACTTACCTCCTTTACAGGCAACTTCACTATCTCTTACTTATTTACTGCCTCAGAGATAGCACTACATCAAAGAGTAAGATTGATGCTCCTCTAATTGCCCTTTAACAAACAGAAAGTAATCCACTCATGGCTTAAGAATCACTCTTTTTGGTAGCGCGCAGGTGCTAGAAGAAAGGCCTCCTTGATTTACTACTGAACCCAAATTGAGTTTGCAGAGCTAGAAGCTAGAAATAAATCTTGTTATTTAGGAATGGAGATATTTTTCTCTAAAGGTTTCAAATCCTATGCTTGGAATGTAATGAGGCTGTTACTACAGTCAGTTCCCTTGGATAAGCACAGTTTATTACTTGATTTACCACTGATAGAACTCACTCGTGTAAATTTACGCATATTAGTTTTACTGGTTCTAACACTTTTAAAGTGGACTAGCTATGCAGAGTCACTACTGAGCAATAGATCACGGCTTTTATCCCACTACTAAGTGTCTCTCAAGCATCAGGTCTTAACCGCAGGGAAAATAAAATCACATTTGAAGCAGATAGGAGGATTCATGTAGTGCATTAATGTAAAATAACAGCTGAGCTGTAAATTTAGGCTTTAGCTTATTTTGCAATAGTTTCCTTACCCATTCACAGTGCCTGCAGATCTTTGTTTTTTTAGCCAGCTTTGAAAATTAAGTAAAGTATAGTCATGAGAACCTCACTAGTTTAAGACACAATCACCTCCTACATTAAGCAGTGTGCTTTCTGCAACATTCCTGACACTTCAGAAGCACCTTTTCTACAGGATATCCCACAACAATTTCATCATCCACTGCCAGAATCACATCTCCAACTTTGATACGTCCATCCTGGAAAAACATAAAATAAAAAAAATATGAACTATTGATGCTACTCCAAAAAGCATTCTTCATTCCCTAATCAGTTTAAATGTTCTCACACCTTTGCTGCCGCACCATGATCTGTTAAGCTTTTAATAACTACTCCATTAGTTGTGTCTTCCTCACTAATGGCAATTCCAAAGCCTCCTTGATCCTGGGGCAAACAGAAAAATGCAAATGGTTAAGTACTGTGACATTAAAATGTTACAATGCAATCCCTAAAAAACAGTGAAGCCTGCTGACATATCAAGTCTGGGATTTGACAATGCATCAATATTTTTGTTTTAAACTATTTCTGGAATAAATTCTGCCAACCTTACAAACAGTATACTGACTACCAAAATAAACCCGAAACACCTCTAAATTCAAACCCACTTCTTTGAAACTTACAAGTGTGATTCAGTTTTTACTTCAAACAATTAGGGCATTGATTCTACCTGAGGAACCATCAGTAGATGGTTATGAAAAAGTTTGCAAATAGAACAAGAGAATATACTTCTATAATACTTATTCCAGAAACACACAGCAATTGGCAAATCAAAACCTGTCCTGTGAGGAAATCTTTGGGGTCCAGTCCCAAACAGGAAGATCAGATCTCTACAAATCTCTTTTCTGACTTCTAGTAATTAAGAGACCGTTTGCTGTAAGAGGGACAGCATTACAAAATTGAATGGATACTGAATAAAAATGTGATGAAAATTCAGTACATACCTTAGGAAGTTCCACATACTGAATGTTTTTACATAAACTCAAGTCAGAAAATGCACTCAGGTTTGCAACACTGATATCAATCTAAGGAAAAAAGAAAATGCAACTGTAAGTGACTATATCCAACATTTTGCACACATTTAAAGTGAATCTGCTCATTTTCTAATTTCACTTAAAATTCTAAATGCTATTGATTGGAATATTAGACTTACTTCATAGTATAGAAGAATATAAAATGAAACAAAATTGCTCACAACTGTATTAAATTTTGCAACTTTACTAAAATGTCACTTGCTTTTCTATGGGTTTCTTTCTCTTTCACTGTATTATCATTTTTATTGTATTACTGTGAGCAGACAGGGTCCTCCTCTATCCAGAACAATGTTAGTATATTGGTCAAATAAGAAAAAACAAATATTTACTTTACCTCTTGGTGTTGAAGTGTCCCTGAAGTACACTGTGAAGCCTCTACTGACTTTGCAGGGCAAACAGCCATCTGATTTACTGCATCTTTGTTTCTGCAATATATTCAGTTAAATAATGCAGTAAGAAGGGAATAGTATCGCCCCATGTTTCTTAGGATGAATTTAAGCCTGGTACTTAATTTCTGGCACTCACAATACAAATATCAAAACTGAAAACTTCAAGACATATTTAACAAGTAGTAAGAATGTGTTCAAAAGCACATCTATATTACCTAAATTAAAAATAACAAACACAGTGTAAAACTTGAGCACATTAAAAATTAAACCTTTTCAGCCAAACCTTTAACTACAACTTACCTGATAAAGATTACTTTAACTTTAGATGGTGCACATTTGATTATTGAAGAAGCATTCTGATGAGTCCTTCCATAAAGGATTTGGCCATTTATCTAGATAAGGAAAGGTAGCAATTATTTATCAAAATATTTTAATTCCTTACACTTAAATAATTTTTTTAAGCCTTCTAAAAATCCACGTGACTGACTAAAAAGCAACTGGTTAAATAAAAAGAGAGTTATGTCCTGATTTCACTCTCTTCTTCCAGTAAAAATGTTCACTATAGTTTGACTTCAGACTAACACTGTCTCGGTGCTAAAAATGTCATTCTCTGAGTTGCACTGGGTTGTCTTGGCACATCATCTATTTTCACTTGCCATTGATCACTTCATGACTGATGAGGCAACCAAGCAGGGCCATGGGAAATTCTAACCATAACAAATAAATTAATTGCTTATATCCAGCAATGAGATTGCTATTATTTATTGAATCTCTGGCACTTCAAATCCCTGAGCCAGGCACTTTATACACAGAAGTCTGAACACGGGCATGTGTAGCTGAGTTTTAGACTAGATTTGATGAGGACGAGGGAAAGGGGCTGTACTTCTGCATGTCAGAGAGGAATTGGGAAACACCAACACTTTAGGAAGCAGGGAGACAACTGTAAATTGACCCTAATGAGCTAAGGAGACGTCCTTTCAAAAGGTGAAGAGGTTGATAATCCATCTTAAGTGCCTCTACGCCTACACAGGCAACATGGGTAACAAGCAAGAGGAACTGGAAACCAGTTCCTTGACTGCACCAGAATGGTGCAATTCAAAGCCAATAATCTAGCTTCTCCCATAGAAACTTGGTGGGATTAATCACACCACTGGAACACTTTAATCAAGGGCCACAACCTTCCCAAAAGGCAGAAGCTGGGAAGAAGGGGCAGATGTACTGTGCTCTGTGTTAAGGAATTGATAGATTGTGAAGAACTGCTTCTGAGAAATGGCCACAAACAGCTCAACAGCTTGTGGATAAAAATGAAGGACAGTATCAGTGACAGACACCTTCTGGCTGGGGTCCACCAGGTGGACCATCAGGTGCTCGCCTGATCATGGTGAGCCTGTTGACAAAACTTCTTGCTTCAGACACAGAAATCATTGTGCTCGCAGGCTCTCGTCCCGATAGGGGATTTCAACCACTTGCATGTCTTCTAGGTTGCCTGCAGTCAGCTGTATCACTTCCCAGAAGACTCCTGGGGTGTACTGAGGACAAATTCCTGGTCCCAGTATTCAACAAACCAACCAGAGAACACTGTTATTACTGGACGTGGTGCTCACCACTGCAGATGAGCTTATTAGAAAGACTGAGACTGGAGGCAGCCTCAGGTGTAGTGACCATGCCCTAGTTAAATCACTGGTCTCAAGAAAAAAGGGCTTGAAAAAGAGCAGTTAGAAGTGACCCTGATCTATAGAATAATGGAAAAGAATTAGTGGATTAGTAGATTCTCTCAGAAACTGTCCTTAGGGACAGAGGACCTCACCAGTGCTGGTAGCTTTTTGAGGATACTCCATCCCATGTGTAAGAAATCAAGTTAGGCAAGCTGGAAACCAGCATGGCTAAACAAGGATCCTCTCCTCAAACTGAGGAATAAGAAAGAAATGCATAGCCAGTGGAACTAGGGACAGATGATCTGGGAAAAGTACATAGATATGATTTAGTTGTGTGTAGAGACATATTTAGGCACAGAAGAAAGGGTCTTTGGCAAGGGATACAAAGAGTTATCAGAAGGGGTTCTATAAGGAGTCAGAAAAAAAGGCCAAGGAGAGTGTACCTCCCTGGCAAACAAGAATGGACAGCTGGTGGCAATGGATATGGAGAAAGGTGAGTAACTCCAAAAGTCCTTCACCTCAGTCTTCAATAAGAGTTTGGCTTCTCAAATCTCTCCAGTTACTGAACCTCTAGGTGAGGGCTGGGAGAAGCAGTCTCTCCCACTGTAAGCAAATACCAAGTTTGAGACCACTTGATGAAACTGGTGAATAGGCACAAGTCAATGGGGTTTGATGATCTGGAATCCAAGTTCCTGAGGCAATTGGCTGATGCAGTTGCCAAGGCACTCTGCATCCTACTTAAGAAGTCACAGAGGTCAGATAAAGTCCCCAGTGACTGGAAAAAAGAAAACATCTCTCTCATTTATTGAAAGTGGGGATAGGAAGACCTAGGAAATCACAGACCATTGAGCCTCATCTCTCTGCCTGGGAACATCATGAAGCAGATCTTCATGGAAGTAATGTTAAGGCACATAAAAGACAAGGAGGTGATCTGAGACAGCCAGCACAAGCCAGCACAATGACATCTACTTAAGCCTCTGTAAGGCCTTTGAAAAAGTTCCACACAATGTCCTTATCTTCAAATTAGAGAGAGACAGATTTGAAGAGTGGACTGTGTGGTGGATAAGGAACTGGCTGGATGGAGGCAGCCATACAGTTGTGATCAATGACTTTGTGTCCAGTCAGCGTTCTGTCCTGGGATCAGGGCTCTTTAATATCTTTATGAATTAAACAAATGAAGAAATCAAGTACACCCTCAGCAGATTTGCAGATGACACAAAGATAAGTGGTGTAGTTGACACAACATAAAGATGGGAAGCCATCTGGAGAAACCTGAGAAAACTTGGCAAGTGGGCCTGTGGGAATCTCAAGAGGTGCAACAAGTCCAGCTACAAGGTCCTGCACCTGGCTGGGGCAATCCAAGACAAGAGTATGGACTGGGAACAGAAGTCATTGAGAGCAGCCCTATAGAGAAGGACTTTGGGATTCTTGAGAATGAAAATCTGGACACGAGCCAACACTCTAGGCTTACAGTCCAGAAGGCCAACAACATCCTGGGCTGCATCCAAAGAGATGTGACCACAAGATCAAGGGAGGGGACTCTCCCCCTCTACTCTGCTCATGTGACACCCTACCTCAAGTACTGCATCGAGTTATTGAGTTCTCAGCACAAGAAAGATGTGTATCTGTCAGAGCAGCTGCACAGAAAGGCCATGAATATGATCAGAGGGCTGGAGCACCTCTCCTGTGAACACAGGATGAGAGAATTGTGGTTGTTTGACCTGGAGAGGAGAAAGCTCTGGGGAGGCCTCATTGCAGCTGTCCAGAATTTAAAGGGGGCTTACAAAAAAGAAGAGTAACTTTTTAGTGGAGTGATATGATATAACTTTTTAGGGATATGATAAGGGGCAATGGTTTTAAATTCAAAGAAGAAAGTTTTAGATTAGATGTCAGGAAAAAGGTCTCTACCCAGAGGATAGTGAGTCACTGAAATAGGCTGCTCAGAGAAGCTGTGGATGCTTCACCCCTGGAAGTATTCAAGGCCAGACTGAATGGGACCTGAGCAATTTGATCTGGTGGTTGGCAATCCAGGCCATTGAGGAGGACTTGCAAGTAGACAATCTTAAGGTCCCTTCCAACTCAAGCCAGTCTATGACTCCACACTTACTATTTGATGATGTAACCTGGCAATCTCTTTTCCATTTGTCAGAGCAGACTAGTCACTATAATACCTTGAAGCACCTACGATTCAGATAGGAGAGGAGCTTTCAGTGTGAATTTTCAGATTAAGGCAAATATTTGCTCACATTTTATTAGTTACACTTTTTCTTGAAAATGGAAAACCGTGGTGCTGAAGTTAACTCAAGAAAAGAGAAATGATTGAAAAAGGACTATTTGGACCTACATGAAGGGCAAGTAATAAAATGCACACAAGTAGCACTAACAGAAGCAGAGACACAACAAAGCAACAGATGCAAGACACTGTACTGAGGGCTGAGCATAACACCAACTTCCTATGCAGGATGTGTGCACCAGGCATAGTCACAGTGATACTGAGCTGTGTAATTTACACTGGAGTTGACAACCCAAATGCAGCACTCCCTGTGGTGTTTGCCACAGCCTTGTGAAAAATACATGGTCAGGCTGCCAAGCTGGGGGACGGGACACGGCCCTCAACAGCTGATGGACAGCTACTTGGGAATATAGGGAGCAAACTCCAATGTCTCTTTGCAGAAGATGTTGAGGAAATTTCTTAGCATGAGTCTGACAAGTTTACATTGTGGCCAGTAAGCAAGAAATCACAAGACAATAGATTCAGACAGATGTGTTTCATCATATTTTCAGAATATTCAACATCAAGATTTTAAAACAGATGTTTCAAGTGAACTGTCTCACAATACTGGAGTCTGCAACGCAGTTTCCCCCCAAGACTTGGTCCACAGCGGTGCCACAAATCCCTTAATTTCTTTCTTAGTCTGAAAGTTCTAGCCTATATAATTTACTCAATCTCTCTCTTAAGCTTTGGTCAGATTCACCATTCCTGCTCCGCACCACTTCCCCAGTACATCCTCAAACATCTCCACATATAACTTTGAAGTTAAATAAAGTGTTTCTGTGAGGGTAATGTTACCGATTGCTATCACAAAGAATGGGAAAAGCTATGGTAGGGAATACATCTCCAAGTATCATCAACTAGGCTGTGGGAATATAGAAACCTAAGTTATGCTCACACGTACTTGAAATGTTAGTTGCATATTTAGTGATTCAGTCACTCCATTCCACTAGAAAACAGCACCCAAACACATTATGAATTAGAAGTCCATAATAAGAACAGATCTGCTCCTGTTTCCCCAACTTTATTTCCACATTCTTACACAATATAAAAATACTCCACTATTTTAACATTTTTAATAAGTAATAAGAGAAGTAATTAGAAAGTCTGGAGTACTCCACAGATGGATGGACTGGAGGACTTCAGTGTTTTTCACAATCTGCAATTCACTGCCATTCCATACATCTCAGTGACCCAGAAACTGCTCTAATCCCACATTTCTATTCAACATGCCTTCATTCAGAATTGCAAAATCTTCTGAGCTGGAAGGGACCCACAAGGATCATTGAGTCCAACTCTCAAGTGAATAGTGCACACAGGAATCTAACCCACAACTTGGTGTTGTTATAACAATGAAAAAAAATGCTACACCTATTTGACATACATCAGAAGGAAAATCTGATAGCATAGTGATATGAATTTGGATAAATCTGGGATTTCAAAGTCCACTGAAAAACAAATATATTTCAGCAAGAATCTGGCATTTGAAGTCAGTACATTTGGGCTTCAGTATAAATTGCCAAAACTCACCTCTAGCAACTCATCTGCAATCTGTAATCTGCCATCCTTTCCAGCTGCTCCATTTGGATCAATTCCCACTATAAAGACACTCATCCTGGATCGGTCTTTGTTACCAGCAAGACTAAGTCCCAGACCTGTCTTTCCTTTTTCCAGCTCAATCATATGTAGCTCCCCTGGCAGATTTCCATAGCGTTGCATGATCTTTTCTAAATGTAAAAGTGTGAGCAGCATAGGTTGGATTTACATTAGAAAGTTTCACAAGTCACCTAGAAAGTCAAGATCAGTGCTCAGTGGGCAGTATCTGACAGAAGAAGCCCAAAATGGATGATTAAATTTTCAGTGTAAACCACACCTTCTCTTAACTAAGATTCAGGTGATTTATAATAGTATTTCTAGCTTCTTGTTTTCCTTGTAACTTCAGAAAACCTTATAACTTTTCTTAAAAAAGAATTCATACACAAAAGAAGAAACTTTCTCCCCAGTAACACCTTCATGTAGCAGATACTATTACACCGATCACTGCCAACAGCTACCTGGAGTACACTGAAATTCTTTAAGTAGTTCCACATTAAATTTGGACCATGGAGAAAAAAAAAATATTGCAGTGCAATGAAGAAAATGAAATTAGTATTATATTTTACTATGTGCATCTGACCAAGTCTGACTAAAGCACAACCTTAGCTTCCAAACTATGACACACATGAGAAAGAAGCAGTTCAAACTGGCTGCCCCCACACCTGTACCTTATATAGTGCAGTTTTTAACACTGAATACTTCAAATATTATCACAGGAAAAACTTACTCCAGCTGTAACCAAACTCATCCTCCTTCTCCATATCTTCCGGGACTCTGATAGAAGATGACTGTGCAACATCACAGCACACTCCTGAAAATGCTGAAGGAGGGGGCAGAGGCAAGTTACAAGGCGAAGTCTTTTCTGGTTCTGTATCAGACTGACCAAATGCCTGTAGAGAATAAGAAAAATCAAGTGGCTAAGAAGATGCAGGCTCTCTGCAGGGCAAACTAGTATACAAAAATGTCAAAATGACAATGACTATAGCTTCAAAGTTTCAATACCAAGCAGCCGAAACTCTAAATTAATAACAGTGCACAGAAAGACTGAGAGATCAAAGACAGAAACAAACACCAGGCAAGGTAAGAAAAAACATCACTCCAAAATGTATCTGGAAGCAAACAACTCACAGTAAAAGCCCAATTCAGTAAAGTTTTATGTGCCACTTTATGTTTCAGAAAAAGCTTTCTATGAAGACTCAGGTGCTTTTATTTTAAGGCCAGATTTGTGAAAGACTTATAACCAGTTTTATTTTTAAAAGTCATCACATATAATTTCCTTCCATCATATGCTTAGGAAGCCAAATACAAGGAAAGAGAAAGTAAACAAAAAACTGGGAAGTTTCAAAAATGCCCACAGGAAAAAAAAACCAAAACAACTGGCATATTAACTGAAAGTATAGTTAAAAATCAAAATTAAACAGATTATAACTGAAGAAATCCATAATGACTGGTTTCAGTCTCATTTACTAGTTTCCTATAAGCTGCACAGAGAAGATCGAATAAAGGAGGATACAGGTTAAATCACAAGAGTCAAATACTTTTGGTCTTGATGTGTTCTATCCATATTCACAAAAAGTTAAGAGGTATAAATGCATGACTTCTGCAGTATAATGGTTAAATGCCCAAATCCACAGCCTTGCAAGCTTCCATTCACGACAGTTTCCTTGAGGAGTATGGACTCAGATAAGGAATTTCACTATGTGAAATTTGTATAATTTTGCCTTGCTTAGAGTGAACATGTAAGCCAGAGACTTCTCTCTGAGTATCATCATTCTTTAGCTAGTGCATGCCCAAAAGACCTAGATACTTGGCAGATCAGCTACTGATATAAACAATAAGAATTTTAAATGAAAACCAAATATTTTTACAACACTCAAGTTTTCAGGTGTGTTGCCCTAGTTTCATAACCTTATTCTCATCATTTCAGCTCTCACTACCTCCATCAGAAAGTTTGAACACAGTACATCAGATGGTGTCTTTTGGTGTCAAAATCATTCACGTAATACGTCTTCATCAGAGGCAACAGTGAATAACAATATACACCTCAGAAGACTTTATCAGCTTTCAAATTGAAGGTGTTGAGAAACCTAGGAAGTTACCAGTTTAGTAATTTTGAAATTAAAGAAAGAATTAAGAATTAAGAATTCCCATGTCTAAACAAAAATTACTTATCTTCCCTCTGTTACTCCAAAGGTGTAAAGATACTGCAAATGCCCTATCTCAGTTCTCTCATTCTGCTTCTGCTTGAAAAAGATTTTCCTTTAATTTAGGAACTTGTTCTAGGAATTTAACTAAGAAGTCAATAAATGTCAAAGGGGTGGGAAGTGACATCCAGGCCAATAATTTTTATAAAAAATGCATGTAAGTGTTATGTAATTTTTTGTATCATTAGTTACACTGCACCATGCTTCAAACCTAAGACAATGTCATCCTCCTAATATGATGCCTAACATCCCTAAATTAAAGCAACAAAATTCTAGCAAAGACATTGTCACCTATGAGAATCAGAGAAAAGCAGAAACACTACCTAGTAATATTAAAAGTTATTTTTCACAATGGAAAATTCATGTGTCTGCAAAAGACACAGAGAAGTTGGTAATACACCTCCACATTGAGGAGGGACAAAAGGGAGAGAAGCTCTAGAAACACTCTTTTGCCAGGGTACTCCCTAGATTTTTACTAAAGCTAAATAATAGCCTGGAAAAATGAGGAAATATAGTGTTATGGTGGATTGACCCTGGCTGGAAGCCAGGTGCCTATCAAAGCTGCTCTATCACACCCTTCTTCAGCTGGACAGGGAAGAAAAAATATGAAATAAAGGTCACCCCATAGTCTCCCCAGCTACCATTATCTTGCAACAGAAATCCAATCCAAGTGTGAGATCAAACCAGATCAGCAAAGCTTAGTTTTTATGTTTTAAAACCAAAATTAACATATAACTTTAGAGGTACTGTTTGTAAGTGACAGTGTCCAAGAACAGCAAATTTTAACGAAAACATGACAAAAAAAAGGAACAAAATATTGGTGTAAAAGACCTCTGGAAGATTTGTAAGGTGTGGATGTAGGGCTACATCCTGACAGATTAGTACTTAATAACAACTGCAGCCACCATAATATGACTGACAAAAAATTGCATCTTTTTGTACCATTGTGAACACATAACAACATAACATAATCTGAACATTTCAGAAGTTTAAGGAAATGCTGAAATGAAAGTGAAAGCAAAGCTCCTTTGTAGGAGGGTAAAAACTGTGTTTGATGGGAGGGGAACACGTTCTGACCGCAGAACTCAGCCCGACACATTTGAACAACCAGAAGCAGAAGCCAGCCCCCAGAGCTTACACACACATAAGACTTTTGCTCCCTGAATCGGGCAACGCATAAAAAACCTAAAAGGCTTTAACTCATGAAATACTTTCAGTGTGCCACACCACAGTATTTCATTTAAAATGCCAAGCATCCAACAGTTGCTGAACTGTCAGAGGGTCACTCCAATCACAGCCAAGCAGATACGGAAAATGGCAGCAAGTCTGGAACTTGAAAAAATGAAGGCACAGGCAGAAGAAGAAGAAGCAGTACTCCAGAAGTTATCACAGGCCATGTACAAATGTACAGCACACATACAGTAGGACCAACTGACAGGAATTAAGACAAACCTTGAATGGTGTGGGAGCAAAAGGGTTAGTTGGGGAACAACGGAAGGTAACCCTAATTGGATTCGATACCTCCTACAGTAACAAAAAACAGCAATCCACATGTTATAGCACCTTTGACAATGGACAGTACTATTAACCAATAACTAATTTTCAATTACGGATTCATTTTACTAACTCCAGCAACTTTATTAACCTGATTCATAAGTGGAAAAAAGTATTTAAGGGCTTCCTAAGGACCCTGATTCATCAAAAGTTTCTCAGTATACATGAACCTGAGTTCAGAAAAGGAGAGAGATAACAAAAGGTCACTCTTATATCAATGCTATAAAAGAAATTATGCATAAACTACAGGACTATCAGGTTTTCTTTTAAAATGCATGCAATTTTTTCAGAAATACTTTTGAAAATATAGGAAACATAACTCATCATTTATGCTACATGTCTACTCCCTTTCCTCAGTACTGCAACAAAGACAAAAAGAGACTTCAAAACACACATGCAATTATACACCACATATCATATTGTGTTTGTTGCACATTCAGTATTTTCAACAACATGGGAAAATAGACAAAGGGCACAATCACTTCAAGATGTAAAACCAGCTAGAAATTACTTTATTAAATCAAAAATGCATGCGTATTAGGATAAGGTTTTTTTGTTAGAGGTTAACGCTGTTCCCATTGTGAACAACATGCAGTAAGTAAGCACTAGCCGCAAAAAAAGTCTTTTTTTGTATTTCCAAAGATGTCAGCATCCTATTCATGGTGCATTAAAAGAATTTTCAAGAAGCAGAGGGAAAAATATTTTCATGAAGCATCATACAAAAAAACCCCGTCAGTTTGGTGCTTTTTTTTTTTTTCATGCAAAAATAAAAGAGAGATATCAAATCTGGAAAGTCAACCCCAAAAAACCAAAAAGAAGAATATAGCAGCAAAACACCTTACACTGATGAGAGAGTAACACTTAGTTGGTATTTCAACGTATACCTTAGGGACTGATCTTGTAACTAAAAACTTACTCCTTTGGTAGCTCTGAATAGATCAGATTTAGTGGTTATGATTAATGGAGCTGGCATTTTTTTAACTTCTCCATAACTTTTCTATGCATAAGCATGTCTATGTCTTTTAAATTCACTACATAGAGTTCTCAAGCTCATCAGCATAGCACATAACCCAAAGTGGTATAGAAGAATTTAAACACAGAGAGACAGCAATGGGAAGGAGGCACATATAGGATGTTTGCCGAGTGAAAAGATAATTGTGTCACCATCCAACCTTAGTAGTGTTGAACTGAGAAGAATCAGCAAATGGGTTAGTGCTGCTGAAGACAGCTGGCTTACTGAAAACACTGTTCTGCGGGAAAGGCAGGGAAGGGTTCTAAAAGGAAAGCATAATAGAAACTAAGCAAAAAAAAGGTTTTAAATGAGCCCTCTTCACTCACGAACCAAAACATACACATTTAGTTGTTTGGGCTAACCAAACATTCTACATTCCACATTCTACACTTGCAACAGATATGTGAAATTGGATAAAACTGTATTAGCCCTGTGTTTCTGATGCTCTTTCAGCAGAGAGGAAAAGCACCAATCCTCACACTTGTTCTAGACCACGAAGTACATCAAGTGCAGAATTACACAGCATTTATTTGCTTTAATATTCAAACAATTTTTTCCAAACAACTAAGCATATGGGACACCCTTACACATTAATTAATTGAAGCAATTGTGTACTTCTGGATTAGAATGAACACAATTAACTGCAGCAACACAGTAAGTTTAGTTTCATTTTGAAAACCAGAGATCCTCATAATTTGATTTAACTTCTGCTGCAATATACTCACTGTTTATTTGTAAAAGAGAGGGCTTAGTAATATTAGGCATCTCTAAGCAGATTTCATATCTAATATAATAATATCTAATATCTAACTTTTGCATAATACTTTGTATATGTGCATATGCATGAGTAACTGCCTGAATTTATAGTTTATTAAATACTCTGGTCTTCCCCCGGAGTAAGATACTTTCTCATTATCATTTAACAGAAAAAGAGTTTACACATCTAGACTGAACAAAAGGATATAATTTGACCATTTATATTCACTATGCAGTTTTTTTTACTATATTCTATTTTGAGATCAGAATCTGCTTAATAAGGAGATTACAACTCTGATTTCAAAGACTATGTTGGAAATATACTGTGTATACTTAGAAGACTATATATATATACACTATGCATACTTAAAAGTGATTTCTACACTGGGTGTATACATCTTGCAATTACCTGTAAGTCTTAGGGCTGCAAGTTTAACACTGCTAGAAAATAGCATGGACAGGAATGTGAAAACCTCCCAGGATCATTTATATCAAGAGTAATTTAATCCAAAGGTATGGTGTTAATAAAAAAAATTCTTAAAGTATTTGTTTTTTAAATGCTCCTGAAAATAGCAAACACATCGCTCAACATTTATTTTCAAATACCATTTGCAAAAAAGTAATTCCATTTGGTAATGACAACAAATGTCTTGGCTCTACTGTATCTTCAGCAGTGACAAAGTAATGCTATTAATGACCAAGGTTTGCTCATTGTCAAGTCATTCAAAGTCAACAGGCTGTTTCTCTAGAATACAAGATCTTCTGCAGACGTGATTCACATTTGATTTTGAATATTACAAAGAAAGGTTTGTAAAAAAATAAATTGTAACTAACTGTAATCATCCTATTACAGTTTAACAATTACATGTCATCTGCGTAGAATTTTAAAATGAATCTTGTAGAAATTTTAGGCAATTGAAATAAGCATGACAAACACTTCATATGTCAACAGTAAAATCCTAGTAAAATAGGAAACAAAAGTTCAGCTAAAGTCATTCAAAATCTTGCCTTTTTTATTTTGCCATGATTGTATAGCTCCTAAAATACTAGCCCCAATATTAATCCATGCAACAGTATTGTATTAATATGGACTGACTACCACGATAAAATATGGAGCATTTGAATTTGTCTGAACAGTTCAGTTTAGCATACTTTTTGTGCAGTCTAGGACAAGAAGATCAAATGCAAAAATAAAGGGAATTCTTTCCTTAACTGTTTTTTAAAATTTGAATCGAAGCCTAAAGTAACAGGATTTTTTTCTGTTTTTTTCCTTTTTTTTAACTAACTTCCATTCAGAATTTTATCAAAGTGCCCAAGATGCTAAGTTATCAGAAACTCGCTAGCATTTCATACAGCATAATGCTGTAACACTACTATGGGACTATAATCACAGTATATAACAGACAGTATAATACACAAAGACGTTCTTACTCAGAAATACACAGAGGGGTATTAGTATGAAACAGACTTGATGGGTAACCCTTGTTATCTAAACTATCACTATCTTTTCACAGACCACTTGTGTTATTCAAGCTACTCTGGAGTACACATAGGCTCTCTTTTAACTACTAAATCTGCATGAAAAAATAAAAGGGAAGAAATGGACTTATTAGCTAAATGTCACTTAAAACTGACTGCTTGGTTAAATCATAGTGCTACCATAATACTTATAGCTTGTGTGTGCAGGCAGCTAGCTACTTGTGTGACTGAAATGAAAGCAGGAAATTACCTTGTAAGATATTATTAAGTACAAATGCAAGTTTCAAGATGAAAATAATAAACATAATGCCATTTATGGAGATGACAACATAATGTATGGGTACAGGAAGAGCATTTGCAATGTTTCTGCTTACAGAGAAACAAGACTTTGTTAGTACAGTCAAGAAATAACCAACAAGCTTAATTTGAAATAGAGAATAAAGAACTACAATCAAAAATAGCACAGGAAAATTCTCTAAATAAAAGTAATGATAAAGTAATAGCATCGTTTCCATCTCAAATGGGGCTAAACATTCAGTAGCAGCAATTCTGTTCACATCACAGCAAATGCAAAAGTGTTATTTTAGTAGTTTGAGTGTCAATAATCAACATTCATGCAACTTTACCTTAGATGACTGACGATAAAATGGGTTAGTAGTTTTCTGCCCACAGGGAGCAGAAGCTGAAGAAGGGCTATAAAGAGACTCTGGCTGGGGAACAAGAGTTATGAGACAGCTAGTAAATAAACATGCAGCTTACACAGACTCTACAATGAGGAAGTTTAGTTTCTAGTAATGCAAGCAACTTATATTAAAGCTCAGTAGTTTTTGTCTGCAATGTCCATGCAGCTTAGTGTCAGAAAACTTCCGTGTACTTCTAAGTCCTTTCATTAATGTCCATAGAATTTTTTAACAGGTGCTGTATTTCTGCATGCGCTCCTCAGACACGCTGTCAATCTCTAACAGATGGTTTTAGTTAGACTCCTACTCTGCCCCCCAACAAATTATCTTTCTTGAGGCTTTTCAAAATAGTTTGAGGACGGCGTGCTGGAGGGTATCTCCAAATCCAAATCGATTTCATTCTAAATGGAAATAATACTTAAATCAAATTTTTGCTCCTGAAATAGTTGAGATGGCACTTTCAGGATTAAATATCCCATTCCCAAATACCACCATCTTGAACATTTGCTTCATCTATTACTATATATTACATCTGTTTTTACATTCTTTATGCTTACCCTTGGTCTGCTTATAATGCTCTGTACCATAAAGACTACAGGATTGCCTGCCTTCCGTATGGCTTCCACAGCTTGTTCGTGGCTGGCATCTCTGAGGTCAATTCCATCCACCTGTAATTGGAAGGCCTCATCTTAACATTGCAAGAAGCTACAAAAGTCATGAGTCAGTTCTGAGTTTTGGTTAGGAAACTTTGACTAAAATCTAAGCCCAAACCTCTGTTTCTAGTGGATCTTTCTACTGCCTCAAACATAGGTTTGATATTTCCAAGAGCACTGATAGGACATTAAATAAATATTCCCTTTTTCCTCTGTTTTAAAAACAGTTTTTTCAACATTTTACTTCAGACTCCATAAGTTTTCCCATAAGCAGTGTAACAGAAGACATATGTTAATACAAAGAGAGTAGTAGTATTTACCAAATACTGCTTCCTGTAAATCCCACCTTAAGAAAAACCTATTACCCAGGACTTTATGAGATTTACAAACTGAAACTTGTTAGGTACTGAAGAGTCTTTCATTATGGGGTATTATGCCAGTAAAGTGTATTTTTTTCTTTTGGTTGTTTGGTTTTTTTTCTGTTTGTTTTTTTTTTTTAAAGCAAGGTAAAATCAATTTTAGCTACTAGACACTTTCTTCAGAAGTTGAATTTTTAGGTCAGAGCTGAAAACTTTTCTATCTTCTGGAGGAATGCCTTTACACAGGATGCCTAAGGACAAATTTGTGGCTAGGTGGTTTTTACCATGTCTATATATGTATGGATGTATAAAACAATTTGTCCTGTTATCCAGGTAAGAACAATGTTAAGGTAAGGTTAGTATTGGTAAAGTATTGTCACAATGACCACAATAAAAGCTAGAAGCTAACACAGAAAGGTTATTTGTTAGTGGCAATTCTAGCACACAAACTTATATGATGAGGATTACCCCTTCAACTTTTTAATTGTCTAACTCTTAATCACCCAATGCAAACAAGAGAACACAAAAACAATCTGAGAGAAATTCTAAATCTATGAGGAACTGGACAAGAACAATAACAGCCTTCAACTTTCCATGTCTGAAAAACTGTATGCACTACAGAGATGGAAGTTTACATATGCCGCAACTTGAGGAACTGAAACCCTCCACTCAGTAGCAGTCATATTGACACAACATTTTGATTTCACTCACCTATTCCAGCTGCTGCAAGCATCACTGTTAGAGACAATTGCACTCATAAAACTCCAGTCATTACGGTGAAATGAGTGTTTTTAACTTTGTGGCCTTCAAGCAAAATTCAAGCTCCCAACTTATACACTGCAACCTGTTCCATCCTGTTATAGAAAGTGCTACCTATACATATATATATATATATACACCTATATATATTATATATATAAGATATTATTTCAAGATCCTCAATATTGATCTTGTAGCAAACATCAAACTGCAGTTTCAGTACCACCACATAAGTCAAGCCCAGTCTGAGCCAGAATCACCAACTCCATCACTCTGCTTCTTACTGATGGATAGTCAGCTAAGGACATCCAGCAGGGTTAAATCAAGGCAGTTCCTATTAGCCTGACAGTGGAGACAGGGCAATGTGTGACACTGATAGCAGGAAAAATCTATTCACTTCAGTATCTTTATTCTTCAATATCTTTAAGTGAGAAAGCAGAACTGGCTGCATGAGTACAGGACAGGACTAGCTAAGCAGAAGAGAAATGATGATACATCCCACCCTGCAATACCACTGGCTACACTACAATCAGGCATGGGCAAAATGTTCTTGATGTATCAAGTATCAAACACATAATTCTTCATGCGAAAAAAAATGTGCCTCCCTTAACTCCTGCACAAGATGCATAAGAATTATGTGAATCAATTAAGATTTAAGATGGAAATAATCTTGGCATTAATTTGCATGGTTTGCACTGGCTGTTTCTATTGCTACCCAGTATGCAAAGGTGAAAAATCTTGTTTAATCAAACTTAAGCTTTTTCCTACACATTCTGGTTTTCAAATAGGCAGATCAAACAGTTGGCTTTGTAGACCCCTGCTCACCCAGTCAAGTCATCTGTTTCAGGTTGGATAACTTAACAGGCAGCTGTCCACACACAAATATCAGCAGATGGTACTATACTCTGTGTGGCTCAACTGGTATCAGCTGTAGCAATTGCACAGCTGTCAGCCCACCACACATCCATCTCAGTGACTCCTGAGATGCTGGGGGAATTGCAACAAAAGGCATTCAAGTAGTACCTCTACAATCCGATCTCCAGTTTTCAGTGTTCCATTTTTGCCAGCTGGGCTGTCTTCCAGGATGTGCTTGATAAAGATCCCTCTCATCACTTCTCCATTACTCAGGCGACTTCCCATCCCTCGTCCTCCAACAATGCTGATCCCCAGTGACTTGCTAGGCTCTCTCCAGAGTTCGACCCTTTTGTGACAAAAACTAAATTAAAATCTGTTGTGATTGAAACAAAGCTGCACACTGAAGACATCTGAATTGGCACAATTATTCAAAAAAAGTTCTGAAATAACTCCTCCTTGCAATGTTTCATCTTTCAGTAGAAATCATCTACTGGATTGATCAGAAATTCTGTAATAGAGTCTAGTATCGGTCACTTTGTTTCAGGTTCTAATAGAACTTTGAATACTTCTCATCTTTTTTGACTCGCTCCATAAGAATCAGCTTGGAATAAGTAAAAATAAATTACTATAACAATAAAGACACTCCTAGACTGCGGGGATTTAGCGCAACGGCAGTGAAAGTCAACCATTAATGCCTCCTGCAATGCACAACATATGCAAGTGCAGCAATTCCATTGTTTTTTTCTCTTCTTAAACTATGTTTCAAAATTTTTGAATTTCAGATGGTAATTTATAATGTGCAATTAGATCTGCACTTACTTCCTGGGCTGGTTCCAGTTACTGAAAGCTGCATTTTGAAGTTCGCTTTCTTCTCCCTCCCCCTCTTCACGTTCTGGAAGCTCTGGAAGTTCCCTGATGATAAACAGGAACATACAATTTATTTCCAAAGAATCTACATAATCACTAGATTTTTCTGAAAAAATTTATATATTGAGTAACCCTGCCAGTTTCAGAATTTGTACACCAGATTCACGTAAGGAACTTTGTTTTCTGATGTCCTTCATAATACATATTGTCTTCAGGGATTCCCTGTCCACTTTTTATCTGTAATGAAGTATCCACAAGACAGAATAAAAGACTGCAATTTGGAACTAGAACCAAATCAAAACCAAAGGTAACTTACTGTTTCAAAATAGAATAAATTACAACAGCAGCACTCAAGTAAACTTACTGCTTTTGGAAATGAGTTGCAAAAAACCAATTATTAATCACTTTGAAATTCTGGACGGTAACTGACATGGATTTTTGAAACTCAAGGAAAAGAATGGCATAATTTATTCTTTCCAGATATGTTCTGGAAAGACCATCAATACCAAAAGTCTTATGTTGGAAGCACTCAGTATTTGTGGCAATCCATAAATCCAATTGCATGGTATTTAAGAGAAATTTAGGATGTGCAAGAATTCAATCTCCTTTTTGGACAGATCAAACAGCCTTGTAAAAATGCTTAAAAAATTGCTAGTCAAAGCAAAAACTGTATTTTTAACAGCTTTTTATTGTAGTGGCTGCTGGTCTGAAGAAAATCATCCATGTTTCATCTCTTCTAAAATAAAACTTATATTCCCAAAATGTGCAAGGTGTATGGAAAGAGTTACATTTGAGACCTATTTGGGAGAAAACTGTAAGCCTTTTGACTCACCTGACAATATGTGAAGGAAAAAGTTCAAGTGGCACAGCTCCCTCTGTCTGTTGTCCCAAACTGGCCCTGTACTCGTCTAAATTTTCTGCTGGCACATATGTAATACTGCAATAAAATGGGACATGATTAAACTAGCATAAAGAATGCCAGTCTTTCTTTTAGTGGGTCTGAGGTATGGATATGAGGAAGCCACTCAAGACTCCTTTGTTGACTGCAAGGCCACAGTGGTATGTTGGGAATAAGCACTTACACGAATTCTTTGCAACTTTTTCAACAAGTACACATTTATAGTCAAATCAGGTAGCTGAACAGCACATAATTTTTTGTAACTAAAATAAATGGTGCTTGAACAGCGACAAGAGACAACCCAGCTTCATTCAAAACACAGATTCCTCATGCAAAGATAAACATTGAAGTATCTGTGAGATTTGAAGCACCATTACCCTCAATGACTGCTGAAAAGGTTTCTGAAAGTTGGTCTGTAGGAAGTTTTGTGGTTTTTTGGGTGGTTTTGTATTTATTTTAGATTTCTACACTTTTAGTGAAGAATACCTTATGGGTTTGGACATAAAAATGTATTACAGCACACATCTATGCCACAGGGACCAATCCCCTGCTCAACTCTTTCCTCCAGGCCTTCATGCACTTCCAACCAATTTGGGACAGTCAGACAGTTGTGTTTTGTCAGCCAAATGATGTGGAGACTCCATTTGATGTTTGAATGCCAGAAACAGAAATGGTCCAATAGACTGGGGAGAGTTAAACGAAGAGGGGAAAAAGATTAAGGCCTGAAGATTATTTCTTGAAAAGCTTCCATCTGGGAGACAAAAGGATATCACAGTATATACCATGATATAAACAGGGGTTTCATATATAGCGCTCCTTTAATGATGCTTTGTCTTAAAAATCTACAGCTTAGCTATCAGACTCAAGTATACCAAGTAGTAAGGCTGATGGAAAAAAGGCAGAAAAAGTCTCTCTTGCCATGTATCACATTGTTAGAAGAAAAAAATAACATATTTCCCCATGGAAGAGACAGGGCTAAAGAAAAGCCACTTCACAAGGATATGTAAGCTGCTGGGAAGTCTGAGGCTTTCACATGGACCTGTCTCATGTCCATCATTCCTGACTGATGTCCTCTTAGTCATGTTCTGATTGCCACTGATCCCCCTTTCAGTAGTTTTTCAGCTGAGTACATCAAGCATCAGACGAAATGCAAATAAACTTTTATACAACTAATAGTATCAGTCTAAAACATTCCACTAAAAGTTAATGTAATGACCACCTTAATTTGTCCATCTGTGTATGTGTCTATGCATGTTTCCTACCTTCTTGCATGCCTACCATGTCTAGAAAAGTGCAAAAAGGGTCAGTATGAACCATGTCTAGGACGCAGAACAGAAGAATCTTCCTAGCTCTTTTAATGGAAATGTCTAAAACTGTATTACCAAAATTCATATCCATTATAAAATCTTTATTATCACCAACTTTACCTCTGCCTTAAATCTCCCTGTTCTGCATTGGCCTTTTTTCAAACACATAAATGTTACTCCACTTGACACAACATATTTTCCTTTTGGAGTGATAAGAAGTTAACATACACTTGGAAGCAAACTCTCAGCATAATGTCACTAACTCTTATCTGCCTTCCCTGACAGCATCCTAGCACTGGGAAATGTTAAAGACATGCAACAGCTATTCTGTGAAGATCCAGCAGTAAACCAGCAAAAACCAAGAGTGAAAAGAATTTTGGAGAATAATGACTACTGTTTCTCAGCCATCTCCAACTCCAAGTGTATTGGGTTAAGTATTATGTTCACAAAATTCTCAGGGGTCAAATGCTGATGCAGCAGCTTCACCCAACAGGCCCATAAGAATACCATGCCTCTACAAAACCTGCAAGACCTGCTAGTTACATTTCAATGTAAAAAAATGTTATATCCATCACTTATAAAAACAAGTAGGAAATAACATAGTTTTCCATTGACAGAAATATACAGTAAAGAAACCAGAACTTCTGGCTTGAAGGCCTGGATGATCTCCTTTATGCTAAACTGAAGCTACGGTTCAAAATGTGGAAAGGAGAATAGCACACTCCTACAAAGGAAACAGGTTATCTCAGACTCAGCCTGAATGTACACAGCAGAGTGTGACCTCTGATAGTACAGGGTTCTAGTATCTATCAACTCTTGTCTAGTTCTTTTCTGCAACGAGTACAAGGCAAATAATTATGCAGAGCAGCAAGATCCAAGGATAGTGGTAGTCCTTACCTTATTCATGAGCACTTGAGATCAGCTGATCTCAAGGGGGAGGCAAGGTATGCACTCCATATGCACTCCAACTTCTGGGATACACTGTTGCGTTGTTCTATGATTAAATAACTGACATTGTGCTGAATCATTAAAAAGGCATGACTCAAAGGATGCTTTCCAAGAGTTTTAAATGCTACTTAGAAATGTCTCCAAAAAGCTGCTCTAGCATTCCTTTCTGTGTACAGCACCAGAATTATGAAGAAAAGAGGTCTGCTTTACCATTTAAAAAAATGCATTTAAAATTGAGCAACTGAATAACCTAATTGATTTCCACAGACCGAAAAAAAAATTAGATAATGTTACTGAGAGCTGTTACATTTTAGCTTTTTGGAAAAATACATTATTTCTACTCTAGCCCTTAATCATAGTTCTAACAGCCTAATTTAAAGCACTCAAAGTGTGTTTTTAACTGTTCATTCTTATCTGTATGTTCATTCTCATCTAGGTTACTGTAACATTTCTGTTTCACATATATAGACCAGAACACTTGCATTTTGTAAAAAAAGTAACCTACAAAAGAAAATCAAATTACATGGATCGAATACTTGAAATGTTATATTCTGCATGGAGTTCACCTTTGTATCTTGCTCATGATTTCCAAAGTCCAGTTAACTACAGAAGTTTTGCTAAGTGCTGCTATTACCTGTATTACTGACACGACTGTCCCCCTACTCTCTCTGTTCTGCATATTATTGAAAGGAAAGAGTATTTTCCCTGCTTAGTGCTCATGGACAGACACCTCACAGTTATCAAATCCATCACTTGCTGGATTGCTGCTGGAGCTCACTTGGAAGTTAAACTGAGATCTGAAGACATTCAGTATCATCCTGAACAGTTCAGCCTGCGGCTGGGATGATGAGGGGCACAGAACAAGAAGTGGCTTTGCCTCCTCTGACCAACTCTGTTGATCTTTGTGCTGTAAAGTGGAAATAAAACCCCAACAAGGCATCTGAATAGTTCATCTGCAAAACAGACTGGTAATGGTCTTAATACAACTACAGGGAAGACAGTAAAAGAAACAAGGGCCAGAAAACAGACATGAAGACAGAGAAAACAAAATAAATAAATAACTGCTCCACTCCTGCGTCATACTTCTTTGCTGCAAAAGAAATTAAAGTTTAACAGTTTCAAAGCAAAGTATACGCATGGTTTAATCATCTTCCTCTCTTTTGTAGCTTGAAAGAAAAGTGTTCTGGTTTTCTTTTTTGAGGGCTATCACCACTTCTACCCCCAGAGATATGCACTAGCAACTAAAGCAGTGACAATGGAAACACCAGTGGTTGTACATATAAAAGTATCTTGTTGACACAACACTGCATGCAGTACAGAGGAACATTGATCACATGCTTGACTGAATAGCCACACAAAATCTTGAAACACCAACAAATAAATTACAAAGTATGGAAAATGCTTAGGACAAATTACTGTAATTAACATCTAAGGTTCAGTTTGAACCTTTGCATACATGAAGGAAGTAAAATGTAAGTGCCACAGAAAATACGACACTGAGATTAATCCAGATATCAGTACATTGTACTCATGACAATTCTAGAAGTGAACCTCACACACATACACACAACATGCACACGTGCTCTGAGCACATCTCGGGTGGCTGTCAGATGAAATCTAAAAATATTAGCAATATTTTTTTTTAGAATACATGTATTTTCATTCCAGACTTAGAAAGTGTGCTCCAATCTTCAAGTTTAAAGCCATATATAAATATATATTACAATTATACACACACGGTTGTATTTTTTTTAATTAAAAAAATATATAGACACATCCACTTGTGCAGCCACATGTGCATGCACACACAAACATACATGAGAAGAAAGAGAGTATGTACCTATATCTGGATATATCCCTGACATTACTATTGATGTCATAAAAACATGGAATGATTTTACAGACAAGTTGCAACACAGAGCCATAATGAGTTTCTGAATTGCCAATACTCACACATAACAGAGGGCCTGATCATCAGCAGGTGCTGGAGAAGATCTAGAATGTGAAGCATACGATGCAGCATCTTTTTACAACAGTGTTAATTAATATCAATGTCTCATGCTGAATGCAAGAGGCATACTTATGTATATAGAAATTGAGCTGTTTTTTTTTTTTTTCCTTTCCTTTTTTTTAATCCTGTTCTACCTCCATCTACATCTAACCCAGAAAACATCTGCTCTTTATTATTGTCTATAGCAGTGATTATTAAGAGGCATGGACAATGGAATTGCAATCTCTTTTATTTCTTGATCAGGAATTCATCTCCCCTTTCAGTCAGGTGAATTCTAATTCAGCTTTATAATTATCTGACAGATGTTACAAGCAGCTGCTGCTGAGCACAAAACACTGGCATTATTATGGAAATATAAGAGCTCCTGGCAAGATAGAGTGAGAAGTGAAACAGAATGCATTCAGTGAAGCCACACATCTGGTTTTCTACACACCGAGGGGAAAAAAAATTAAATATACAACTCAGACTGCTGGTTCTTGAACTATTCAAAATCAAATATTCTTTAACAGAATTAAAGAATGCCTTTACATGACCAGTAAGAATGGCTTTGTGTTTTCTCTGCAAATACTATTTGCTACTGTTTGAAATACAGTTTTGGAAGCAAAATACTTCTGCCTAATCACTTTTTGGGGGCACCCTGCTACCCCCAAAAAGCTCAGTCTAAAAGTTAAGGGTTAAATTTTGCAGTAAGGACTAAGAGGAATGATATCTAGATGTTCATGTCCGAGTGCTAGCGGACGCTTGTTTTCCAAGGAAGACACCTAAGAGATCCAACTTAAATCTTTGAAATGATGGCCCTTAAATAAAAAATGCTGCAAGGTGATGCACCACATTAGCTCTGAATTGACAAATAGGGGAGGTGAACAAAGGAGGGGTGTGTATCCTTCTCAGCAAACATGAAGAATTATCTTAACATGAAGCCACTCATCTCCAGATTTCTGATTTGGGATGTTACCCATATGTTTGTATCATAATACTTTCCAGGGATCCTGTACTTTTCATTCAAGTTAAAAATTAAAGAGAAGTTTGATTATGCTGAATAGATTTATAGTAAAACTATGTAGTCCCAAAAATACTGTAGTTTTTCTTGCAAGACTCCTTTAGAAGCTACCGAAGGATTTACTCTTCCTGTTTCTACAGCTGAGAAGCTGGATTTACTTTAAAACTTGTCATAGGAATGCAGCAAAGAATATAAATACAAAACAAAAGACAAAAATATTTTTTTGTCTTTTGTTTTGTACATATGTACAAACCGCCTCTTTTCTGCAGTATCTTTCAGAACTGGGATGCATTTTTCCCTGCAAAATCTGAATATCCACACCTAAGGCAGGATTTTAATATTTCCAACATATCCGCAAAAGAGTAAGACTACAAAACAAAACTTGTAGCCACACAGCATAAAACACAGAAGCTATAAAAGGATAAGCACAAATAATGAACACACTTGTATTTGATCATGAACTGCAGCACTAAGAAAAGACTCCTCATAGAAGAATGGTGCTGCAGCATTTGTGTTTCTAAGCAGATATACACACACATGCATGTGCACATACAACTGATTTCAGTCATGACAGTTGTGAGTTGTAATCTGGAAGCCTACAATAATAACCAATGTCATACTTTATCAACACTGACTCGCTTATATTCCTGACACCATTAATAATAATGTAATTCATTATATGAGCATATCCCTTTATTAAAACAGGCTTACATTAAATCATAATCTTAAATGCATAACATCTATGGGGCAGGCAAGTAAACCTAGTACCCACAGAGAAGGTATTTTGCCCACCTGTTCCCAAAACACTAGGTCTCTTCCAAGCTAGAATACTTCTTGTTGAGTATGGAATGCGCTGCTGTTCATTTTGAACTCACTTCTAACCAGTTACTTGTACTCACGATGGGACTGGACTGATTCTTTCAAGGCCACCCTCTTGAGTAAATAAAGGCTTCTATAACCAACAACTCCATTAATCCATTTCCATATTTGACCCAATCAATATCACCACAGGCTGAACAGAGAAAACAGTCACTAGATTTTGAAGCTCTAAACTCAGCACTGGTGTGTCTACAGTTCCACCCACATCTTTAGGACCAGCTTCATTTCCAGACAGTGCTTGTAGGCAAAGTTAATTCCACAACCACAGCAACTAGAAAGAATTGTACTTCAAGGCAGTTAAAATTTTGTAAATTGTGTGAACTTGAAAAGAAGAAACTTTCTCCTCAAGTGGATTTCTTAAAAGTTGTATTACTTACTGGAAATTTAAAACTACTACTACCAAGGGCAGACAGTTATGCACAAGAACAACAGCTCGTTCATATGTACTAATAAAAATTGGAAGTGACTACAAAAAACAGTGTTTCTACTGTTTGTCACAGACATACTGAAATGTTTTAAGCATTAATCTTCTGCATTAACATGATATTTCATACTTTCTGTCTGGCACCCAAAACTAAAACCCATTAAAAAAACTAAATGAAATTACTTGTGCAATGGCCAGGACAGTCCACCTTCAAGAAACACAAACATCTTGAGAAAATTTTAACTTTCTTTAGAAGACTCATACATAATATGAATACAAAATTCTGTCCAATCCTATTCTTTCAAAAAAAACTAGCCAAGGCAGTAATAATGATAATACTCATAACAGTGATTTCTAAGAGCATCTGAAGCCTCTCACACAAGTGATCTCATCATTGAAATCCACAGAAATGTAATCTGAAGGTGATTAGCCAACTGATGCTACAATTTAAAGGTAAATTGATGTGTAATAAAATTTTCATTTAAAATACTTGCATAAATAAACAAATTTTGAAAATCAGCTTTTTCCTACTATAACTCATCATCTAGTTTTACCTACTTTATGTCTGGTCCAATGAGAGAATGTCGTCTCAGCATAGCCCGGGCTTGTGCATTGGTTAAGTTAGTGGTTGACTCTTCATTAATGGACAGGATGCAGTCCCCCACACCAATCCGTCCATCACGACTTATTGAGCCTCCATGGATGACACTGCGAACTATCATTCCCAAACCATCTTTATTGGAACTTACTGTCATCCCTATAGTAAACACACATGAAACAGTTAATGTCTTTGAGCCACAGCTCTGGGTGCCAAGATAAAGAAATGTAACTTGGGGTTCAGGGAAAGGAAAAGTCAGTCAGCTGACCAGCCAGTATCATCAAGTCTATAAGTATTGCTCATACTTTCCCCCTTTAAGACAGCAACTACAAATCACAATCACAGTAACTTTACCTTGTTGTCAGTTCACATACTCAGCTCAATGCATGAAAAATTAAGACAGTGGAATATTTAAGCAAAAAATAAGAAAGACAATGAAATTGCTTAAAAACCATTTAAAATCACCACTCTTCTAATGGTTTACTGATTTCATATACATACACATTTCACTTTCATTTATGACAACTCTCTTTGGAAAGAAGGTGAAATGAATAAACAGGTACTTAACAAGCTGAAAACAAATACACACTTATTTTCAACAGAAAACATGAATTAGATCCCACTGAGATGGTGGCTGCCTTCCCACTCTCCCACTCTCCCTAAGCCGTAGCTTAGGCCCAGAAGAGTATCCTGACTTTTGTGGAAGTCTGCATATTGCTAATTGATACAGATCAGTATTTTACTTAAAACATTATCCTACCTGTGGAACACAAGGATACTGCTGCTCAATATTTATACCCTTTAACTCTACCGTCTTTCCAGAAATGGGAAATAAGACACATATGCTCTTGGCCTCTCCTCTCCCATGGGGAACCTATAGGGACTGACTTATGATGGTCTTCATATGTCCCTGTGACTGTTCTTACACACATGAGCTGTCACTTTTATCTACAGGGCAGCTGATGCTCATCAAACAGACCCTAGAAACAGTTTCAGGAAAAACTCAGTTCTTCACTAAGGTAGTGGAAAAGGCAGGGCTGGAACCCTTGAAGTCCTTCCTTGAGGGACTTCCACTATCTTAATACTGCTTAATAAAAAAACTTTTTATTTTTCTGAAATGTGGTTTGAAATTCTGAACCTAACCTTGCTGTTTGGTTAAGATAGTAACAGACATTACTGAGCGTAGTGTAATAGCACTTTAGGAAAACATCACACGTACAACAATATTCACATTTATATTTTGTACATACGTACAGTCTTATTTTTTATGCATAAAATGTCTGACAATATGGATCCTGACCCACGTTTATATTTTCATGCCATATTACACTTGACATGAAATTTGCTTTGATGTTCACTGCACTTAAATACTCAGACATATAAATAAAAACCTACTCCACTGAATGAAGGGTTTACTGCAAAGAAAACTTTTTTACAAAATCTAGATGCTTTGAAGTGCATTGTGACCTACACTTTATACAGACTGGCAATGAGGCCAGTAAATGTAGCAGTTAACCAAGCCCCTCATACCAATGAAAGATAAACCTTATACCCATATCAACCTCTTCTACATCTTTCTATTTTTGAGACCCTGATTTTAAACCAGATGGATTTGAAGGATGACTGTTTCATAAAGATGATGTGGCAGACTGAGCATCCAGCCATCAGAAAGCAGTTTATTCCAGGTTGAGGTCCACTGAAATACAGCATCACAGCTGTAAAAAAAACCTGACACCCACCTCTGCACAGCAAGGGAAGTTCTGACTTGAGACTTTTTATAAACATCCAATCCTGTGGACAGCTCCTTTTAAAGCATTTGAGGAATTACTGCTAATAGCAGCACCCACACAAAGCCCTGCCCTACCAATCCCAGAGAGTCTTATGCAGTTGGCTGGAAGAAACAGCACCAGGAACCTAAATCAAACCAAACAAACACACAAGCCACAAACAGTAGAGATGCATCACTGCCCTTCAACACAAAGCCCTCCTGACACTGGCTCTGGGAGAGTTCTATTCTTGTTCTCCCCCTCACACTGCCCAGGGCCACACCTGAGAGCAGGACAAGACAATGAAAAACATTATCATCAGTTGTGTGCGTTCACTCCAACAGGTGTTTCTAGCCAGTATGCTCAGGAAGTTGCAGTTTGCAGGTATCTAAAATCTTTGAACTTCACTACAAAATAATAATATCATTAAGCCAAAAATACTACCTATTAAATTTATCAATGACATGATTTTTGTTTAAAAATATTTGAATGTCTCATTTGTAGGTCTTTGACCACAGTGTTTTCTACAGCATTCCTTGGCTATATCTTGGTTTTCCATTATATTAATACATTGAAAAACAATGCATTAAAATTGTTCTGTTAACACTTAGGAAATACTGAACTCCTTTATGGGAAAACAGTTTCTCAGTGAGACTGCACATTTCACTTTTGTGTTCACAGCACCATCAAATGGATACAGTGCCATCACAGTCAAACAGGGCAAGACAAGCAAAGAAAGATATCCTGTCCCCCCTAATTGGAAAATATTTAGTTTTTACTAATTAAACAGGGAACATACAAGGGAAACCATGTTATATTCCTGAAGAATTTACAAAATTCACTAACTTACCTAGGCTTGAATTGCCTTTTGCAATAATTATAGTCTTCTCATACATGTTTTTCACTGAATTTGGGGGTGTGGAATTTCCCTCCAAAGATACAGGGCATCTCTTTTCCACTAAAAGCAATTGATCCTAACATAAGGGAAAATAACACCAGTTCAGATTACCAAGATAAAAGTATGATTGGTCATACTGATCTCAACCACTCTTGCCTTACTCAAAAGCCATGCACATAATTACATGAGATTTCTTATACAGATATTGGAAAAATCAGTTCACCGAAGATCATGATTTCTGTTTTCATTCAGGCAACAAACCAAAGCTATCACAATGCACACTTTTAATTTAAGGGCATCAAAATTAGTAGAATGAATTCAAGGGCTTCAGATTCATTCACAGATGTCTGACAATCTACCGGTACTAAAGTAACAAATCTTGTAAGACATTTCAGCTCTTTTAAGCATTTCTTAATAAATCATTGAAGGAAAACATAAGAAATATGTCACAGTGACTGTCATATAAAGGAAAATTGTGTTTGGACACTGTAGCATCACAGGTCAGTTTGTGAGCTGAAGTGCACAATATGATTCCAAGACATTCACACCACATCCCCCTTGGTTTCCAAAAGGCCCAGCTGCAGCTGTGTGCCTCCCATTTGCACTCATGTCCCTGTGAAGGTTATCAAGGGCTAAGAAAAAACTGCCCAGGGGTTACACTGTGGTCCAGCAGTATCTATCATGTGAGGCCTGAGAAGACTTGTATGTACCCCTGCATCGACAGCCTCTGAGAAAATACAATCTTGATGGCATAAATTATGTCCTTTTTTGGAAAGATCTATATCCCAAAGTTTTGATGTGAGCTAACAAATAATCAAAGAAATATGCATGGCTATTGGCCTGTAACAATTTCTGCAGGAAATTTTTGGGTCTAATTACAGGCTTTCTGTATGTTTTTTTAATTATTATTAAAAAAAAAAGAAAAAAGAAAAAAAGAAAGAAAAAATAAAAATAAGGCAAATAACTTTACTTTTTCATTAGAATTAAGATGTGTGGTACTAGCAAGGCTTGTATTTAGTACAATTTCTGATGCTGTCTGAGATCCAGTCCATGTTGCTGTATTTTCACTTTCATTTTGGTTGATATCTGAAACCTCCAGAGTCAGATCTGTTTTAGTAAAATCACTTGCAGTTTCCAGGCTACTGTCCACTACAGGCTTTTCATCTCTCAGTCTCTGATTCAGATTCATGTTGTACAGATTCTTCTCAGATACATGGAAATCAGCTGCAGCACTTGGGCATTCCTCTCCAACAGACTGTTTAACACAGGAGACAATGAACAATCATCATTCATTTGTAGTAAAATTCAAAACCACGTTCATGATAGAACCTTAAACAAAATCTAATCTCATAGAATTTAAACATACTGCTGTAAGATCAGCAAGATCAACCTCATCTGTAGTTCCCTACAGGCATTCATTCTACTATAAAATGAACTTGATTTCTGAGATGATTTCTTCTGCTTTATAATACCAGAAATCAGTAAAATAAGTTACTAACTAACTTGAATAACTCCAGTAAGATTTTAAAATTCAAGCATCCTGTTGTTTTTCTCAGGTGAAAGAACTTTGCTAGACCAATATCTTTACTTTCAGCACACTTAGCAAGCAAAGAGGAATTTAAAGAAGATCAGACAATAAGAATGCAATGTTATCATCTATGTAACCGAGCAGAAACATTAAGATTTCTCTTCCTCAGCAAGAGTAAGAACTACAAGAAGTAAGAACTTGTTCAGACATCAGCAAAATGTGAATATGGGGGATTTGAAGTGTGAGAACAATGAAATACAATAATGCAATTATAGAAGCTTACCAGTCAATAATTATTTCAAATATACCAATTATGGCTGCAGTACCATAAATATGTTCTCTACACATTTGTTTAGACTTCCAAGATTCTGAGGCCCTGTTTTTGAAATGTTTCAAGGGATTTCAATAATCACAATATTCTGAAAGAAAAAAAACTTCAAATATTCTGTAGCTGACCTTTTAAAAACATGTTGGCCATTAGATTTTAAAAAGATATATCAAGAACTTAGAAGTTAGAGGCTCTGTATCAATATTAGGGATTTCTTTGCTGAAATGCAATAAAGTAACTCAAAATCAACTACCTCTATCTGTGTTAGTTGTTACTCACTGGTCCTATTAATTGTTCTATTGCTTCTCCAAAAAGCTGGGGAGACATTGTGGATATTTTGCAATATTTTGTCTCAAGAGCCTTAGAATTATTTTTTGTAAACTTTCATGAAGTGCATACATGCTTGTACTGTCCCCTGACAAGAATCAAAAAAGGCTTACCAGTAAATAAGTGGTTTAAGTAACAGCTGAGAAGATAATTGAGCAGAGCCTAAATACAACTAATCTTCATGATATAATCAAGGACATAATTTCCTACCTTTTTGAGAACAGAACACGATACAATAATCTATTGAAATTATTTTATAAGGTTTCAAATATACCTAGGACATCTACTTTTAAGTCCGTTTTTTACCCATTTCCAAATCAGTGAAAACATGTATCAAATCATACTCTACATTTATTTCATATTCCATAGATACATATTAAGAGTTGCACCATATACTAATTTTTATTTTTGTTTCACTTAAAGAAAAGCCAATGCTATAATTTTCTAGGACAAACACAGTTCCAGGAATTCATACCTATACTAGCATGTGGCCTCACTAGAGCATCTGCATTGTTTTTTTTTAAAAAAAGCCCTTAAGTTTTATGTTTTTCAACACCCTTTTTTTAAATGTGACAACAAAATGTGACACACTCAGAACCTGCCCTGCAGCCAGAAACAGCTGAAATATTTGTGCATCCCTCACAGCATCAAATAGCGCTGTTTTAATTTTTACTGCATTTCATTAATGAACAGATTTTCCCACTAGGTTTGTTTTTTGAATCATGAATAAGTTACTTGAGAACTTAATACTCACTTCATACTGGTGTACAGAGACAAACACTGAAAAATCAGGACTCTGGTATTTTAAAAGAGTAGGTAAACCAAAGTTATGTTTAAGCCAATGGCAAAAATAACTAAAGACTTTCTAGAGCCTCAATGCGATATATAATGTAAGTCCAGTCTCTATCTCACAAAATACTCCTAAGCATGCAAAATGCATAATCCATTTAAGTAACAATTACAGAGTTAAACAATGCAAGCTGTCCCATTGGCACAGAAGAGATGTGCTCTTCTGTGGATTAGGAGAAACCATTAGGAGATGAATCTAGCTTTCTAGCCAGTGCCACATAAGGGCTAAAATATTCCAGAAAGGTTAACAGGAATTACTGCAGCTCAGGCGTTGCAGAAAAAGCAGTAGCTTCTCTATTCAAGACCACAGACTGCAAACCCAGTGGTTTTCAATGAAGACTGCTAGGAGAACGGAAGTGGAAAGGTCTAAGTTAGTAAAATAAATCTAAATATTTAGAAGAAAGAAAGAATATGAAAAACCATGGAAAGAAAGAAAACATGATCAGGTCATTATGGGTATTTGACCAAGAACCAAAAAAGCCACTGATCTTCTTAATAATCTTAAATAAATCTTAATTTATTGCTTTACATAATAATTATCAGCAGGGTTTTCTCTGATTTACTTTACTTTTTACTTTACTTTTACTCTAAATTACAGAGTTTCATGGATTTAACTACAGCATCATTATAAAATTTTCATTTAAAACCACAGAAACATATTAATTATGAAGCATAAAAGTAAAAATCAGGAAAAAAATTTACTCTTGCTTTTTACACTGAAATATAGAGCAACAGGGCTCAACAGAGAGTTACCACTCTCTATTATGCTTTGAATGACAATTATATTTTTCTAGCAGACTGCTCACCACTTTAATACTACAAACATCTCACCATACTCTGACTAATTCATGCTTTATCTAGCAAAAATCCAAGCTTTGTGCCTTCTGTCTACCTCTCTCTTCAACAAAGACATCTACAAGACATCAGCACTACTTTAAACAAAATTTTCCCTGGTGACACACACAGCATTTTGAACCAGGATGACACAAAACATTTATATCAGATAATACAGCCTGCTCACTGTAATAAATAAAACCATCCTCGATTTTACCTTGGGAGATGATAATGGAAGAGAGAAGCTGTTGTTCACCTCACTGCTACAGGCACTGTCATGCAGAGCTGTCACTGAATCCTGGAAGACGTCTCTCTCTAGAGAATACTGTGATTCAAAGGTGGACTCATCCGCTAGATCTGCCTCGCCAGAGTCCACCTAACAACAAAAGCAATTCAATCAGCCAGGCTGTTGCCATCACACCACATAAGCCCCAAGCACATGCACACCAGCCACTACATACTGATACTTTTCTTCTTTTTTATTCCATATTTTAGTTTGAAATTACATTTGCACAGCAGGAAAATTTTGCTTGCAGTAAGTCTGTGTTACTACTTCCTCAAAGGTTGCAAAGAATATCTGAAGTAAAGCAAGAGCCTGAACCACAGTAAGCTGTGGGGCTGAGGCACACTCATGCCTATTAATAGAAGTACAAAGTATTGGGAGAATTCTACTGTACTTCTTGGTGTCTATATTCTGATTTCTTTGGGGCTTCTTTTTTCTTTTCAATTTTCTTTTACAAAAATTAGCACGGAGAAAATAAGGAGCTTCACATGGTGGCACATGTCAGGAATGTTCCCTTGTCTTTTCAGGCTCACTTATTTTTATGATCTTTTAAAATCTGGAAACTGCAGTGCTTTACAGTGCATCTATATGAAAAAATCATTATGTGTTTTTTTTAAATATATTTTAAATGGCTTTGCTTTTTACAACAAGATTACAATGGGCATTCCTATATTTCTATTTCTCTTAAATGAGAAATAAAAATTTTTAAAGAGTTTCAGACATTTACATGGGTAGTATTTTCGCCATTTTAAAAAATGAAATGTATTTTTTTCCAAGACTCACATTCTTTTAAATACTAGAATAAAATTAAGCCCTAGAAACCCTAATTAATGGTGCTACAGTTTGATTACTATTTCATCTCCCCGGAAGAGCTCAAGATAATAATAATAAATAATAATAATAAAAATGATCACTGGGTTAAGAGCCATGACTGTATCATAAACTTGTATGAAGCAGATGAGTGTACCCATCTACAGAGATGGGATCTAACTTGTTTTTCAGCCCCTGTGGTTAATCGTACTATGAATCCATTACAGAAGTAGCAACAATCTGCAATAAATTGAACACACTGACTCCTTTTCAGGGTAAAAAGTATTATTTTTTTTATTATTTCAAGCCTGTAGACTTAACTGCTAATCCAAACTGCTTCTTTGCTGTAACTTACTCTCAGTTCATCTTGAAAATGCATATTTGTTTTACCAAAGCTATGCCCTAAAAAATGTATTGTGAAAATTCAGGACATATCTGTGAAATCTGAGTATAGATCTGCCTATGAAAAACATTATCTTGTATGTGCACTCTCAAAACATATCTTCAGCTGGGAGACTGCACATTTAGTTTCCTATTTTGCACATTTAATTAGACAACTGACAAATCTGATTGACAATTTTATTGTGTCATGTATCTTCACTGCTCTTTTTCGACAAGTTTCTTTTGATAGGAACCACAGATGGAAGTCAAAATTTTTAGATAGTTTTAATCTGATCATTTCAACACATCTTTAATTAAAGGTTATTTAGAATATAAAACTTGTGCTTCTTCTCAATGAATGGAGCAAGACAAATATGGTTAACTAACTGCTAAAGGTAACAAACTGAAGAATTAAAAACATGCAGTCTTGCTTAAAGGCAAGTTATTAAGCCAGTTTGTCATCTGCAAATGTGAAAAAACAGCAAAACTGCTGGAAGCAGTAATGCAGAGATTTTCACCTTTACAGGATCCATTTCAGGTTTTTGTTTATTTTTGAGTTTTTCTCTAATGAACAAAGTTCTGGTGTTTAGAAGCTGCTTCCCTGCTCAAGTCCTCAGAAAATGAGGGTCTAATAATTTCAACATCAGACCCAGACTAGAACAAACAACCATGAGATTACACACTTGGAAAACATACATATTCATGTGTATTCTGGGTTGGTTTTTTCTTTGTTTTTTTGTTTTTTTAAATTTGTGGCAGGAGGGTTTGGGGGATTTTTTGCTTTTTTGTAGCTGTTTCCTGTGTCTTTTTAATCTGAGCTCTTATTGATATCTTCTGGGCTATGTAAGGCACTGATTGCTCAGGTAAGCCACATTGTTTGTACAAGTGAACACCTTCTGACCTTGTAAATCTCATAATCACTGATTGATGTTGAAGGCTAAAGAATATTATTAGGAGGAAGTATTTGCAGCTTTTGAAGACTGTGTTCCTTGTAACGCTGGATTACATGCAAATAGAGAATACCAAAAACTTTCCATAGTAGAAAAATGATGTATTATGATACATAGAAAAACAAACACAAGAACATTTCTCTAAAAAGGTGAGATTTTGAAAGGGCTGCTCAGTGCATGCAAGGACAAGTGGATAGCCATGCACTTTTGAAAACATCAGAAAATACTTTTCTTTCCCTCAGCAATTAACATATCATAGGCCAGATCCACAGCTCATGCAAAAAGCCAAAGTCTCTAGATGCCAGTTTCTACGAAGTCAGAATCCATCCCACCTACAGTGGATGAGTAACGTGGAGTCTGCAAACACTAAAAAATAAGCATGGACAGTGACAAGGCAACTCCTTTCACTACACAAAATGCAAAGACTGAAGAAATCTGCGGTAAGTTGGGCCACTAACCAGAGCCAGCTCAGCATGGAAGAGGGCTGCATCAGCTGGCCCCTCCTCCTCAAGTGGCTGGGCAGTGTAGAAAAAGCAATCTTCCTTAGCAGAGACATAGCCCTCCTCAGGTGAAAGCTGCAGAAAGAACGAAGCTCTGAGTCGGATGAGTGGTTTGGACACAGCAGGTGCAGAGTGCATTCTGCAAGGGGGGCAGGGGGCTGTTTAGAAAGGCAAATGGATTCCAAATGCAGCAAAGAGATAATTTCAATCACAGTCACAGAATTCAGTTGGTAAAGAGACTTTTTTTTTTTTTTTTTTTTTCAAAATTACCTCAATTGATTCAGTTCCACACCTCATTCTGAAACCCCAAATAATAAAAAAGGCCTGTACAGGTATACCACAGAGTCCACAACTTAGTCTAGGCTCATTTTCAATTTCTGGTCTTAATAAAGATATACTAAAACTGCCATCACATCTGCCAACAGAGAAAGAGCCTAACAGCAGAGGTCTTTAAAATCTTTCTAGCCACAGAGCAATCTTGCTTTCAGGCAGGAAGATTTCATGTACTCTCTGTGTTTTACAATTGTATCTGTCAGCCTCTAGAGGACAAAACATAATTCTGACTATAAACCAATAGCTTTTTCTAACATAATTTTATAGCAGGTGCTTTTGTCCAGTACTGCAAAAAAAGCAGGGATTATTGGTAATATTTAATTAAAGCATAACACATGAAATATTGAAGTGCAAATGCCCTATGTTTACAACTTTAGGGAACATAAACAAAACCTACATGGATTTGCGCTTTTAGAGTGACATCTTCTAGAGTATGAAATTATTGATTGCAATTAGTGTGGAGACTCCAATAAAAAAATTAATTTAACAGAGCAAGTTAAAACATACTCTCTTACTATGAAAACATCAGAAAATACTTTGAAAAGTATTACAGAAAATGTTTGTGGGAACTTAAACAACAGCCATTCCCTCCCACTCTCTCCACAAAGATGTACTAAGAATGAAAATTTGATATCTACATCCACAAGGGTTGCAGGATTATCAATTCATGAAAAGCAAAAATGAACCCCTAAAACTGTGCTTGGGCTTACCAATATAGAGAAAACTATCTTCCTTGCATGTATGAACTAATGCCATTCTACTGATCTGAATTTAACCCAGCAGGGATGCTCATTCACTAGCATTCTTACTGCTACACTGTCTCAGTGACCATAGGTGTCCTTTAAACCTCCTTTTTTGAGTTGTTCCAGACTACCTTCTAAAACCGAGCCTGAAATAACCAGTTAGATGTAGACAAACTGAAGACTACACACTTTTACATAAATAAAGTGCATTGTTTAAATACAAAGATTGCATATATACTTTTGAGGGATTGGAATGGTAATGGGAAATGTGTGAAACACTTGCAAAAGGAGCAGGTGCTTTGTTAACCAGGCACAAAGTAACCACCAAGCTGCAGAGGGGGTGCACACCCACCACCCGAGGTCACAAACTGGGTTTGGAGCCAGACGAGGGAAGAGACTGGTAAAAAGCAAATCTTGTGAGGTGGGATAGTGCTTTTTATCCTGTCCATGTCCTTACACAAGAGGCTCAGGTGTGAAAACCCCGCTCTGGAGACATAGCGGGACACTCGCAGAAAGCCTGAAGGTATTCATTCCTTCTCATGGACTATAATTGGCTCAACTATGCTAACCTGAGAGGAAGCTGTAACATCTTAGGTGTCATAAACCATCAAAGACAGAAAATGCTTTGTCATCTATAGTGTTACATCAGACAGGGTAAAACTCTTAACCACACGGGAAGTACTTGGACATTCTCATCTAGCCTGAATGTATATTAACCCATTGAACTTTGTGTTTCTCAGGTTTCCCCCATGCCTGGTGGATCAAGACTGTGACCAGCACTTTGAAGAGGCACTGAAATTGCAACAACCAAGTCTTGTCACTGGATCCATGGGTGATGACTACATACCTTTCTACCCTTATCCATTCTCTTTCTCTTCCTGTATACTTTCTAAAGTGTTATTTTTATTGCTTTTATATTATTGCTATTTTATAAGCATATATATGTTTATATATTATTTATAAATGCAATAATATAAAAATGCCTACATTTTATGATTTGCCAAGTATTCTTCTATCTTAATGTTCTAAAGTTTGCAAGTAAAAATTTGTTAGTGAACCTCTTGAAAGTTTTGCTGTTTCTCCCACATACCACCCAGCATAAATCAAATCTCCCCAAGCAGAGTAACAGGCCTAATAATACTACACCTAGCATGAAAAGGAAACAGTAAATTCCACACAAATAAAATAAAAACAACTTCATGTCACCATCTCACACATTCAGAGAACCATGTAAAGTGTACAGTGTACAATATTATGCCTGTCAACTTTCAGCCATGAAAGACTCTGCTGTTTGCAAGGTGTTTTGCTGTTTTCTCAGCTGCAAAACAGGTGTGCTAGGTCCTGCAACAGTCATGTACTACCCAGGCCACCCCTACACACAAGACAATAGATGGGCCACCCAGCTGTACTCCAAAACACACAAAATGTATGAAGAAGTCAGGATCAGCATGTACCAACTTCAATGATATGAAAAGTACACACTGAATTCACAAATCCTTACAGGCAATGGTTTGGCAACTCCTATTTTAACTGTTCCTGTTGGGGCTCCTTTCAATGCTTGCACTGCTTCCTCCAGGCTGCCATTTTCCAGGTTGATATCATTGACAAACATAAGCCGATCTCCAGGAAGAAGCCTGCCATCTTGCTCAGCCACACCCCCAGGAACTAATGAGCGAATCACAATTACAGTGTTTGCTGGATCAACGGGATCCTAATTAAATAAAAGGAAGAAAAAGATTTAACTTTTTTTTTACTCTTTTATATCCTGAGAATTTTTAATTATGAGCTTTATTAACCAGTGTTGAGTTATGAAGAAGTGTTGCTCTCCTCTAGATGAACCTTCAGTAGCAGCAAACTATCTGTCTGTACTGTCCATACATTTAGACCTCCACTTATTTTTAATTTTTCAATGTGGAAATTATTACTCCTTTCTAGGTGATGTTCCATCATGTATCTCCAATATTAAATACTACTAAATTGCTCAGTGTTGTCCATACACATCAGAAATTCATATACTTCCTACTGCAACAACAGTGTTGCAAACTCCATCCTCCCTTATATTCAGAGGTTTGAGGACACAGGTGGACAGTGTAGACTGGGGAAATGTAACACATGCACTCTAGTGGAACAAATTACTTATTTTCAATAACTGTCTTACAGTTCATGATCTTGCTCAATTAAAAAAGCAGTTTTCAAGAGGCAAGGTCTTGTGTATGCCGAATTAATTACTTACATGAGAGAGGAACATACCAATATAGTACTCTAATACACAAGACAAACAAAGTGATGTTTGCTTTTAAGAAAACTGCTTTTAAGTGACCATCCTCAAACATACTGATTTTTATAAATAAAAGCTTACATCAAATACTAGTAACAGGAACATATAATTCTGCTGTAACAACTATCATACATGCAAAATATTTGTATGATTCTTACAGAACTACATTCACAAGGAACATCATGTTAATACTTCCAACACCCAGTTCACTTGAGTGCATGAAGAGAAAAAAACCCAAAAATGTAATCTCGTAACAGCTTTATTGACAGCAAATATAGCGAAAAGCAAACTACATCAACAATTGATTGACTGATCAATTGATTGTAGATCAAACTACATTTGATCTACAAATCAGCATGCATGGTAACAAGTTTCCATGTCAAGATGTACATCTGAAAGGAGGGACACCATCAAAGAGGGAGGGAGGGAAGGAGGGAGGGAGGGAGGGAGGGAGGGAGGGAGGGAGGGAGGGAGGGAGGGAGGGAGGGAGGGAGGGAGGGAGGGAGGGAGGGAGGGAGGGAGGGAGGGAGGGAGGGAGGGAGGGAGGGAGGGAGGGAGGGAGGGAGGGAGGGAGGGAGGGAGGGAGGGAGGGAGGGAGGGAGGGACATCAAGAAGGCCCTTAACACTTGATGACACTTACTGCAGTAGAAAGAATGCCATTTCCAAGTCCAAAACTAGCAGTGCTGCAAATAGTGCTTGACCCTGAGCATTGACACATTCCTCACTATTTTAATAACAAATACTTACTCTGTCACTTTAGATGGCACTGTGTGACATATTTTTTGGGGAAAAAAAAGAAACAAGCCTCTCTAGTCTGTGTGATAACCTTCCTTAGGATTAGAAATTATGTAGACCTTTCTACAGGCCTGCATTCTATAAAACATGAGGAATGTGTTAGCACAAACATAATTCTCCTCAAGTTTAGTCAATGTTCATTGAAAATGAATTGAAAACTTGATGGAAACAGCAAAATACAAATATAAATCTCCCTGTAAACTTACTGTTCACAGTCTTATAAGAAAGCAAAACTTCAGTGACAGTGAAATTTTTTTACTGCATATCAAAGGAGAGAATATACGACAATGCACAAATATTATAACATCAAAAAAGCGCTAAGTTTCAGAAAGCTGCCTAAAGCTGTAACATGAACTCATATTTGAAAAATATTTGAAACAACTTTAGGCACTTCCCAAAAGCCTTTAGTACTATTATCCATAAACAAAATTCAGTCACTAACCACATACACACCCACCATTTGTGTTAATGCTCAGAAGAGACTGAAGCAAAAAAAAGTTCTACTGTGTATTGACATGGACTTCAAACACTCAGGCTCATCTGTGATGTCTCATTGCAGAACATCATGAGCAACACTTTCAAGAGTAGTCAGTGTTCCTTCATAAAGGACACTTGCCTTTATCCTTCACATTATTACACTACACTGTTCTTCACCTTATCAGTGTGCAAATGCAAAATCTAAGCCATAGCTTAACTCTAAGGGTACCTGGGGCCCTAATTTCCACCTGGAAATTATCTCCAGATGTAAATGCATACACTCTTATGGACAAGATCCAGCAGAAACCTGGAAAGAGACCTGATCCCCACAGCACTGCAAAATAGCTCAGCAAAAGCCTACACTGACCTCAGGGAGAAATTACTTGACATTCACCTAAAAATTATCCACTGGAAAACTGGGAACAGGAGGAATATTTTTTCTGGCATCTTGACCAAGTGAAGCAAAGAGACAGTCAATGAACTGTTCATTGGCACACACCATGAAACACAGTTTAGATATCCATGAATTCTAAAGTCAAACACAAAATGAATCAGGACGTTTAAGCATGTCCCCGACAGACAGCAGCTAAGCAAGGGATTTCAGAATTACAGTTCTGGATTTTAGTAAATCCTGCTTTAAGCATTTAAGTCCTTTATTGGATCTTGCCCTAAACACCTCACTGCAGGTGCAAAATACATGGCTAAATGCCTAAATATGCCAGCTACATCATTCATTGTCCCTGGGTCACTAGAAGACAGCTTTGTGAAAACCCTGGTATATAACGGATTATCTGTTTTTCTGAACCAGTATTACCATCATCATTTGAACCTGTAGTCTTAACACAATGAGAGGAATATGTAATTACTGGAATGCCTACAAGCACTGATTAATTCTACTCTATTGCTTGGATTCAATTAATGAAATAATTAAAATATATAGAACTGCAAGATCTAAGCAATACGAAGTATTTCGTCCTTCATCCGAAGAAGTTACCTGATAGTCCAATATGCTAAATCCAAGCCCCATACTCCCTTTCTCCAGCTCAATGTGCTGTACTTCTGTTTCCCACATTGCCAGAGATGAGCTTTGCATCTCTTCCAAATTCTGACCCTCATCAGCTGTTTCCAATATTGTTCCCTCTGTGTCTGAGGAGCCAATGAATCCAAGTTCTATGTGGCCCTGAGAAAAAGAGTAAACAGTCACCAATAAAATGTAAACACTTGAGAATCTTTAGAGACAAAAATCTGCTTACAAAAAACAAAATAAAACCTAAGTGATATATCTCTAAACACAGAAGAAGAACAAGCACTCAGGAAATTTAGAAAACTCTGATAAACCTAGCACAACATTCAAATATCCTTTATAGCTAAGCTGCAAGTATATTAAATTACTCACTAGGAAAATATTTACAAAATAGAATTTGTGCCAAACGAAAATCTTCAAAACACTTTATTAGCATATGCATTCAAATATATGGGAAATATATATTATTACATAGTATGTCTAAAATATGCCTTTATTAAACTTAATCATACTGACAGTAGCCAGAATATCTAATAAAAGTAAAAAAACCACTTATGTACATAGACTGTTCTTCAGTCTGTTCTTCACTTGGTTTCACAGAGAAGTTTAGAAACTATAAGCCAAATATGACCCTTGCTCAGAACTCAATAGTTATCTATTTCTCTTTTCATACAAATGCTATTGTTTTGTATACTACACCCTAGGCCATTCCTAGATGTTTAGTTCACCAGGTTGCCCAGAGCTGTGCACTTATGAATAACATAAATGTCAGTCAAGGAATGCTTACACAGTTATCTGGAAAGCAAACCCAAAAAGCAAAGTCCAAAACTCAATTAAATATATTCAGATTCTAAAGAATCCACAGTACAACTTGCTATACTCCTATATCACACCTACAGAACAAGAAGAACAGCACTTGGAGAGATACCTCCACATCCTAGAATATTTTTGCCTATGACCAGCCAGGATTCGTATCTTCTGGTGGCATAAAAAATAGCCAATAAACATTATTTGCTGTTTCCTATTTGTCTGGCTCCAATTCCAAAAATATTAAAATAGATTTCTAATCATGTAGAAGAACTTTATCTCTTTTTTTTTTTTTTTTCTCAAGGGAACTGTCCTTTTCAGCAGTTGTTTAAAGTAAAAATACCTTTTCTGTGAGCTCAACTTCAGATAGGCTTAGACTTTCTAGTATTTCTGGTTGAGTGACAGGTGGAGCAACTGGACGACAACACACCATTGTCACCTTGATAGGCAGCTCTTTCAAGATACTGACCACATCCTTGTGGTTTTCTCCAAGGAGAGAAATCTCGTTCACCTCAATAAATAAAGAATACATAGTAGTTAGAACTACAGAGTATTTATAAGCACAACAAAAATGAGTAAAAGAAACCCCAAGCAAACCCCAACTCATTAATTTCCTCATTAAAGAAAGTAAAAATAAAAGCAACAAAAATCCCCATGCTAAGAGAAACTTTCAACCCTTAATTTCTATTCAATTTGGTGCTCAGCACCAAGGTATGTATTGAACTGAATGTATAGTCTTAAATTGCATGACACCACCCTACAAACACCACATACACTGTAGCTTCATGTTTATTGCATTCATGTAAACCAAATTCGCATCTTAGTTCTAAGAAAATAATTCAGAAAAGTAATTAGGTGTTTAGTCGCTTCACTGAGTAGGGATAATCCTATTCAATCTTAATGCTTTCACTACATAGTCTTTTTTGGTGACTGTCTTGGTTTCAGTTGGGATAGATTTAATTTATTCTCAGCAGCTGTGCAGCACTGTGTTTTGGGTTCAGTATGAGAGTAATTTTGATAACACACCAATGTCTTGGTTGCTGCTAAGTTGAATCTAGGATGTTTTACATGCTATGCCAGTAAGGAGGTACAAAAAAGGAAAAAAAAAACCATGAGGGAACGGCTGAGCTAAGTAACCCAGCTTAAATTAGCCGAAGGGATACCCTAGAGCATCATGCCCCCAGTATATAAACTGGGGAGTTAACTGAAAGGTGCTCTGATCAAGGCCTGGGGACAGGGCCTGGCATTGGTCAGCAGGTGGTGAACACTTGCACTGTGCACCACTATAGATGTTTGCTTTCTCTTTTTATTATTATTATTATTGTTATTATTTACTTTGTTACAATTATTAAACTGCCATTATCTCAACTTATAAGGTTTTACTTCTGACTCTCCTCCTCACCCCACCAGGCTGGGGGTGAGTGGGATGGGTAAGCAAGTGGCTGCATGGTGCTTACTTGTCAGCTGATCACAACAGAGACCTTGGACTATATAAAAAAATCAGCTACCAGCTGAGAAATGTATGTAAGCATATGTACTCACATAAATATATGTAAGTACATGTACAGTGACTACTCCACCACTAACTGGCATGCTGTTAGGTATATATCACTCCCATGGTCATAATCTCTGAGAAGAAACTTACTGCTCAAAAACCTTACTGAATGCAGACTAAGATAAAGTAGTATTTCATCTTACTTCCAGCAGTTCATCTCCACTGAATAGCTTGCCACTTCGTCCAACTGGCCCTTCAGGTAAGATAGATCTGATGAAATGATGACCCACTGTAGCTTCAAGGCTTATCCCTAACCCACTGCTTTCACTAAATTTGTTAACCACAGCCACCTAAAATAAGATGAAGAAATCTTTACATTTGTCAAATTTACAGCCAGATCTGTTACTTTCCATTTCAATTTACATGCAATGAGGTCAAAATTCCAGAAGTGAGAAACCAGATGTAGTATCATGTGTAATAGGGACAGGTAAAAACTGACTTGTTAATTACACTACACTTTCCAATTCTCAACTGGGAACTGCTTATATATTTAATAATACATCTGCAGACAGTAGATCTATGACATGTGATTTTGCTGTATCTTCTAAACTGAGATACTGCTTTTCTTCTGTATCTACCATATATGTTCTATGAAACATAAATAATTTCACATTTCTACACATGAAATTATTTATTCAGTATGCAAAAGAAGAATGAAGTTTCAAGTTCTAGCTAATGAAGGGAGCTTTGAAGTTAATATTAAGTTTTATTTTTTCTCTATTACACATTTCCTCCTGAAGCGAGAAAACTGGTGAAGCAGTAGTCATGGGCAGAACAATCTTACAAGTCTGTTATGGTTTTCATAAGAAAAATACACATCTATATCCAAAGTCTATAATTAAAATAATCTTAACACACTAAGGAGCATATGTGTAATTTTCATACATGAAGGAACAAATCCAGCACAAACATATTTCTCTCTATATGTTGTCAACATAATAGATGCACAGATAAAATAGATGCACATTTAACCATAGTAAACAAAATTTACCTACCACTATTTCATAATTCGAACCCATAATCCTCTGCCATTTTATCTTTGCAGCTGCTTCTTCTGTACTAGTTAGCTGGAAATCTAAAATTTATATTTAAGATTACTGTGACAAAGAATTAAAAAATGTAGTCAGCTCCTATAACTGATAAAGTATATGGAACATGCACAATGACATAATCATTCCCATGATGTCAGAATTCTCTTAAATATGACTAAAAACTTAGCATGTTTAGTCTCACCAAGCTTGGGTTTACCAGAGCAAAAACTCACAAAGCAGTACTAACATTTCAACCATGCAAAACTGAGTATTTTGAAAAACATGAAGGTCAGTCAAATAGTTTGGTGTATATGTCTGGGAAGAAAAGACACATACTAACCTCACAGTTGAGTCAACTTTTGGCAGTGTTTCAAGGTAACAGGCAAGAAGGAAATCAAAAGGTTGCATTCAAGCCCTATGTGTAGTGGTTAAATCAGACTACACGTGATCAGATCCCCCTGATCAGAGTGATTCAGGGGGATGGCCAAAATACTTAAAAATGTAAACTGCACACTGATCCTTTTGGACAGACCCTGTATATCACAGAGAATGTTCAAAAACACAATCTGGAGATTATTTTTTTTTTTTTAATTTTTAAAACCATGAGCACAACTGTGAAAGAATTTTCTGAAACTGTAAGCCCTAGAGGTCAGTAACAGAATGCAAGAAGTCTAAGCTCTTTGCTTTTTTTTTTTCTCCTAGACTCACATATATGCCCACATACAATGACATACAATTTTAATAGCCAAAGAACAGCAATGAACTTGAAAAGGAAGGAAGGGGAGAAGTACAGTGATACAGTGACAGGCTAGGTAGCAAACGGGCATATCGTAATTTGATTGAAAGTTTATTTGCAGGTTTGAAAATCAGAGAAATGCTTTCTTCCTGCTCATTCCTCCCTCATTCATATTGTCTAGTGTCTATGGCAGAAACCAGTAAAAAGCAGCATTTAGACACAACAGCCAGCAAACACAGCAGGTTTACTAGGATCCTACATATTCATGGTCTGGGCTGCATCTACAGTAAGTATCAAAATAAACTCTTCAGATTTGAATTCTCATCACAGGCAAAGACAAGAATCTTCATTACAAAGTTCTCAAATCCCACTGATTTTAGTAAGAATAGAAAATGACTAAGAGCCTCGGACAGTATTGTAAGTCTATTATTGCTCACAGACATTACTAAGTATAAAGTCAGATGCTGCACGGTATTCAAATAGGACAATACTTTCACCAAACCCAGGACACAGCAGTATCTGAAGGAAAGACATTAAAAGAAATCCTTTCATCTATCCAAGAAAATCAAAAAGTATGTGTTATGAAAACATACATATTGCAGAACTTTTCAATTTCCCCTTTTACTCTGGGAGCACAAAAATGTTACACATCAACTTGGCACATCAAGTTATGTCTGAATCTGAAAAGTATATCATCGCACAGGACTTCTGAAATGCTGAACAGTGTTCTAGGAGATCAAGTAGGAAAAAAATAGAAATAAGAAATTTTGGCAAAAAGTATGGGAAAATTTGGAGAATATCAGTGCACCAGAATTTACTGAATTTCAGAGTTATTAGAGAATACTGAATGAAATAAATGTAAGCTCAAGAATTTGTGAAAAGGAAATTAATAGGAAGATGCAGAAGTCCTGGAAGTATAGCTGGGCAGCTGCAGACAACTGAAAAGCTAATGGACAATAGGAAGGAAAATTGTTTTTCTAGACTAGACTGAAAAGAGTAGATATGCAAAACTAGACTAGGAGAGAGCTGAGCAAGTAGCCAAAGCAGATTGCTTCATATGACATCTTCAGCATGTAATTATTTTCAGACACTTACAGCAGTCCTATTCCTACAACACTTATGATTAAGAATACATGATTAAACGTATGATTACTTTGACTTTCTAGTTCTACCTCAGCTACAGAGCTCGCAGAAGATGGAAAGACAGACAAAACACCTGATCTTTGCGTAAGCACACAGAAGTGCATTTTCACAGAATAAAATATTAAACCTTGAGAACCTGTTTCCTGTTGTTTCATGTCATCTCCAATATTTACCACACTGGCACTGCATGGCAGTGATGGGGATCCCTGTTCTGTTTCATTGTTATCTGAAAAATAGAAGAAGTCTTTTCAGCTGTTTAGCTATTTTATATGTCATAATACTCATCAAATTCACAGGTATGCTCTGGGGCACCAACTCCCTCCTTCACTGGACTTCAGAGTACCCATATTTGGCATATGGAATCTGGCATGGGTGAAGAAACACCACATTTCAAAGACGTTGTCTTCTGCTAATGCTTTGCCTTCTCCAATGAGTTTCCAATGAAAAAAAACCAATGAAAAACCCAGCACACTACTTGCATTTCTGTGACTGAATGAAAATACATCTAAATTCAACATTCTTTAACATTCTTGTGTGATTTTTTTTTTCCCTCTTTATGCAATTCAGAAAGCTGAAAACAAAAAATGCTTCAGCCTGGGAGACCTGCATACGTGGCACACTCTTCATACATAGAAAACCTCTCCAACCACCAAGCTCTGCTATGTATGTTGCTTCCTGTCAGATGTCTTGAATACCTATTGGCTGGAGAAACAGCATTCTGAACACTTGGTCTATGCTTCTTGTTAAAGGCAGGAGTAAGAGGACAACATACAGTAACATGCTACTGGCACTTGTGTGAGATGGGGATTAGGCCTCCGTTGATTACTTATGACATACTGTCACTGACATCAAACTATAACACAGTAGCTGTTTTGCACTTCCAGCATTCAACCTGATTTTCAAGACGTGGCACATATACCTAAATATGTGCAGAGTATGTAAGATAAAGCTGCACTAATTTCATGTCATCAGCAGTAAAATTACTACTGGTCTTTGGCTTCTGAGCATTTTACACAAGCACTGTCAACACCCTATCAGCCCCTAAATACAGACTACTCCTCTCATACCTGTAGCTTGTAACAAGCAAGAGTAAAAGGGGATGAGATTGATTATGCTCATCAAGGAGGGTCTTTCTCAGCTTGCTTTTGAATACAGCTCTAACTCTCGAACATGAATAAAACATTTGCTACCTTCTTACCATTCAAGACTTGCAGGATCAAAGTCTTGAAGCAATTCAGCCAGAATGAAGAAAAGAACTTTCAACACTCACTTTGAAAATGTAGCAAATAATACCACTGTGTCTAAAAGATTAATCAAACCATAGCAGAGGAAATTCCACCCTCATGTGCAGCAGCTCTGCCATCTGTAACAGCTATCCAGAATGAAACAGGCCCATTTTATTTCCAGTTTGCATTTGAGAAGAAAAATGTTTCAAGCCAACTTTACAGTAAAGCCAGTTTTAATTACCTTTGGCTGTGGTACCATCCATTGTTTGGAATAGTAAGTCTTTTTCAACAGGAGCACTTAAGTCCTCCTGGGGTGGAATACGATTTTCCTGCTTAAGACCTCTTCTGATCAAAGTGAGCCGAACCGTTTGTCCCGTGTGCCGCAAAACGTCAACTGCTTGCTGGTTAGTAAAACCCTGAAGATTTGTTCCATCCACCTGCAGGATTAAGCAGCTTTTCAGTTCACTCAGGGAGAAAAAGCTCAGGGCAAAACAAGGCAGTGAGTTCTCACATCTGTTAGCCTAAGCAAAAAGCAAGTGGAGGAGCAAGAACAAAACCTGTGTAACTTTTATGTAATTGGATATGCTAGGCACTCCCGCTGGAGTACTCCAGAGCTAGGTGACAACCAACACCACAGCAAACGGGAGGAGTGCCCATCATGGTGCGGCCAGGCAGATTTGCTCTGCAAGGTGGGAGAGGATACAACATGTGCTGTGAAGGCCATATTGTGCAGCCTGTCTGCTCAACCACTTCAGCCATTCCTACCTCTGAGGAGAATATACTGGGTGAATAAACCAACACAGCCATGGCTAGGAGTTCTGGAGAGAGTAGAGTTAAGGAGAGGCACATCAATCCACTGTGGCAGAAAGACCTACAGTCATTCTGAGGTCAAATAAACTTAGATACAGAGAAATCAACTAATGAACACTGTGAAGTCCAATTTCCAAACAGAACACTTTTGCAACCAATCATATGTTATTGCTGGTTCATAATTTTAATAGTTTAAACTATAAAATTTTGGTCTCTTCTGTTCGAAAATACTTGATTATCTAATTAACTTAGTTTTTTTTCTGAAATTCAAAACTTTGGCATTTCTCAATTCTATCCCATTATCCCTAGCACCCGCCACATATTATTCTTGTTCTCCCTGCAAACTCCATAATATCCTATTATTTCTCCATCTACCCCACAGTGCCTTAAATTTCTCAAATACTTCTTACAATACTATGCTCTTTGACTCCTGTATTTGTTTCTGCCTATCTACACAAAACACATACTTCATTATTTTAAGTCCTCCTAAATGAAGACTGAATCCCCTGGATCCTCAGTCATTTGTTGTCCTTCTATGAAATTATTCTAAACGTAAAATAACTAAAAATCAGGTAGGGCTATTTAATTTTTCCTCCACACTTAAACCATATTTTAAAAATGTTTTTTTTTTTCTTCTGTGTCTGAGATCACTCAAATAATTTTCTCTTTCTGCATCTGCAGTAGAAAAAGAAAACTGGAAAAATCTGTTTGAGCTGTTTGTACTCAGAATGTAAATCATTAAAAGCGAGATATGTATTTCCACAAACAAACGTGCAGGCACTTCTGGAGAGAGATCATAACCTGTTCTTAGTGCTATCTTCACACAAATGCAAGGACAGATCTGTGAGCAACACAAAAATGCACTCCCTGCATTCAGGATCTGATTTCCACCACAAACCAACAGTTTATGGATGAAACTATGGTCTTCTTTCTCTGAACACCTAAAATTTTATTGACACATTTTTAAAATCATTTTGAAAACAGTTGCCCAATTTGAATCAAATTTTGAAATTTCACACTTACTAACCTCCTACAGATAAATAATGATATACTCTCACATACAATAGTTTTTTTTTAAGAAATATAATAATAAGTTACATGCTGGTAGCATAATCAAAAAGCATGTGATGAGATACTCTGTCAGAAAAGGACTCAGAACTTCAACACTGATCCCAAGTATTTTAAACTAGTACTACATGAGCATTTCTTCGCGACATAAGAAGCAGTCTTGTAGACAAGCAATCTCCCTTCTTCCTGTGTTTACTTACAACTATAATTTGATCTCCCACATGGATTCTGCCGTCATGTTCAACAGCACTGCCTTTTGTAATGCTTTTCACAAAGATACCAGAAGGTTCTGGGATGAAAAAAAGGGGAAAATTAATTTAACTGATTTCTTAAGAAACTATTTGCAATGCAACTAAAGGCACCAGTCAAAGCAGGGAAAAAAAACCCCAAAAACAACCAAAATAACACAATCTCTAAGTAAGATAATAATAAAGATAATCATAAAGAAAGCAATAATGTAAGAAAAATGTATCTATTATTATCATCTTAAAGAATGAGCAAGATTAATGTCTGCTTGCATTGGATCAATTTCATTCAAAACCTTAAAATGCCAAATTCACAATTCTTGATGAAAAACAAGAAATAGTCTAACTTATTTTTATCTAAATGTTGAAACCAACATAGACAAAAACATAGGTCTGACTTTTGCCAGACCTGGACAGAAAATTCAGCTTGAGTACACTAATCTGGTAATTTCTGAATTGTCTATGTACTTAATAACAACTTAAGAAAATCCATGTTTGGATTGCTAAATTGAGAAAATGAGAAGCAAACTTAAAAACTACAACTTACGTTTTAACCAGTTTTTAACTGCAGTATTCAGTATTTGATAAAAAGGTAACAAAGTTTTAAAAACCCCAACAAAAAAAACTAAATTAAACAAAATAACCTCCCATCAAACAAACATTTTAGTTACTCACTAGTTACTAGTTACTATCTTTGAATCAGAAGGAAATATAGAGGAAACACCTACAGAAGGATATTTTACTAAAAAAACATTTCAGGAAAAACACACTTGCCTTTGAAATAAATTCAACAGCTCAATAAAGTGAAAATATATGGAGTTCCTACATGCACATTTTGTACAGCTTACATGAAATCAGGAAAAATAATAGCATAAATTGGCATGAAACAACTCTGATGGTCTCAGGCCTGTAACACTGGTGTCAGAAATCTTAACAACATCTACTTTCTCTCAACAAATGTTCTCACTCTGTTAAATGAATATGTTTGATTGAAGGTAATCCACTACAAAATGCATTTTGAAAGCTATCACAGTCTTTGAAGATTTCAAGCTAATTTTGTACTGGCCCTCAATATGACAAAAATTGTGAGGAAGGAGGGTTAATGACTCAATTCAGCTTAGGAAAAATAAGATTACATATATATTCCAGTCACCTTATCAAAAACTCCCTCTTTTCCTATATCTATATCTATCTATCTATCTATATCTCTCTCTCTATATATATATATATTATTTTTTTGGGGGTGGCGGGGGGTAGGGAGAAGGGTGAACTGGGTTTTTTTTATTTGCCCAGGTTTTGTGCATAATTAAATAGCTGGTCCTCCTAACTTCAAAGCATGGTATTTGTTGTCCAAGTAGTTTTATTGCTGCTTCTTTGACAGGAAAGTTGTTCTATAACTGTTATGTCACAAAATTGAGTTACCTAATTAGTTCCTGAGGCAAGAATATTCTCTAACATAGTTACAGGAAGCACAGTAATTTCAAACTGAAGACTAGTGATACCCAAACACTAAATCAGTTAAAATATGCTCTCAGATTTATACATGTTCTACATCTTAGTTTTGAAGATTCAACTGGAAGCTGCTAAAAAGTGGACTTGCACAAACTGTGCCTGTCTGGTCCTGTGGAAGTCCAGTTTTTTCTCATCCAAAAACTAATAGCTGTAAACTGCCAAAAAACATGGAAAGTATCTATCTGTACTTTTTTTGAACAACATACACATGGATACAAGTCAAACAAACAGCTCTTTGAGAAGCTTTATGACACATTCAAGAGACATCCCTTCCTCGCAATATTCAATTTGCCAAATTTCCCCTAAAGAGGAGTTCTGAATTACTCTTGTGAAAAATATAGTGGAAATTACAAAGTAAAAATAAGTAACTGTTCATTAACATTTCTGGATTTATTTATTTAAATAAACTCATTTACTGTCTGCCACAGCCCACAGGTGAAGAAACATTTATTATATCCAGAAGTCATCAAAGAAGTCATGAAAGCAGCATTATACACATTGTTTAAAAATTAATAACAATCTCTTAAGACTACTCAGAATGCTACTGTGTTGCCTTGTAAGAAGGCTACTTCTAAGAAAAAGGGATCAACCTATTTTGCCATTGATTTTCAAAAACACGTAAACACAAGTTTAGCCAAAAGCAAAGATAAAAACTGATTTAAAAATACTGAGGTAGGATTTTATAATATCAATTTTACTCTGAAAATCCTTCTTACAAAAGGAAACCAATTATTTTCTCTTTACATATTTCAAACAGATTTTATATGGTTAAGGATTCTTTTAAGAGAAGCTATACCAAGATTAAGTCTTTGATGCATATATACCATAGTATGCAATAGACTGCATAATAAAGTGCAGGAATCAACAATTACCTGATGTCTTGTCTCCAATGTAACCTGCAATAGTTATTCCTAAACCCTGGTTGTTTTTAGTGAGTTCAACATTGAATTTCTCCCCATCTTCACAGCTATCAACAGAAGCATTATCCTAAAAAGAAAAGGGGGATTAGAAATGAAGCTTTCCTTTTCTAAAGATTCACAACATTCTTTAATGTCAGTAACACATAAAATTAGATACAAACACAAAAAAGGAAGCATGAAATTTGCTTCTGTTCTGTTCATCAGAGAAGCAAGAAACAGCATTCCTCACGGTAAACAAATGCAGGGCAGGTCATGTCCTCACCCCACTACTCTAACATATCAAATCATTATTTAAAGACCAAAATGACTGGTGAAAGTTGTACAAATTGAACAACGAAATTCGTGTACAGTAAGTTATATACATACATATATATATATACATATATATATACATGAATATGTAGCTTGCTGCCTTTCTGGAACTTCTTCAGAACTAACTTTAGATTGGTGTGTTATCAAAAACAAGAAAAAGAACCCCCAAATTGTATTTTTCATTCTATTTCTAAATTTCTAAGTCTAAATTTCGGCTCATTAACTACAGGTATCCTTTTAAAACTTGCAAGTTTAAAATATGCTAAAAGCTATCACTTAGGTAATTATATTTCTTACACTTGAAATGCTTAAAATTTTTGTTTTAGCACATAGCAATTATACTTCCAGCTAGCTAAATAATTACAATCTTCATTAATACCTGCTATAACTCTGGGAACTTCAGTAACAACAGATTTTGGCGCTATTTAATTACTTGTTATTAATGAAAGTGGAACACATATTAAAATCCTATTTTAACAATAAAGTGTTTGTATTAAAAGTTTTTATTCTGTCCCTTCTGCATGCCAATGGAGACTATTTTTTTTTTTTTAAGAGCCAATATGGCAACCAGGCAGATACTAACTAAACCCAGTTTAAATAGGTAAGTATGTGCCAAAAAGGACTTCAAGAGAGTTATCATGCTACTTGCCAGAAGAGAATCAGACTTGAGCTCTTTATCCAAGCAACTCCACCAGAAACCAAATTAAACACAAGAAAAATAAATGTTTAATACATTCACCATCTCTCTGATTGAAAATACAGGATTATTTTGGCTACAGGTAATGCCATTAAAAAAAGATCCAATTCCTATAGCCTCATGAATTTTTACAGAATAGGCATCTGCAGGTAACAGGACAAGAACTGCCATTTTGCAAAGCCATTCTGGTCTAGTTTTAAAAGCATCATGAAGTTTAAGAGCATTTATCCACACTGTATCAGATAGGAAGAAACAAAAAAATTAAACTGTTTGAATCATCATCTTCACTTCAGACCCAAATCAATGAGTTTTACATGACTGTTAACAGGGTGCTTTTTCCAAGAATGTGACTTTGTGGAGACAGGAGCAGTTTAAAAATAGCCTGCCTCCTGCCAGGGAAGAAGCACCGGGAAAGAGGTATTGAGAAGTATGGAAATTGGGAAGGTGGCAAAAACCTTAAATTGCACCCCTTTGCTGCTTTGAGCTATTTTGTAAGTACTAGAAACCATATATATTCTGTAGCTGCAGATACATCTTTTAACATTGCATCACATAACCTCAAAAAGGTGAATACTGCAGAAATATACACATATTAAATTATCAAATTCAGCTTTTATTTTGAGAGATGCATTTCAGACAAGCAATACTAGGGCTAAACATCAATCTCTCTATCTAAAATGCAGAAAGGTTTTACATCTCTGAGTGCTGTAAAGACACAAATGTACCAGTTTGTCTCTCATCTTCAATGCTCAGAAGCCTCTGTGTCAAGATTAGCTTTCTTTGCTTTATAGCCACTAAACAAGGGATGAATATATGTTAGGCTTTCACAGATATCACTACAGTGGACAGAGACAAAATGATGGTATCACCATCATAAATTGTTACATAACATCAACGGCAAAGACCTCTTCTGATGTGACTTGTCTCAAATCTACATTGCAAATGAAGAAAATGTCTAGAAAAACAACAGGGAAAAGTAAAACAAAAAATTCTATCCAGGGGTAGGCCCCAACCTTTTCTTCTCCTTTTCTTCTCCTTTTCTTCTCTCATTAATTTACTTCATATATTAACATTTAAATGTACCTAGCCATAGCCACGTCTGGCAAAACAGTATTGATTCTGACTCACATGAAACCAGACTGTTACAAAGATGCAAATTATCTGTTTTATAGAGATTTTGAGTTGACAAGTCATGATAATATTTACAGCATTTTTTAAGTGGCTGACAGTTATAGAGAAGTAACAATACAAAGTACGATCATCAGCAGGGGAGTAAGGGCAGCAGTTGGCTTACTTTTTTTAGAAAACATCTAGCAAATGAGCAATGACAGGTGATGTAAGAAACGATTAGCATCTGTGTGCTGGTGCAGGGAGAAAAGTTCTGATGAGCAGATGAAATTATTCGGAAAGAAAAAGGGCAGGCAGACAGAGAAAAGCTGAAGAGTCATTAGTAATAGTTCTGTCCTGAAGAAAAGACTGCATTGTTTCAGGTTTCCCAATATAATAACATACCCCTATAAGTAACCCAGAACAAGTTGTTAATCAGATTATATTTATGGAAGTCCTAAACCTTAATCCCAAAAGTCTTCAAGAACACAGTCCCTTGCACCATGGACTCATTAGATTCAAATTCTCCCAGACTGTCAGATGAGAATAGTGCTACTGGGAAAGAAAACCCATGCTTTTGAGAACCTAAATACAGAAGACATTCAAATAGCAGTTAAAAAGAAAAGAAGTTTGCAATGAGTTACATATGTTCACTGTTGCTTACCTGTTTCTCTGGTGTAGAGGTGGGTACTGGTGTACCTGGAGGAACTGCTGGTAGAAGTGACTCCTCAACAGGACCTCTTGCAATTACCAGTTTCACTCTATTTCCACACTGCCTTAGAACTTGTGCCACCTGCTCACTGCTCATTCCAGCTAGGTCTGTATCACCAATTTTCAAGATGTGATCTCCACTACACAGTCTTCCATGCTGATGGAAAAATAATGAAAAAATGGCATTTGTCCCATGTACCACACAATTAGAAAAAAAACCACATAGCTTTAGTCACTTCTAAGACATATGAATCAGGTAGCATTTTTTGGATATCAAGTCAATATCCTAATAACATGGAGAAAAAAAGAAGGAAATTAATTTCTCTCTTCCTGTGATCCAGCTATCTAAATTGCTTTACACTGGTTTAATCTCTTACTGATTTACCTTTGATTAATATAAAAGCTTCACGGTAATTTAGGCTATATGATGAGTGTTACAGAGACAGGTTTGTAAAAGGATCTACGTGTTCAGGGAAAAGAGGACAGCAGTAAATTCTGTCCATTCACCTCCAGGCCCTGTTATCAGGCCACTACTGCTATTGTTGGAAGACTGACCAGTCTCTGTGTCTATTCAATCCTTGACCATCATTAATGCAGCACTAGGTACCTGTCCAATGAACAAGCTTGAAATGAGCTGTGATAACCAAATTCAATTCACATGAGCCCTTCAGGCAAGAGCAGAGCTTGTGTCTTGAAGCAGACGTGAAGCCACATACTTGCTTCAAGCTTCAGTAAGCTCAGCAGAGAAAAGCAGATGCTCTTAGCTTTTAGACACAGCAAGTCAATCTTTGGAGTCCCCATCACCCCTGATTACAACCAGTACATTCGTGAAAGAATTAAGACTCTAAATGCACAAAACATATAAAATGTTATAGATTTGAAAATGTGATTTAGAGCCTAATCCATCTTGACCATCCAAATGCAGAGACTTCTGCACTAAACACATGTTTAAACACAGAGAGGAAAAATTTCAGTAATCACTATTTAATTTTTCAGATTTATTCCGATTAAAGCTACCACTATTTGGTCTGCTAATAAAAGTAAAGAGTAACTTCACACCTTAGTGAACAGTAACAGAGAAATAGGTTGAATTTACCTGATCAGCCACTCCTCCTGGAAGGATGGTTTTAACAATCACTCCAGTTGACTTTCCTCCCACTATCCCAAATCCCAGACCTGAGCCATCGTTCACCAGCTCTATGGTCTCCACATGCTGCCAGTGAACCTAAAAGGAATAAATATAAGCTTGCAAATTATGAAAAACATAGAATCATAGAACTGTTCAGGTGTAAAAAGACCTTTAAGATTATCAAGTCAAACTACTAATATATGAATAAGAATTTTCAAGTTATTTTCTCTTATTTCTTGAGTGTGGTTGAGTGTGTTTTTAATAATGTAATTTGAGGAAGACAGACATATAGTACCTCTTTAACAATTACTATTAGGTGTGATATTACATAATATTTAATCAGAAAATTACTAATTCTAAGTACTTCTCTGGTACAAACCAGAGTGGGGTAATGGGTCAGACTTTTCAAGGACTTGTCAAATGAATTTAGGCAGCAGCCTAGGGCTGCCCACCTTCATGCCCCTTTCCAGTCAGTAAATACTGCTGCTAGAAAACCACACAGAACTGGAAATTAAAATTTTCAGATAAGTACACGTTTGCATCAGCCATTATAACAAAACACAGTAGAAGGAAAAATCCCAATTCAGTATTTTTAAGGCTGAAAGCAAACCCAAATACTGTGAGGCAGGTAGTAGCAGAATTACCCCTGTAATAAAGTTTTCTGATGGCAACAGCACTAGAATGAAGTCACCATTATGACACACTTTGTGTTCTGACAGGACCAAAACTTTTCTGAAAGAAAGACAAATCCTAGCTCACTCGCATGGAGCACTACTCGAAGGGACAGCTGGAAGCCGATGGTATTCTTTCTCCTAAAGAACTCACACAGAAAACTCATCCGAAATTTAAAACACCAGGTATAATCTTGAAATAAACTTTTTTTTTTTTAAATAATCAAGGTATTGCAAACTCAAAGCCCTGTGGTACATGTTTGGAAATCCAGTTTTAAAATAAAATCAGTATGACAAAGAAAAGCCTGAAAGAAAAAGAACGGCTCCTAGTATGTTGCATTTGAAAGCAGAGAGAACAAGAGAATTGGGAAAGGAACATTAAAAAAAACAAAAGACGCTATGGAATGTTTGTAAGGACCATCTTTTCAAGCAAGGGAAGCTGTTCAGTTAACACAGAGGCAATCACATAGAAAAATAAGTTTGTCACAGCAATAGTGTAAGAGAGCAAGCTTCTCCTGTGTGCTGGCGGGAGAAGTCAGGTTAGTCAGCTGCATTCCTGCACACAGATAAAAGGAATAATTCTGACATTCCTTCAGTAAAGGTTTTATGCTAATGATTAAAAAACCTCTAAAACAGTTCCTTTTTTGAGACTGATTGCTCTCTATATTTCTGGTGGTTGATTCCCTTAAAGAAGGGCTATAGATGACTCAACAGTAAAACCTCCAGAAACCAAATATACAGTTTCATCGCAGTCATTACATGAGTAAGATAAGGGGAAGAGAAATTACAGTTAGTATCACCATCTTTATGAACTGTGTTGTCTACACCTAGATGTGCAAAAGCTCTCATAAGAAAGGAATTGTAGCAGAGCTGCTTTTTGGGGACTCCTTAAGTGCATCTTTTAACTTTACTGGAGCTCCCACACTAACAGACAACAGAGAAACAAACACAAAAACACTCATCCAGCTGGTGATGCAGGTCAGATTACAATGCCTCAAGAAATTGCTTGCTGAAGCAAAAGGCAAAGAAAAAACTATCCTGTTTACTGCAACTTCAAAATAAACCTTCATCAAGTAAGGTAAACATGCTGTATTTGCACTTGTGGATACAGATAATTTGGCAGATGGGAGCAAGGAATGCATCCAAGATGAAGATTTTTTCCCCAGCAAGCCTGAATATCTTCTACTCTTTGTAGGGGAAAGGTACAATGAAGATAAATTGAAGAAAAACCTCAAGAACTGTGAAAAAATGTACATACAAAAAAATTACTCAAAAGAGTGTATGCAGTAAGTACATGTATGTCCAGAACTGAATACACAGATGTTTGGGCTGTACTCACCGGGTTGGAATGGGCTGAAACAGTGCTAGCAGCAGATGGAGACCGGGAAACCACAGGACTGATGAGCTGAGGAAAAGTGCCTCTAGCCACAACTAGCTGGACATTATCTTTTGCTTTCTGCAAAATGCTGATAGCCTGTTGATGTGTAATTGTCTGATCAAGGGCTTGTCCGTTAATAGCAAGGATTTGATCTGCTTCCTTCAGCTTTCCATCTCTGTCACATAGGTGTAAACAGGAAGGGAGATAAAAAATAAACAAATAAGAAAAATCAAGGAAACATTGCCACTGAAAGCGCAATATTTTGACAACTCTCCAGGATTTTTAATAACCTGGCCTCTATTCCCCACCCCCTCCTCCTTTTTTAATTCCCCCCTGCAGTCTTGCTGAAAGGAGCTGATGTGGAATCCTGGTGATCGCTCCCTTTGAAGCTAATTCCACTGCTATTTTCCCCTGGCTACTACCCCCTATCCAGTGTTTTTCTCCCTGAACCCCCATGCGAGACTAAGCATATTAATCTCAGTTGCTCCCAACCACAGCCTGGGAACTTATGTTTATCCTTGAATTTGAGCCTCTTGCTTTACAGACTAAATGCTCCACTTTGTTCAATGCAATCATTCTGAATATTCATCAAACCATGGGGTGGAACACACTTTCACCAATATGTTACAGAAACAAACTTTGTTTTGCTGAAATATAAATAATAAATAAAAAAGAGGACAAAGAAATAAAGAAATCAAACAAAAATGGTAAAACAGACTCTTTTATACAAGAGGGAAAAAAAGCTCTGAACAAATTAAAAAAACCTCTTCACTTTCTGACAAAGGAAACGTTACTGTAAAATTACATACTGAGTCCTTCCTCAGATTTGCTCCAAAGCAAATGTATGAAGTCTACACAGTTGAATTACCCTCTCTTTTCTCCACCATTTCTCTGCATCCCAAAGTGACAATGCTTCGATAACAAAGAGCAGCAAGGATCTCTATTACAGCAACCTTTGTAAGCACCTACACTGTAGAAACCCAGGTAGAACACTCAGGAAAAAATCTATTTTGCTTCAACTTATTGTATTTAATTTGTGAATTTGAACTGTTTTTCAGAGTGCTCTCAAAGACTTAATACTGCCAGAGCCTTTCTCATTTATAAGCCCTGTAACAGTTGCTGAACGTTGTTTTTCTTGACAGTAAATCAGGCAGGGCTTGATTCAGTAGATAGGTCTCATCTCCAAGCAGTAAGTGTCAAATGGGAAGGAAACAAACAAACAGAAAAGAAACAAAACAAAACTCACCTAAACCAAACCAAACCCAAACGAAAATAGAAGTGGAAATTAGGCAAATTAAAAAATGCTGTAGAGATATAAATCATGCCACATTTTCTAAGTGGTTAACTACAATTTACTCTGTATACCACGTTCTTGTCTCTTTTGCCCATGTTCTTATTAGACTTAGAGTGTTCAGATCACAAACAATCCAAAAATAGCTCCCTAAAACACAGTGTGAAACAGCACCAGTGCAACTCAGTCTCTCCATACAACATACGGAGTACTTCACAAAGCAGTTTGGGCCAGGGTCCTGAGTAGCGACACACCTTACCAGCCTGCAGCGAAACACTGCTGCAGCCATTTACCACTGAGTTTGTGTGCTTCCTCAGGCACTTTTCTCAACATTACCTGTGGAATCCAAGTATAAGTCTAAAGCATACTTTCAGCAAGCCATTATTATTGCTAAACTTATGTAATACCAGCTGAGTATTTCTGTGAATATCCCTGACTTTAGATCAAGACTTGCCTGACTTCAAATCTTGTTTTCACAGCTGCTCAATAGAACTCTACCTAATAAATAAGACTGCTAGATACAGATGACTTTTTTTCAGCAAATGGTTCTTCAGAGCATTCAACAATGACAAAATATTTCAGTTTTAAAAGACATGACACAGAACAGTAGCTTTGTCTTTTTTCCTATTTAAAAACCCAAGGGAAATGTCATTTGTAGTTTCTATGAATTAAGAACAGTTCATACCATACCTGTTCTAACATTATGTAAGTTGTGGCAAGCAATTTTACATCTGCAATGACACTCAGAATATGAAGAGAGAAACATGCCCTTGTACCACAAAAATAACAGCAGCAACATAACTGTGTTACTGAGTCACATTAACACTTGGTATAGTAAAATATTCAGTAGTAATATTACCTGTGTGCCACACTTCCCTCCTGGATTTCTTGCACAAATATTCCTAGTTCTCCCCTGTTTTCACTCTTGAGTCCCACAACACTGAAGCCCAGACCACCACTTAGAGGTTTGATAAGGTCAATTGTCTCAACAAGACGACCCTGTTCAGCAGAAGTTAAAAAAAAGGGTACAAATGTTAAAAGGTTTAAAATGAACAAAGGTTAAAAATGTTGAAAAGCAGTAATAATAAATTTGGCAAACAACTTGAAAATTAATCTGTAATGACAACTATAGCTGGACAAGACTATATAAGCTACTAACTGAAACATAGTTGCTCATTTCCAATTTCTTGCTATCATACAGAAAATATTAAGAAATAAATATTATTACAGCCAAGAAGAGGAAATCAGGGAACAAAAGTTAAATATACGGAATTTTGGTTTAGTAGTGACTGAAGTAGGATGTATATCTATTTTAGAGGGTACAGGACAACTTTCAAGCAAATCCAGAAAAAGGGTGAATTTCAGAAAGATGGAAAAAAAGTTGGATTATGCAAAAAGGCTCTCCTGAATACCATTAGACTTCTCCTACCCTGCTCTATTACAGATTAAATAGATCATATTCTAGAATATATGCCTGGGCATTCCCAGGTACAGCCACTGAAGGGACTCATGCACCATTTCTGCCTACTACAGGAAAGCAGTAAAATTACAGAACAGTGCACAGCAAGGTCATTCCATTTTTTTTCCAAGAAAGTTGTAGAACTAGCTTTCATTAATTATGCATACAAAAGCATGCTCTAACAAAGTATCTCCCTCATGCATAGAGCAGTAGCTAGGCACAATGAGCATGGAAAAATAACAGCATACTGATCTATAATACACGGACAATGGCCAGCTAAGGAACAGCAGCTAATGAGTGACTATGTCAGGGCTAGTTTTTCAACTGCCTTCTCATTTACTAATTGTTTCTCAAAATGAAAGGTTGCTTTTCTTTTATACAGTAAGTGGAATTGTAGTTTGTGTAGCAACTCAATTGCTTTTAAATATAAATATATCTTAGTCTTCATATAATCAGTAATGCATATTTTGTGGTTATTGTATGACAGGGTTACCTGGGACATGTTTCTGATCAGCTGCTCAAAGTCATCACTAGAAAATTTCCCATTAATCTGAGGAGTAATGGATCTCATTGATGCCTCTAACACATCAGCTGGGCTACCATTCTGCTGAGCCAACAAATATGACTCATTAAGTGGCAAGGACCCCATGTTCACACCATGATGGAGAAGCTGAGGGAATTCACCACTGGAATGTATGGAAGGTGTAATATTTACCTGTAAAAGATTGAAGGAACATGGATTTATAGATACAGCAGAAAACTTCTCATTAGGTAAGAACATTATCATATGCCAGCTGATCATTATAAGTATCTGAAATTCCAATTTGCAATTTTAAACACACATTTTAAGATGAAAATTAACCTTCAATATTTATACCCAATGTAAAATTGTGAACTACAAGTATAAAACACTAAATAAATTGATTAAAACAACCTAAAATTATTTTCCATACTCTCTCTAAAATTCACTTTTCCTATCACCACAACATCTTGAAGTATTCCATCACTATGTTAGAGGTAAAAAAGAACAATTTTTTTCTACAGGACCAGTAATTAAGGAAAAAAAAACAAATACAAAAAGCAAAGAAACAAAAAAAACCAACCAAAACGAAAAAAAATGTTATCAGTTATTTTACAATAAAAAGAAAAGTATGCACATATTGATGAAAAAATAAGTAAATCTCACAGCTACACAGAGAATTTCACTGGTTATGGTTTCTGCATAACTGTGTACTACAGCAAGCAATGTGACTATCTGCATGAGCTAGGATTAAATACAAGATTACTGAACAAGTCTAAAACCACTAGGCTGATCTGAATACGTTTACACAGCCAGACTTTACAATCCACTTTTCTTAGAACAGAAAAGAAAGTAAGAAAATCCTCTGTTTTGCACAGCCACAATAGATCACCTCTTTTCAAGCAGATCTGTGCCAACCAATCTAACGAATGGCTGCTGGTGATATAAAGCTCAGGTAAAGCAGAAACCTTAATTTATCTTCTGTCCCACTTGCCTGCTGACTGTTAATTGGTACCGCTTTACTCCAGACAAATTTGCTTCCCACTTGCCTTGTACACTATTATATTGCAATTTCAAACACTTTTCCCTTTTTTACAATGCACACTTTCTAACATTCTGCATCACAATACAGAAACCTAAGGCTCCCCTTCCTTAAAGTCATATTTTAAACTTCAAGTACCAATAAAAATTTCAAAACAGTAGATATATCCTAAAATGTCTACTGCACCAGTCTCAATTGTTCAAGCATGTTACATCTATTAGGTTTATCATATCAGTCCTCCAACAGTCCAGTTATACAATACAACTCCATCATACAATTCCATCTCATCTGAGTGTTTTAGAAAAATGCAATAAAACAAACATAATTTGTTGAACAACTTATGTGGCTGGGAGGTCCTCAAGTTAAAGAAAAAATACCACAAGGCAGCATTAGAAAAAAAGAGTTCTCAACAGCATTTCCAAGCCTGTTCTGACATAAAAAAACTGTAAAGAAGAAAATATGGATGTCTGGAACTCAGTGATTTTTATATCACACTGATAATGTTCTTTATCTGTACTTGTGAGGAATCATTTGGGTTATGTTTCAAACAAATTGCAACACCTAAAATGCGCACATATGCACTTGCTTTAACCACATACATTTGTGTTGGCAAGCTGGTAAGGCAAAGGAAGACAAGCTTTATTTCACAGTTCATTTCATAGAACAACACCCAGAGACATAATCGAATTCTGCCCTTCTGAGAATTTAAGACTCCCCCTTACATTATATGAATGGATTTGAAACTAGTAAGGTCTGTGACATGCTACCTACCTAAGGTAATATAACAGGCTAATTCACTTCCACCTTCATAATACTGTCCATTTAAAAACTCTAAAACTGAATTTACTCAATTATGTGTTTTATTTCTTATTCTCCTCCACCTTCAAATCTTCTTATAGAGCCTGTTCTGCTTCTTCTCACAAAAAATGGTCATTGGTGAAATCATTAACCCTAGGAGTATCTAACATTACTGCAATTAACCATTCTTAACTGGTTATACTAAAAATATTTTTACATTTCTACAAGCAATATAAAGCAGCCTGAGAATATGAGATGCATACCTGAACTAGGTTTCATGAGCACCAAAAGACCACAGTATACAGGTACAATGTCACAAATGTTAGTAAGTCATAAATTCAAGCTCATTTTCTAAATTGCAGCGCTCACTGCAGAAAACAGCACTGAGCTACTCTTTCTGCTGAAGGTTACTATCCTCAGAGCACTCTTGGTCAAAGCAGTCCCTAGAGAATTAATCACCTGCTCTGGCAAAGCCAGGCAAAGTTAGCCTAAACAAAGAGCAGAATAGTACAAATAAAACCTACCAATTCTACCCAATGTCAATCACTGAGAACTCACTAAACTACTTTGATGGAGCTTTTGGAGTGGTAACTTCAAACTAAGCGAGACGGGCTCAGCAGCTGAGCATGGTAATGACATCAATGAGTATGATTACACCTCAAGAAAAATACATTAAATGCCTCCAATTTCATTTACCACCATTCTAACTGTATTATTCTGCCCTGGGGGTCTTTTACTGTGGTAGGAGTTTCTGGACATTGCATGTTTCAGGGTGGCAGAAGGGGAGAGTCATTGGTATTACTGATAGTCTTACAAAACCCAACTGTGTGTGAATTCCCCACTTTGAGTAGTCATTTTCTAAGACAAAAAAAAAAAAAAGACAAAAGAAGGAAAATTCTATAATAATGCTAAAAGCAAAATTTGAAACCATGTACAGAAAGCTAGAACACCTTTTCATTTACAAAGAATGAGCCATACAGGCAAAAAAGGAGAGAAACAGAATTTTATATTACAGAAACTGACTGTAATCCATTGCATTAAATTTATTCCATGTCATCACACAGTGTTTCAGACTGCTAACACAGAGACAATCCCAGTTTGTGGAAACTCTCTCTGCATAAAAAGCAGAGAGTCTTTCATGTAACTTTCATGTAACACTTCTTTACACACAAATGTGTAGGGAGCAAGTTGTACTAGAAAAGTTGTGCACAAAAATTGATGTCAAGCTACAGTTATTAAAATTATGGCAATTTTAGAATAGCATGAATGTTACTCTACTATTATAGTAGAATATATATTACTGTTCACAGTATGTTTGCATTATGATACTTTTTTTCTCTAATAACAATAAAAGACTTTCTGTATACGTAATCACCAAAGAAAAAATGGAACTACACATCAAAAATAAAAGTATGACACATTTCCCTTATGGATAGTATTACATGCCTAATCTGAACCCAAAATACTTCTTGTACCACTCAATCTTGTACTATGACTTAAGTGTGTTCTCCTAGTACTACTGAACAGTGGATTGACTGCTTTAGGCAGGTCATTGCACTGTTTGCAATGTTCTACGAGCAGAGAAGTTATAATGGCTGCTTTAACTTCCCCCTGAACATCTGCCCAGTGTCACCATGCTTTTCTGTACTCAAGTTTGAAGGACTTCTTCAAAAAAGATAAGGCAATGTCCTTAGGGAATTATGGTTTTCTCCCTGGTAGAGAATTTGCACATTCTCATGTTTTCACATTGTGTTTTCACTGACCAAGTCCTGTTCAAACTGGCAATATAGTGATCACTTTCTCTGTTTGCTTCATCCTTTCTCCATATTTTTGTGAGCTGGGGCATGACCTCTCTCATTTCTTCTGCCTTTCAGAGCAAAAGATGGAATTTTTTCATGTTCATATTAATGTTCTTCTAATACACATAACATAGTAACTATTCCACTCTTCTGAAAACACTGTATTTATTTGCATGATGGTTAAAATACCACTGAAAATAAATATTGCATACTACATATATTGCAGGAAAAGGAAAAAATAACCGTCCAATTCACACTAGATTAACTAGAACTTTAAAAGCTTCTCCTCAAAATTTCAAAATTTTTTGTAGCTGTACAACAGCACAGCTACAACACGGGACTGAACACAGTCACATCAAGAGCACCTGACAGCAACATCTCATTTTCATCACACTCTTTTAAACACTGTGGAGGAAGCCTCTGACAGGCTCCCTCCCTGGAGATCTGCCCCAAGATAAGACAAAACTGCCTAGTGTTATAAATCTGTATTGTGATATTGGCTTTCGCAAGTATTAAGATGAATATTATATGTTAAATACTTTTTAGCTATGTATGTACTTTTTTTTCTTGCTAACAAGTTTTAAGCTTAAAGGAATCTCCTAGGAAAAAAGCAAGGAAACCCCAGAGGGCAAAGACAGTGGGGCCCAAGCTGTTATCAAGAGAAGAACAATAGAGCCCAAGCTGTTATCAGGAAAAGATATGAAGCCCAGCTGCCCTCAAAGGAAGGATGAGGGGCCCAGACTGTTATCAACACTGACCATTTGCAGAAGAAAGGAAACCAAACTCAAAATAATGCTCATCAGCAAGAATAATGATGACCAGCAAAAATAGTGCTGAACACCAGAAATAAAAATCAAACAGAGCATGTTCTAAATAGGCGGAACCAGGGTGGGGACATGTTAAATACTTCTTGAAAAAAGTTTGAATATGCATCAAATCCTCACAGGAGGAGCTGATAAAAAGGATGTTCCCAAGATACCAGGTGTGTGCCTGGCAACCCGCCAGGGCACCCGGACGTTTTAACCCTTTGCTTTATTTCCTTTGTCTCCTAATTGTCTTTTTGTTTATATTAAACTTTTTATAATTTATTAAGTGAATCTCGTTTTTAACACTAGTCATGGTGACTAAGCTGTGGACCCCTTCCTGCTTCTGCCCCCCATGTTATCTCCCTGTTAACTATTGGTCATCTTATCCTGGTCTCAGACCACTGGCCCCTTTTTCAATTCTTCCCTTCCCGATAAAAACCCCGGCTTTTGCCCAGATCAGGAGTAGATCGTCATTGCTCCCCCTTCCCTGAAGCCTGCATTAAAGAACTCCTGTGGAACACCACATGGTCTCCTGTCTCTTGTCTATGTGTAGCTGGTGTAACCCATGAATGGAGCTGGCTGGGCTGATCTGAGCTGATCATGGCAAGATCAGAAATCACTTCTAAAACAGCTGATCACTTGAAGCCTCAGGCCAAGGTCCTAAGGGTTACCCCTGGCTGGAAACTGCCTGGAACTCCCCAGACAGCGGCTCCTTCCCGGGATGTCTATCTGGGATTGTTGCTGGCAGAGCTGAGGGTTGGACAGACCCTTAGACCCAGTCTCAACAGAGTGGTGCCTGAACTCTTGGCACGTTGTAACCTTGAAACCACCCGGGTCCTGGGACAGAGCATCATCCCGCAGAGCACAGCCTCAGAACTGAAGCACCGTTCAGATCCTCACCCCTCTGAAGACACCTTCTCTGTCATAGAGTATCCGACGAGGCAGTTCCAACACCTTTGCAGTCACCACCTGGGAGAAGAAACCCCAAGGACTGGAATAAAAGCCGAGCGCCCACTCAGCAGTTTTATTTTGACCCAACCAGCTGAGAGCTGTAAGTTAACCCAGCCTTTTTCTGCACACTACTTTATTTCCCTGGGCCTTTTTGGGTTTCTTTTCCTCTTTTTTCTGCTGGGCTGGGACCTGGACTACCAGTATGGTGTTAAAACTACAGAAGTTTCAGTGATCCCAACTGAGAGAGACCTATACTCCCAAATTCTACAAATCATATCTGCTAACAGTTTCTCTTTCTCTAAAGGAAATCTCTAAAACGAACCTAAAAGCATTTATTTACTGGATTTCTAAGCATTTTGTTAACTCTAACAGACAGTCTGTCTGTCTCAACTCTTCCTGGGACAGTGTAGGGATCAAAATCTATGTCTGTCAAGCTAACGGAGATCTTTCAGTTACACTTAAGGGTTTTATACCCTTATTTCACATTATAACTAAAACTGTAGAATAAAAACCCTTCTCACTTTTAAACCTCTTCTTCCAACCCCCATTGCTCTCATGTATCTTCTCTTCCCCCATACAATTGCAAATGACCCTGACGCTGACCTACAACCTGCAAAACCAGTTTTTCCACCTCGACCCCCTCCAGTCTGTCTCCCCACTCCCTCCAGGGCCAGCCTCTGCCCCGCCCCCCCCCGCCTCCCCCTCCAGGCACTCTCCCTGGGGGCAACGCCCACCCCGCTTGCTGGACCAGGGAGCAGGGGATCCGCCCTGCTTCCGCACAGAGACGTCCCCTCCTCTCCTTCCCCGCTTGCTGAGGCAGGGAGTGTGGGACCTGCTCTAACCCTAGCCAACCTCCCTCCCCTGGCACAACCCACCATGCGCTGCACTGATTCTTTGCACCCTCCCCTCCCACTTCTGCCTATTCCTATTGCCCTCTACCGTGCTCCCTCCCCCCAGCCCCGCTGTGCATCCCGCTCCCCAACACCCCACCACATCCTGTCTCTACCCCTAGCCCACGCTGCCGTACAGCCCTGGCTGTTCCCCGCCTCTCCCGGGGCCCCCACAGGCAGCCATCCCACCACTCCCGGCAGCTGCACAGTGGGAGTGGAGTGGGACACCACCCCCGCTCGGTGAGCGTATGGCGCCCAGCATGCGTCTGGCTCTGCCGCCGACACTCGCGCCGCCCGTGGCTACCCCTGTCCCTCCTGTGGCTCCCCCTGCCCCTCCCGCTGCTTTCTCCCCACCCACAGTTCCTTCCACCCGCCCCCCACACGGCTTTTCCTCCTGCTGCGGCTTCTGCCGCCACAACCACAGCTTCTGCCGCTATACCGCTGCAAAACCCGGCACCCGGCACTGCTGAGACCTGCAGCTGCCACACACAGCTGGCAGCACCGGGACTGCCACCCCACCACAGCTTCCCTGTGGCCAGGCTGCGTCCTGCCAGCCCCACCGCAGCTTCCCCACAACGCCCCGCTCCAGGCGCCCTTGGTGCACTCAATGAGGCATCGCACAGATGCACGCCCTGCATTCTCTACTCAGGACGACGGCGACAGCAACGCAACTGACTGATTCAGATGAAACTGACCCTTGGGCAATAAACTGCGTTCAAGCCACTCAGGCAGGTGAATGGCAGTTAGCTCAAAAGATACCTGCGTTCCCAGTAACTTACAAAAAGTAGGAATGGTGCAACAAACAGAACGGTGAGGCAGCCCATTACTAAGAAAGAACTTAGAGACCTTCGCGAAACAGCCAAAGAACATGGACGAGGAACACATCTTTTTAGTAATTGCCTAGAGGCCATCTTCTCTGCACACATCTTAGTACCACACTATGTAAAAAATATTGTGCAATGCCTTCTTTCCCCTGATGAATATGTGCTATGGGAAAGGCATTAGAAAAAACATTTAAAAACATTATCTAACAAATATTCTAAAGATGCAAATATGCAAATTTTACTGTTGAACAGCTAGCCGGAGAAAATTACCTATAAAAACCCTCGGAACAAGCTAACACTTTACCTGAGGAAACACTGCAAGACATATTGCAGCAAAAACATCATTGTTCCTCACTCCAGACGACTCTACTCCCACCCTACATTTTCCTAATATCAAACAAGGGGTGGGTGAGAGTTTTATTAAATTTGTGGATAGATTAAAGGATGCCTTGGAAAACCACATAGAGAATAAAGAGGAACATCTGAGTAAACTAGCTATAAAGAATGCTAATGAACAATGTGAAACTATTCTGAGGACTTTACCCTTGGACACAGAACCTACTGGTGGAAAGCTGTACACACCATTTGTCCACTGAAAACATAGTTGTCCAGGTGGGTGTAGGAGTCTAGAAATGCAGGGACATTTCTCTGTCTATACAATTCTCTAATAAATACATCAATCATATATAATATTGACAGAAAGGCTTCCAAATATCCCTGAGCAAGCCAGAATTTGTAAGAAATTAAACAGAAAGTAGAAAAATGTTTCTTTTAACACTGAGGTGAAAATATAGATTTTAAGAGGGTTTCACACGTGGAGTAAAGATGGAGGAAAAAAGGTGTAGCTTTTAATCCTTCTTCCTTCTTCTCCATGCTTCTGCAGTTTTTAGAAGCACAAAATATGATTGGTTTAGAATTAGTTGCACTTTTAATTACGTGAGTAGATATAGAAAACTTATATGTTGAGATATAATAACAATACACATGTCTGAAGTTAATAGAGTAAAAATTGGTATAAAGGTGAAAAGACCGCGTGGTTCAGGGCCATTTTGTATCATTAGTACGAGATGAGGCAGGCTGTGGCGATTTAAGCTTGTGCAGCTAGTCTGGATGGACCTGCCAAGTTTTTTAAGGATCCTTCAATAAACACGAGAAACCAGAATCTAATGAGCCCGGGAGTTTTCCTCAAATAATAAGGACTGAGATAAGTGGGACTCCCCACGAGGGAGGATCCCAGGGGAATTCAGCCCAAAGGAGGCTGAGAGACTAGAGAAAAGTTATATCCACAAAGAATTCAGCCCAAAGAAGGCAAAGAGAGAGCGAAGTTACAGGTGGGTGCTAAAGGCATCGCTGAAGGGGTTTTGGAGCATTTGCAGTGGTAACTTCCAAAGATAGTGTTTGCTGTTTCAATTGTGGGGAATTCGGACACTTTATAAAGGACTGCCCAGAGAGGTCACCCACCCAAGACCTCTGCACTGGCTTCTAAAGGCCCCAGAGACCACAGCAATACCAGCAGCACTCAGGAAACTTCCAGTGCAGCATGGAAAGGCCCCATGCGCAGACAACAAATCAAAAGCCATCTCGTTCTGTCCCAACTGTGAGATTTACATCAGACAGCCAGGACCAGGAAGGTGGGAAGCAGCACAGCACATCATCCCAGGAGATCCCAAGCCACATGAGGAGGATCCAACACACGGAAATATACCGATGGGAACCGGGTGCCAGCTAGTAACTGCACTGTTCATTGACTTTACAGATGAACGTGTTTACCATGTTCCCACAGGAAAGCATGGACCAAAAGATGGTCCCTGGGACATCCTAATTATAGGACCACTTTCCATGGTCCAAATGAAATTTTTGTTTTTCCAGAAGTATGAACAGTGTACCCTGGACAAGAAATCTCTGTCCAGCTATGCTGCATGGACATGCCCTTTTACCTTTCACAGGGAATCCCGATTGCACAAGCCTTTCTATTCCCACTGAACTGCATGGAATGACTCAACCCCACAATAATGTGGGCACAGACTGTGGGCTCAAATACGCCTACCATCGAGTGTGGCTTATTCTGCAAGGGAGAGAAATCTACCAACCAGGGATGCTTGACACTGCAGCAGACGTGACCATCACTGCCTGCTCAGAGTGGCCAGCAAACTGAGAACTGCAGCCTGTGGCAGCCATGATTTCAGGGATTGGTGGAGTCACAGTGTCTATGCGCAGCAAGCAGAATGTCATCATCAAAGGACCTGAAGGCAAGCTGGCAACCATCTGGCCATTCGTGGTAAGGGCTGCCATCACCCTATGGGACCTTCTATCCCAGTGTGGGGCTTCCTTCCCAGCTGGAATTTCTGATTGGGGGCACTGAGGACTGCATGCTACCATCTACCCCTGGGCTGACCTGGAAACATGAGGACCCCATCTGCATCGAGCAATGGCCCCTCTTAAAGGTAAAATTGCACATATTACAAGACCTAGTTGAAGAGCAGCTTGCCAAAGGTGACATCATCAAGACCACCAGCCCCTGGAACTCCCCAGTCTTTGTGCTGAAAAAGCCTGGAAAGGACAGATGGAGACTTTTACACGATCTTTGCAAGATCAATGAGATCATTGAGGACATGGGTCCCCTTCAGCCTGGCCTGCCCTGACAATCGATGCTGCCTCAAGACTGGACTCTTGCCATCATAGACATCAAAGACTGTTTCTTCAGCATTCTGCTGCACCTCCAAAATGCCCCTTGCTTTGCCTTCTCCATCTCCTCTCTTAACAGAGAGGCTCCACTCAAAAGATATCATTGGCTTTATCTACCTCAAGGCCTCAAGAACAGTCCAACTATGCCAGTGGTACGTTGCTCACATTCTGACCCCTGTCCAGAAGCTATTCCCAGATGCAGTTATCCACCACTATATGGATGATATCCTGGTCTGTGCATCAGAAAAGACTTACGTGGACAAAGCAGTTAAAAAGACCATTGAAACCATAGAGAAAGTGGGATTTGAGATTCATGAGGACAAAGTGCAGTACACTAGCCCACGGACTTATCTCGGACTCCAAATTCATGAAAAAACCATCGTACCCCAGAAGTTCACCATCCAAGATGACCCAAAGACCCTGAGAGACTTGCACAGTTTATGTTGGTCCACCAACAGGATCTGTCTCCTAACTGGAATTACATCAGAGGACCTCATCCCCCTGTTCCATTTCTCCGTGGCAGTGGAGACCTGGACTCTCCATGTGCCCTCACACCAGAAGCCTGAGATACCATCACCAAAATCCAAGAATCTCTGTCTTCATGCCAAGCTCATCGGTTCAAGCCCAGCCTGCCTTTCCAGTTTGTCATTTTGGGAAAGGCCCCCCATTTTCATGGATTGATTTTCCAATGGGACCCTCAACTCAGAGACCCTCTATTGATACTTGAAAGGATCTTTACAAACTACCAGCCTACAAAAACAACTACCACCTTTCAAGAAATCATGGCACATCTAATTAAAAAAATAGGACTCGCCTCCGCTGTCTTGCAGGGTGTGAGTTCACATGCATATACCTCCCACTGGAGACCTAGAGCATTTGCTCCATACCAATGAAAAACTCCAGTTTGCCCTGGATAGCTACACAGGACAAATTTCCATCCACATACTAAAACACTAACTTTTTAATGTGGCCTTTAATCTGACCCCAAAATTAGTCCAAAGCAGGACACCTCTCAAAGCTCTAACCATTTTTACAGATGGTTCAGGGTTGTCCCACAGGTCTGTAATAACCTGGAAGGACCCCAAGACTCGAAAGTGGGAATCTGATGTCCAAACAGTGCAAGGATCTCCACATACAGCTGAGTTAGGAGCTGTTGTCAGAGCCTTTGAGAAATTCAAAGACAAATCCTTTAATTTGGTCACAGATTCAGCTTGTGTTGCTGGTATAGCTATGAGGGCAGAACACATTTTTCTCAAAGACGTTTCCAATCCAAAATTACACCAATTGATCTCCAAATTAACTAGTTTAATATCCCACAGAAAACAACCTTACCATATTATGCACGTGAGGTTACACACTGATTTACCAGGTGCCATCACAGAAGGGAACAAGAAGGCAGATGCATTGGCCATGCCAGTAGAAACTGCTAATGTCCCTGACATCTTTGCTCAGGCAAAGTTGTCACATGCATTTTATCATCAAAATGTACCTGCCCTCATCAGAATGTTCAAGCTCTCAAAAGACCAGGCAAAAGCTATTATAGCAACATGCCCAAACTGCCAGAATTACCAGATACCATCTATGGGGTCAGTCCCTGAGGCCTGAACAGCTGTCAGTTGAGGCAGACTGATGTGACTCACTTCCCACCTTTTGGAAGGTCTAAACATGTGCATGTGTCCGTTGACACATTTTCTGGAGCAGTATTTGCATCAGCTCACGTAGAATGCCACTCACACTATCAAGTATTTTCTTCTTGCATTTACCACTCCAGGAGTCTTAAAAAACATCAAAACAGACAACGGACCTGCCTATGCCTCTCATAGGCTAAAAGAGTTCTTCAGTGAGTGGCGAATAGAACACAATAAAGGCATACCTGCAAATCCCACAGGACAATCCATCAAAGAAAGGACTCATCAAACCCTCAAAAGAGTCCTCCATCAATAAAGGAAAGAAGCATAAATTACATCCCCTGTCAAAGGACTTTGTAAGGCTCTCTATGTCATTAACTTCCTAAATTGTACAGCATCTGAGCCTGACCCTCCAATCCTTTGTCACTTCTCAAATTCAGCCCAAGCTAAGCTCACTGAGAAGCCACCAGTAAAGGACCAGAGACATGTCATGTTTCTTGGCCATTCCAACTGATTACCTGGGGAAGATTACCCCCGGAGCTCAATATGGTTCCCAGGAAAAAACATAAAGCCGTATCTAGGCACTGCAAACAGTGCCCCCATGGACACTAACCAGAATTCTCCTGAGTCAAACACAAGACCTCCACAAAACCAGACCAATTCAGCCTGGAGAAGAAGACGTCGCCAAGCGTCCACAAACCAGACAGAAGACCATCCCACCACACGACAGCAGACAAAACCGAGAACTGAACAAGGTGCTGCTGCATCAGCCAAGCCATAGGCCAGATGCAATCTGGCCACAAATTGCTCCCTAGTTTATATATTGTTACCCCTCTTTCCCTAAAAACCCTCATGTCTCCTTCCCTCAACCCTTGCCAGAACCTCTCCCTCAACCCTTGCCAGAACCCCTCCAGAACCTACCTACCTTCCCCGTCCTCAGTTTTTAGTAAATAGAAAAAGGGGAGAAGGAATGGGGGAAAGGGATGAGGGAGAAAACCTTAAGCCTCCCCCCAATAAAGACAACAAATTTTGCTTATATTCCCTTTCAGAAGCCCCATCCTTGTCCAAAGATGAAAATTACCTTTTCAGTCAATGGGGACTAACAGGATGGGTGTCATCTTTAGTTAAGGGAATTTTGTGGATTTTTACTGTGATTATTATTGTATTAGCTATGTTCTCACGCTTTCTCTGTTGCTTCAAAAGAGCTATAGGAGATGCCTTTTTACTAAATACAGAGAGAGGAGTCGTGGAGGAAGCACAGCCCTCTGACAGGCTCCCTCCCTGGAGATCTGCCCCAAGATAAGACAAAACCACTTAGTCACAGTGACTCAGCTGTGGACCCTTTCCTGATTCAGGACCCCATGTTATCTCCCTGTTAACTACTGGGCATCTTATCCTGGTCTCAGACCACTGGCCCCTTTTCCAATTCTTCCCTTCCCGATAAAAACCCCGGCTTTTGCCCAAATCATCACTGGCCCCTTCACTGAAACCTGCAATAAAGGACACTGTGGAACACCACATGGTCTCCTGTCTCTTGTCTATGTGTAGCTGGTGTAACCCATGAATGGAGCTGGCTGGGCTGATCTGAGCTGATCATGGCAAGATCAGAAATCACTTCTAAAACAGCTGATCACTTGAAGCCTCAGGCCAAGGTCCTAAGGGTTACCCCTGGCTGGAAACTGCCTGGAACTCCCCAGACAGCGGCTCCTTCCCGGGATGTCTATCTGGGATTGTTGCTGGCAGAGCTGGGGGTCGGACAGACACCCAGACCCAACTGCAACAAAACACAGCTCATGTTTAATGGAGGATGTGATTAGCACATGAAGCAAACCTCACATAAAATATCATCTGATATCTGAAATTCCTAGAAAAAAAATTTAAAAATGTTAAACTGTTAACAGAGTAAAGTTTTGTGTATGTGTGTGCAAAAACCTCACATTCCACATCTCTTCTGAAACAGACACGGTTACACCTTAAAAGCTATAACAACATTTATAGTGACATTTACAGTAGTACTTAAGGCAGAAGTTCAGAATTCTGAGACAAATTATAAACAGAAATATGATGACCACTCTCTTCCATGTGACCCCCAAAATCCAGGCTTATAGCATGAGCATGAAAAAGTAGAGAATAATTGCTATATATTCTTGCTAACCACAGAAGTATAGGTCATTCCAGGGGGAGCAATAAACCACAAGTGGAAATCTTAAAATGAAATATTTTTCATAATTTATGAATTGCACTACTTTGCAGTAATACAATCACCATAATTCCATTAAAATGTAGCTTTATAGCACTATGATTGTTTAATTACAGAATGAAACATTACTGCTTTGTTTTATAAGCTTTCTTATGCTATTTTTCCTTAATTGGCTTTCTACTTATGGCATCAATATCTCCAATGCAGACATAACTTGTATATGATAAAAAGAAAAATTCATAAATACCACTTAGTATGACAAAATTTACGTTTTAGTCACACAGATAGACACTAAATACAATCAAATTTTAAGTGTTTACATGAAGTAGCTCAAAACACTTTTTTAACAAAAAAACAACACTTAAAGCAATGTCCTCAACATTAGACAAAAAGAAATTTTCAGTATTTCTGCACTCCAGCCACTGAGCATCAGCCCTGGACACACCAAGAAGCACAAGACTGATTGTAAGATTCCCGAGTAGCAAAAAGGCTAGCTGCAACAGCAATCACACTGGAAGTGAGGAAGCACAAGCCAGAGAACATGCAACAATAGCAGGGAAAGGCCCTGAGCTCCCAGGAACAGGAACTGGCACCAGGACCACTCTGCTGGCTGCGCCTTTATGACTCCATCCTCAGAGCAGATGAAGATCATCCCAAATTAGCATTTCTTGTGATCACTTCACTTAAAAAAGCAAATATTATTGTTGCCAAAAGGGATTCAAAAACATGAACTAAACATCTCTAGTTGTGCAAAATACAGAGTTAACACTGTTGATAAGCAATATGAAAAGCCAGTTTCTACTTCTTCCCTAAATCTTCTCTCGCACTGACACCCAGCTACTACCCACCACTACATTGTAAAGGAAAAACTATGGTCAAACTCACAACTGAAAACCAAACAACAAAACCAAAAAACAGAACAGAAAAAAACCCAAACAAGCAAACAACTAAACAAACCAAACAAAAACAACCCCACCAAAAAGCCCCAAACAAACAAAACAAACCACCAAACAAAAAAACCTCAAAACTGAGAAATGCAGCCCTCCCATCTGAGCCCACCACCAGATATTTTGTTCTAGCAGGACTCTGAGTGGAAAGGAGGCAGGAGGAGGTGGGGAGGAGGAGATGAACAACTGAGAGACAAAAGGAATAGAAGGGAAGCAGGACAGGAATGTTAGCATGGTCTGACAATATTTTCTTTAAAATATTTCATAAAGAAACAAAAATACTATTTAAATATTTAAAACATCACAATCTCTGTTTTTCTTCTCTGTCTCTGCATTATCTTCAAACAACAAGACTGCTCTTCAACATGAGAAAACAAGCATTAACTGAAGAACAAGGGCAGAAAGAGACAGGAAAAAAACTGCTTCCTTCAGTGCTCCCCAGCTCAAAAGACTTGCGAAGTCAGGACAGTAATTCACAAAAAAACATCTCTTTGTTGTGCCTAGACTTTTCCTCTTTGGTTAACTTCAATATGACAGTTTTGCAGTACAAACAAATCCTGCTTGCTCATTTAAGGAAAAGAAAAATACCCCACAACTTTAAAGTCTACCAATAGGAACCAAGGCATCAGATTTGCTGACTTTAGCACCATGCCTCAAGATAAAGCAGCATACCACTCAGTCCACACACTGCACAAATAGAGGGCAGGACTTTCACTATCATCTCTATGCCTTCCAGACACAGTGCCTCAAGCCAGGAATACATCCTTACCTTTAAACTGATTGATGACCCTAGAGGCCCATGATGAAGTCTCACTGGCTGACTTGCTTCTGGTGGGACACTTGCAAGGAATCTGTTTGACTTGTAAAGTAATCTGCCATTCTGGCTTCTCTTCTCCCACTCCCTCTTTCAAATTACACTGTCCTAAAAGATGACCTCCCCGAGAATTTTGCAGTAGTCTTGTAGCACTTTAAGAGCTTATAGAAAACATAGGAGCAGTTAAACAGATTGTCACACTTCACCTTGAAAAGAATCAAATCCTTATTCAACTGTTACTGCAGCTCATCATTAAACATAAAAAAATGTAACCGTCTTAGTCTCCAGCGGGTAGAGGCTGCAACATCTCGTCATTGCAGAACTCAGCACCACTTGTCATCCTGTCTTGAACATGGCTCTGATTGCAACTGTTAGGACACAACTTGCCTCCTCAGTCAGGCACAGCTTGGCCAAAAACCCTGGTCACTACTCACATGCCTTGCAGTTTTCATCAGCCTATAGCTTAAGAGCTTCAAAAGCACAGTACCCTACCAGTTGTAAAAAGGGGGTGTCCCTGAATGGTGTCCTCAAAAGTGAACTTTAGAAAATACAAGTATTTTTAACATAATTGCCTATTTCATGCTTTTATTCTTTGTCCTGTTCCAGTATGCCTTGTAAATATTTAAATAGCACAAAATAAAAACAAATAACCTCATGTTATATTGCAGGGAAGAAATTCTACAGAAAAGAAAACAGGATAAAGAACTGACACAAATCCAAGAATGCTGGAAACATATATTTAGATGCATAAGTATTCATATAAGCACACACAAAAAAAAATGGGAATTCACATTCGAATAGCTCCCCTGTCAACTACACAGGGTACCTACTAAGCAACATGTACAGATCACTAAAATTACTTCACAGATAAATCTGCAGAGTCAGGACAAGAAGTGAAGTTACTGCTTGCTTTTCAAAAAATATATGCCTTAAATTACCCATCCTATTATCTCCTAGTTCATTCTCTAGTTTAGACAAGTGTATTTAAAAAGATAGCCATCCTTTAACTTCACAGTTAATGTCCAGAAGTGAAAATTTAATTTGCCATTTTACCAAAGTTTTATTAATGTTTCAGGCATGCTTTTATTTCTCACTACAGGGTGAGAAAGGATCCCAGGGTCTTCACCATATAATTCATACAATTTCTGGGTGTCACTGATAAATCCTCATTTTCAAATAGCAGCGCAAACAAACCCTCAGGACAGTTTTTTTTTTCCCTGCGATATTTTTAAATTACTCCAATGTCATCAAGTCTCTAAATACTAAACAGACTAAATCTGAAAAACATTGTGATAAATACAGCATAGACAGAATCCTAACTTACTTCCTGTCTGTGCAAAACCGCAAGAATCAATAAAGGGCCACAAGGCATTCTTCTGCCACACAGCTGAAGTGCTGTGAGGATTGTGAGGAATCCTCCTCATCACAGTCTGGTCAGAGACCAGATGGGGCTCCACACTGACCATAACGTTCATGTACAGAGTCTGCTGGCTCCCATTTCAGCAATTCTGCATACCAGACAGAGCTGGCCATCTTGCAGGAGTCAACAGGAAGAATGATTTGTAAAGCCAGATACATAGTGTAGTCCTAATTCAGATACTGAACTGAATTTCTGTATTTTTCAAATTCTTATTCTGCTGACAAGAAAATTATAGCAACAAATAAAGTCATACAGCCAAGTTGCTGACCCTTTTCTCAAGCTCATTGAAAATATGTGGAAAATTAATACTTAATACCCTGAGCAAGCAAAAAGGAGGCAGGAGCTCTGGCTTCACTTTGATCTTTTATTCCTAGTACGAAATAGTTCTTCATATCTTTCTGAAGTCAACCACTCCACAGCTTCCCTCTACATCCTCATTTTAGCAGGGTAAGACACAAAAGAGCAATAAAAGGCTCCAGGGAAAAAGGTCCTAGACCTTATAGGAAACAACCTTCTTTTGAAGGGCAGAGAAAGAAAGCTTTATATTAACCCCCACCCATATCACCATTTCCATACCCTGCACATTTTAAACAACAAACATATACACAAAAATCACATATAAAAAATACAGCCTCAAAAAGCCCCAAAAAGTTAATGGGATATGTCCCCGAACATTTGGATCAGATGTTCAGTTTAAGCTATTTCACTATTCAACAAGCAGAAACACACATCTTTTTGGATTACCTTCGCAAGTTTCCCCTTGCAGTTGCAAGACTGCTTTTCCTACCTGATCTCTCAGTTGTTGAACAGAAGTCTGAAGGCTCAGAATTTGATTAAAGAGAGGACTCTGAAGCACTGATTTTAATAGGCTCAGTTTCTCCTCATTTGCAATGTCACCTCGATCCCGAAGTTTTGCCTGTAAGCGCTCCATGGCCTGGAGGGCCCGATGTGTATCTGTAGCAATAATCATTCCTAGTCAGTATCAGAATAAAAACAGCCACACAAGGTAACAAGTTTAAATATAAGCTTTTTTGTTGTTCAAACTACGGAGAACTTGAATGGCTCCATTTCGAACAAAAAGAAAGAGCCTGTCTAATGAAGCACGAACTCAGAGGCAAAGCATAAATCAGAAGCCAATGAAAATCATATTTTTCTCCATCAAGAAGTGGGTTACAAAAATGAAAGAGCCTTCATTGAAATTCAGTTACATGAACCATGGCTACAGTCCACTGTAAATAAATAGTGGCATAAATAGTCATAATAGAAAACATTTGTCTTTTCCATGCAAACCTTTAATTCAAGAAAAATAAAAACAAAGAAATCAAGACAAGAAGGCTAAAATTTAAATACATTAAACATATAATTGTACAACTTCCGTTTTCAAATACAAAAACCCAAACACAATATGCATTTCTAAGCACAGTAGACTATGTTTTTTCAAAACCTCTCTCAGCAGTATACACCCATATCCCAAATCTATCACACTCACTCTATTTGGCCACAAAAAGACTGTGATTCAAATGAAAAAAAAAATTACCAATTGTTTCCAACATCTTTTCTGCTTCTCAGCTTCAATTTCAACACTGGAAAGAGACAGTAAATATTTTCCTGAAAAGTAACAGAAAGAAAAAAAGGTCACATTTATAGAAATACTAAGCTCTGAAGGGAAAGAAAGAAGCTTGACTATTGAAAGCAATAAACAGCAAAATAACAATCCACAAAAAAAATATCTCCACAGATAATTAAAATAACCTCAAAGTGACCATATTCTGACTCCCTTTGGTGCTCACAACCTTTCTGAATATTGCTTTAGAAATATACTTTGTAATATATTTGTATTTCCATATCAAAGCAGCTGTCTGCATAGTGTTGCACAACATGTCCTGCACTGCTTTAATCAGACACTATGAATCATAGCTGCCAATGATATTTTACAGTGTTTCATTGCTTTCCTTTTCAGTGATTCACAAAAGACATTCCCTGCGGGATCAGTTTTCAAGTTCTATGTTGACAATTTCAGGTGCATGAGCCACAGCACATTTTTTACAGTCACCTTTAAAAGAAAAGTCATATAAACCACAAGGCTACAGGCTTGCAGGACTCTCACATTAGAGCCTCTGCTACTGACAACAATTCCAATGAACTGAGACTGAGATGTGGATGATAGCTGAGTTTTCATCAGTGTGGGTTTCCAGGAAGGAAATCCTAGACTGGGAGGAAAAAAATCTGAAACTGCTTTGCTTATTCTTTTTTGCTGCTTTGGGGTTGTTTGAGGCTTTTTGAAAATGTAAAATTTTTAAATTTTAAAAATTGCAAGGGTACAATTGCAATTAAAAATGTACCCTTGCAATTGCTCTAAAATTTGCAGTTACAAATATCATTGAAGGTATATGAACTTATCATAAGAATATGATCTTATCTTTCATAATGATGCCTTTGTTTTCTTTGTAGTAGGAAAATATTCCAGTACAGCATCCCCAACTGAATCTATAGAATTTAAAAATATGCAGAGCAGTGATCTCTAAACACTCAAGTGATTTTTTTTCTTGAGACTTCAGATAAAAAGAGGAAAAGGAATGATGTTGACAGATCACTGGATAAGACAGCCAAACAGGATCATTAGTTATAGAACCTGATCATTCTGTCCAGCCTATACTATTTGCAGTTTGTGCAGAAAAAGCACACCAAATGGGTTTAAAATGGTCTCAAGTTCCATCTTATGGAACTTCCCTAGTTCCATAAAAATATGACTTCCCTAGTTTCAATGCACCTGGAGCTTCCTATCAGTTTTATTCACAGAATCACAGAATGGTTTATGTTGGAAGAGAGCTTACAGATCATCTAGTTCCAGCCCTACTGCCAAGGGCGGAGAACTTTCTACTAGACCTGGTTACTCAGAGCCCGATCCAGGACACTAAAAGAATGGGGAGTCCACAACCTCTCTGAAGATTGCATTTCAATTTGATAATTGATACAGAATCACTGATAACCCTTTTTAGGACAAGGTACAATTTTCAGACCCCTTAAACATGACTTCGTCAAAGTAATGTTACTCCATGATACAAATTATGCCTTTAAATAAAAATAAGCATTTATATTTTTTTTCCTTACTTAGCAAGGAAAATCCCAGCATGAGAAATTACCATATCTGAAAAACAACCCAAATATCTTGTATTTCCACCCTGTCACTCCACAAAACAGGACAAAATTAAGTCTATTTTACATAGGAAGGGCTGAATGAGGTTATTTAAACAGTATGAAGGAAGCTGACTTCCACAAACCTTAATCACCCATAGCTTTTCTTTCTAGATTAAAACTACTATCACTTCTATTCAGAGCTCCTACTTAAAAACATAGGTATTTATGTCATGCTCGTAGATGTTTTCCTTAGTGGCAAAGGCAATGAAAGCAGTTCTTTCCTTCTCAATACTTATTCTTGGAGCTGTGTAATGGATGGAACCAGCGAACTGTGCAAAAACTTAGAAATTGAGCATTTTTCAGTCATTTCATTTATCACAGCACTACACACACAAGCACATAACACCGTATGTTCAACAGATGAAACTACTCAGGAAAAATAGAGGCTTACTGTTCTGCTTTAGCTCTGCAAGAACCTCAACAAGAGATGCAACTGAAAAATGTCTCTGTCTTTTGGAATAGCTGGATATTGCTTTATCTTATGACTCAGTTTGACTAAAATCTCATTCTTCTTGTGCTGTGAAAGACAAATGAAAGGAAATTTTACAAGTGACAGCACCCAAGGTCATCAATGCAATCCTGAAGGTATGAACTCTTAATAAATTACTGCAGGAGATTCTAAAAGCAGACACAAGTCCTAAACATACCCATAGGTTGAGATTATGCCACTTAATTTGCAATGAAAAGAAGTCCTTAGCTCTGTTAAAACACTCATTACCTACTTTCTATTTACCTCATGCTTTAGAGAGAGGAGTGAATACCGCTCTAGCGCCATGCTAGCATCAGCAAATCTATTCTGAACTCTCAGTTTATTCTCCTTATCTGGGTTTATAGCAGCAAGAAGTCCCTCTCCAGCTGGCCATCTTAACACTTTTGTTGACTGCAGCAATAAGCATGAGCAAGGCCAAAACTGTCGTCAGAATATTTTCCCTCAGACACCCCCTCTGAGGTAGACACAACGCACTGAGGCACACCAGTGTTTGCCTCTACATGTTGCAGGCCAAGATGACCTCTGTTCGCTCTGCCTGCACTCTGGAACAGCAAAAAGCCGCGTGACTGCTCCTGCTGTGCCACATCCATGCTAACAAGTGGGATCTGTCAGCACCAGCTTAGTGGCACATTAACATAGTGGAAGTACTGAAGAAGCCACCACACATCTGTCCAAAATGCACTACAGAGACATATCATAAACACCACCACCCACTACAGAACACACTGGTCTTTAAATCAGCTTGCTTCCAGGTATTTAAGAAATAATGTGCTAGTGAGAAGTAGAGTGGCATGCATGATTACTTGTTGAAAGGCCGAATTCTGCTATAGTGAATATTTTTATAATGGCATCATAGATTTCTAGAGGGGGGAAAAAACTTCTGTGGGAAGTTTAGTTCTGATTTTCTCATTTTGCAATCTCCTGGCAGTCTGTGTCATAGGACTCTGAAGACAAAAACCAGCTCTTCTATATATGATACAACAATCTTCACACCTCAAAGAGCTTACTAGCTTAGCTCAAAGCAGATTTAACTATTTTTGTATTTCAGTGCTGAAGTTCATTAATCTCTTCACAGTAATGAGAACATAGACTGTATGACTTAAGACTTTATTGGCAAATTGAAGAAATACTATTAAGCAAATAGCAAGTTAAATCTATTTTCAAGTTCCAAAGACACAGCTGAAAGTTGTGATTTGAACCAAAAAAAAAACCAAACAGCCAAACAAACCAAAAAGAAAAAAAAGGAAAAACCCCAAACCTCATCATCCTCTCTTTTTCTTTCTGTTTTAGAACATTAGAAGAGAAAACACAAGGAATTTTAGACAGATATATGGCGACAAACATGCAATATTCTCTCTAAGAACAAACGAAAGTTCAAGATGATCCCTTTCAAGTTTTCACTACCAAAATTTGATTCTTCTGATGCTAATGAACAAAACCCCGTTATATACACATTCTGCTACTCTTATGCTATCCTTCTTTGATAACACTGCCAGAAAACATGTGGCATGTTGCAACTATTTCTTCTGTCCACTTCTGAAACACTAAAATACACAGGTGGCAGAATTTTTTTAACATCCCAAATTTATTTGATCACTTTCCACTACAATTGCAGAAGGCATTTAGCTAAACAGACAAAAGATTAATGAAAATAGAAAGATGACCCATTAGCATTGATCATTCCTTCACACCCAATCACTTAGTTTCTACAAGAAAACCTACTCTGTTTCATTGATGGATACTCCATCTAATATTTTACAAAGCCATTTTAGATAATACCTTGGAAACTAATGCTCATAGCATGGATTAGGAAACATGCAACGCCAAAGATAGAAAACATAGTAATAGGCTTTGTCTCATAGCTCCTGCATTACTTGAAGTGCTCTGAGGACACAGAGTGATCTCTAGGCCCAAACTTTGGCTTTGAGTTGCATGAGATTAAAATTAAATCTATTTCAATTAAGCAGCAAGGTAACCACAACATGCATTTTATAGCTGCTAAAAAGAGTATTTTGAAACTTCTAATCTAACACTGGCCTGGATTTCTCTGGGCTAGAGATATCCTTTAGTACATGATTTTTATCCCATGTCATCTTCTTCCCCAATTTTCTGGCTGTCATTCAAATACAGGCATATTGTGTTAGCACCGTGTGGTGCAGGAACAGAAACCAAAGCATGCAGAAAGTGGGAGATACTCATTATTGCTAAACTTTCTGCTTTGCCTGAAGATTCTAAGAGCTCTTCCATTTTTCCCAGTTACCTCCCAAAAGCTGGCTACTAAACGCGGGAGGAGAACTAAGGTGGATCCCAGACTCCTACAAGCCTTGTCAAAATTAAAGCAGTGGAAACTATTCACAGTAAATTGAAAGATCTCATGCTTTTCTAAGTGTATTTTCCTAGCTACCTTTCCACTGTCACAAATACAATTTTGCTGCTGCATACAGCACTTTCTTAAGCACATAAAGGATGTGAAAATAAACAGCAATGACCATCAGGGAGAAGAGAACAAACAAAAAGAAAAAGCAAAATTAATGTGCACTGTTCTACAAGGAACAAAATAGATTTCCACTGACTACCTGGAATGTAACAAGCAAGCAAGAGGTGCCTGACATCTACATTTAAAAGTTATGCTAATGAAAATTGTTCTGAAACATTCAAAGCAAAAATAAAAAAGCAGTGTTGCACATCCTACATTAAGACTCTAAGCACTTTGAAAAGACATTACTAGCCTCTTGAAATCTAACAAAATGCGGAATGCATCAAAAATACTTAGAGAGGTAGTGGTTCTGTATGTTGAAGAAAAGTTCTGTGATAGAACTGATAGCACCATGTACTTTGAATCAATTATGAAAACAGAATTTTGAGCCTTCAACTACTTTTAACCTTCTGTACACATCACACTAATGTATTAAGGAAACTTAAAATGCTTTTCCATGGACTGGAAATCTGTTCACTATATGTAATTAACAGTGTTCTGTAACACTGTAAGTAGCCCTATGTCAGCATGTCAGCATAATATATAATATCCATGTTAACTGACATGCTAATAATTACAGCTGGAAAATGGATCTAAGCCATCATAATGATTTCACCTACTGATAAATTGTGTGTGACATAGTGTATTCCAAATTGATTTAAAAAGAGCATTCTAAAAACAGCAATATATTAAACCTGATGAAGCAAAGATTTTACAGCAGTTGCACCTCAGTCTACACTGGATTCTTCACAGAGGTGACAACAGCATACATAAATGAATAAATACAAAGCCTCTCCGAACAGCTGCCAGTAAACATCAACAAAGAGTCATCATTTTCCTTACAAACTGAAAAAACAAATTTCTCTTTGTATTGCGACAACAAGTGACTTATACAGAAAATCATAACACTGTATAACAAGACCATTGGGGTCTCAGAGGTAAGGACAGGGTCAGAAAAGCCTACATAAGAAATATGCTATTATTGCCTAGGCAAAAATAGCACATTTTTGTATTGACTTGTCTGGAATACCAGCAGTGAAACAAAACTGTCCTTATCAATGATAAGGTAGCATCCTGCCAGCATGGCATTGTATTGGCCAAAACTGCTTCACCAGGATGCTCAAATATAAAGCCAATTAGAAAATGGACTGAACATATGTCACAAATTTTTATTTTATTTTTTTTTATGTGAGACATGGAGAGGAGATTTAAAAGGTCTTTAAAACGGTTCTCAATGCACTGAATAAAGTGCTACTTGTTAAAACAAAACCATCTACAGCTATCTGCATGACTGAGAAGACAGGAGGCATTCCCCTCTGAAGAATTCACAGACCAGAGCCCCACCAGGGCCAGGTGGAATAAAAAGATCCATTAGTATGTAAGTAGTGCAGTTCTCTTTCCCTAGTGCTGATAGTGATCTAATTTTCCTAGCGCACTTTTGCGAGAAGACGGGGAGAATGTATCCAGCTCCTAGTGAAAAGCTGCTTCAAAGCACTAAGGGAACCATTTGAAACACCAGAGTGAATCAGTTATGTTACATGCATTTTACTGTTAACAAGATAGGAGAGATAAAAACAAGCAACTACAAACTGGTAACAATTTAAAAAAAAAAAATTATGGTCTCTGTCTAAAAAATGCTGCTTGCTAAAGTGGGTATATCCGTATGTATTTTCCACTTGCATTTTTTTCTCTTAGTGTTACAATTACTTCAATTTCCACAGAATCCCCAAGTAATACTCCCAAAAACTATTTGACCACTTTCCCCTTTTCCAGTTTAGATTCTTTCCTACCAAGGAGTTGCTGCTTGTGAAACGCTGTAGTGATATGGAAACCACAGAGCATCATACAACAGAACTTCCGCAGCTGCAAAACTCGGACACTTCCACTTGATTTCAGTACATCACTACTCTCCTATGACGACAGACTCCTGACACCCTTTCTGGCACCAAAACCACTAAGGACGTTTCCCACAAACGGTTCACAGTAAAAAAAAAAAAAGAAAAAAAAAATTGTATTTATAAAGTATGTCATATATGACATATATATATGTCATATAAAATAAGACACAAAAATAGAGCTGGACGACGCAGTGTTTATAAAAGCAAAATACAAGGAAAAGGAAAAAAAAAAACCTAAAACCACAACCTTTTCCAGCCAAACGGCAAATCAAATCTGTTAAATGCTGTACACGGAGTTCAAAAGGTCGGCTTCGTGAGATCTTCTTTTTCTTTCTTTCCTCCTAAAGCTCTTTCCAGTAACACAGGGAGGTGCTGGCAGGCAGGGGGGACACGAGAAATGAACCATCCTTCTTCTTCGCGCACCCAGACTCATCAAAGAGCACAACTGCGGGCGGCCCCTCGCCCTCCGCTTCCACCCAGCCAAACCCGTTACGTTTAAACGCGCACCGGGGAGCTGCTGCAGCGCTACAGCGGGGTCGGACCTGCGGGGAGCGTTGACACCAGCACGGCAACAGGTACCGGTCCAGAGGAGCCGCGGCCGCCGCCCCGCCTGGAGCCCGAGGACACCGCCAGTGTCGCCGGGGCCTCCTGTCCGGCTCTGGCTCCGAGCGAGAGCCAACGCCGCCGCCCACAACTACCGGCCGAGGGCCGCGGCCGCCAGCAAGGTCTATGGTAGCGGCGGCAGAGGAGATGTCCTCCCGTCACGAAACGCCCGCAGGGGGTAAAAAAGGAATGCGTGAACGGGCAGCAGGGCTCCCTGCAGATGTCAGGGGAGGTTCGGCTTTTGTTTACGCGAGGACGACGCCCCGCCAGGCCGCCCGTGCCTGTGGACCGCCCGCCCGCCGCAGGCCGGAGCCCCGGCCCAGCCCCACAGTCGCTCCGCTCGGCCGGGGGGAGGAAGGGAGGATGTGCCGGGACACAGCAACAGGCTCAGCCCGCAGCGCCACGGCCTCTCTCCCCTCCAGCCCCCCCGCCCCCGCCGGGAAAACCCTTCGGATAAAATTAATAGCAATAAATAAAACTTCGAGAGTCAAATGCGTTTTAAAAGGTTGCTCAAACTCCAGTGATGTGGCGGACCCTCCCCGCCCTTCCCGGCCCGCACCCCCGCAGGACGACTCGGGCGGGCTCGCCCCGCTCCCCGCCGCCCGGCCCAGCACCCTGCTTACCCCAGCGGCTCGGCGGGCCCCGCCGCCCGGCCCCGCTCTCCGCCCTTCCCGCCCCCGAGTAGCGGCGCCGAGCGAGCCGCGCCGCGAGGGCAGCGCGCTCGGGCACGCCCCGGCGGCCTGAAAACTAATCCTGCACCCCCCGCCCGCGGGTCTCACCGCGGTGGGCTGGGCCGCCGCCCGCAGCGGCGGTAGGCGGGGGTATCCAGGGGATAGCGGGGCACGCTGCTGCTGCCCGGCCCCGTCCCTGGCGGCCCGTGTTGTCGCGGCCCTTCCCGCGAAGTTTGTCTCCCCGCGGCTGCCGGAGCACACGCCTTGCCGGGATGACAGCGGGGAGCCGGGCTGCTCCGGTTTACCTCCCGCTTCGCCCGTGAAGTGAAGGCGGCGGCAGGCTGGCCCCTGCCTCTCTTCCAGTGATGCGGTGCCGCCTGCGGCCGGGCCTGGCCCCGCTTGCTGGTAGCCCAGCCACCGGCCGTACCCCTCCTGGTGCAACAAGATGAGCCTGGCCTGGAAGAGAGGAAAATGGCAAATGTTTGGAAATGTTAAAAATAAAAATTAAAATGCCAAGATCAACAAACAACACGTGTTGAAGTTAGACAAAATGGTTTATAAGATCGTAGAGTTAATGAAAAGATGACTTTTCCCTCGATGCAGCAGCTGGTTAGTGTGTTAACTAAAAGTAGGGAAGACGCTGTGTGTTTCATACATATATATCTAAGAATAAAGCACATAATGCAGAAAAGTTTGCAGTGACCACAAAATACCCGAAAACATAAGTTCAGCTAAAGGTGGAATTATTTTGCTATTTGTTAACTCTGCTTCTCCTAGCAAATGTTATCAGGGTCACAGTTTCCTCTTTTCCTTTACATAAGATAATTTTTTGGTGTGCATGCTCTCAGGCAGCTCAACTGAGTAAACCCCCTGCAGATGGACCCCAGCTGCTCCACTAGGCATGTTGGCTGCGGCTCTGCAGAGGCTGTGAGCTTTTTATCTGCTTGCCTTCTGGCTTGGTTTGGTTCCTTTTACAAACAGATCTTAACCTTAAGTGTCATCATAAGTTCTAATAGTTTTTTTTGGGGGGTGGGACAGAATGTTTGTTTGGTTGCTGGGCTTCTTTGGGTGTTTGGTGCTTTTTTTTTCTGACACACAAAAATTTTAAAGAAATCTAGTGTTCTGAATCTAGAATGGAATACTGCCCTATCTATTTCCAAGAGTATCAATAAATGCAATCCCAGTACAAACACTTTCTTTAGCAGAACACTTAATGAGTAAACTTTAGGAAGCACAGGTCTTTGTATGTTGCATGGTTTGGGGTTTTTAAAAAAAAAAAATATTTGGAAGATTAAATTCTGAAAAAAAAGTTGAATCACTAAACAATATTTTTCTTGCTTACTTTTATTACAAATGGTGGACTGAAAAACTCCAAATTATTAGCTGTCTTTTCCTTTGCTGAATACTAAAATATGTATATAATTACACCTTTTTAAGAACTTAATTGTTAAGTTCTTCCACTTTTTAACTAAGAAAAGTAATTTTCAAGATTTTATTCACAGGTTCCATTGTTCAGTCTGGCCTCATAAGCATATTGCTTTTTTAATCAAACACAGATGCTCTACTGTAGCTAGGATATTGAATGCTCTGTAACTGTTCCACCAACTTTGTGTGTTACATGAGCCTTAATTAAATCCAGAATAAAATTTAAAAAATAAGTTAGTTTCTTTCCATGTATCTTTGTTCAATGAATAAGCCAGAGTTGATTAGATAAGTACAAAATGAGACTTATTATTATTTTTTCCTGTTGCTCAGGCTTTAACTATGACATATGACTGAAATAAAATGCAGTGATTCTATTAAGTATATTTGAACAAAAAAATGGTCAAAATTAGGTGCAACAGTCCTAATGTACAACAGTGTCTGTCCTTTGTGTGATAATTCTTCCCAGTGCAATTTGTCTTCGTGTGAGATATACCTTTCAGAAAGCTTTTTTAACATACAGACTGCTATTCTAAAGTAGAAATACATTATAAATTCCATTCAGATTTTGTCAAATCCTTGGAGAATATATAAAGTAGATGGTAGTTACTGAAGTTCAGAACATTGTACTACCTTAGGCCATGCCTGTATTAAAAATATTTGCATGAGTATAATTATGCCAACATAGCTGTACATGAAAACTGAGCCCTCTCAGTAAACATACAACTGTATATACAGTAAACATAAAACTGTAATGGGAATTTGCATCACAGTAATCTAATGAGCTCTTGAGCACAGTAGCTGATGACACTGATGATGAAGAGCCATACAGGCACACTTCTAGCGAATAGCAAAACAAATTGTTAGGGTTCAGAGTACAAAATTTGTCTTGTAGGTATGTTTGCTACTAGCTTTAGAAAGTTAAGTCAAAAGACATCAGCAATTTGTATTTACTTATTTCTTCCTTTTGTTATAAAATAGGACCTCTCCAGCCCCTCCCTAGAAAAAGAGGGTCACAACATATCAAAGATTTCCTTACTGTGGGTTACATCATGTACAGTAACACACAGTGTTTTAAGTTATGGTGTGGCTTTGTTAGTGTAAGGAGTTGGTGGATTGGTATTAAATATATTGTACTGGATTATACATTACTGTTGTATAATCTTGAGAGATCCTTAAAATGTGCGAAAAGAGAATCTACTTTGTATTTCAAGGCAAGATGTTTTAACAAATTACAAATAGTGATTTGTCTCCACATATTAATTCAAGTGATTGTAAATAAAAATTGCAAGCAGTTTTTTTATATGATAAGCTTTCCTCAAATAACTACTATGACTACAAAACCTATAAAAAATATTCTGTCATAAAAGACTCTTAAGGAGAAGATGAAGGGGATCTGAAGAAAGCCTCATTTTAAGTTCTCCAGTATTATCATTCTGATATATTACATTTCTCAGGTCAATTTACAATATATTCAAGGTCAATGTATCAATATTGGATGAGATGTCTGCCTTGCTGATTTAGTTAAATAAATTAAATATTAGTATTAATGATCTACTGCTTAGATTTATTGGAAAATATGAAGGAGAAATAAACTGAGGAAAAAAAGTCTTTACAGGAATAACAGGGGCACCAGAAACAAGTGTCCATTAAATCATTCATCAGGCTGCTGTTGGGGATGCAGCCTTTTAAAATAGTAATGGGAACAGGATCTAACCAGTGAAATGAGAGTCTGATTCTGCTCTATCTGACCCATAAGTACTGACTTCCCTGTGAGAAGATGTTGCCTACGAAACACATTTGATTACATTTATGACACAGGTCTATTTATCCCCTAAGAAAACAAAATATGTTCATAACAGTAATTGTTTAGTTTCATCACTGTGGGTATCATATTTGGTATGGGCAATGTTATTGCATGGCCCACTGCAGAATGGGTAGAATGTATATTTTAGGGACCTAGAAATATCCTGTGAGAAAGGACTCAGGAATATTTATATATTTTATATTTATGTTTGAAGTATTTAATCCCTGAACTTAGAATAAAACATGAAAAGAGACCAATTAACACTTCTCATAAGTACTACCTTGATTAAAAGGTGGCTTTATTTTATATATTCAATATATATTATATATATATAATGGTAATAATTTATTATAGATCAAATTTTATTCCTGGCTGTGTAAAGCAAGAGTAATTAATTGCATTAAGTGGAATTAAGCTGTAGAAAACCAATCTGAGATCAAAGGTAACTATGATCCTAATTGCTATAGCTGCTAATCTAAGTATATTAAGTATGTGGTTATGCATGTTGTCCTTACTCAAATAAGGATGGATCATCATCTTTTTTCATGGAGCTCTTTAGAGTGGAATAAGTTATACTAGTTTAAGCATACGGTATTAAATGTAACACTCCTCCTTCATTTCAGCATAAAAATTACACTTCAAAAGTCAGATGGTATAGCTACACAGTTACTTCTGTTACTGGAAGTAACATCATGTATGTTGTTACACAGAGTTAAAATTGGGAACTTTCTCTTAACTTGGAAATAAGTTTTAGTTTTCATATGTTCCAGATTCTGTGCTGCCTAGGTGTGTAGTTCTGAGTTTCATATTAAGTGTTAGTGAGCTCTCTACACAGGGTAGGTAGACAAAACTATTCCTTTTCCAGCTTGATAAGGACAATCGTTTCAGGCCTAAAAGCATAAACAACGGTGGGCTGAAGAGAGAAAACAAGAAGGATGTGACTTCGTAATCTGAAGCTGTAATTGGACACTTAATCCAAATACACAGATGGAGCAAAACTTATGAAAATGGGAGATATTGTGACCAGTTGTCCATTTTGTGACCATTTTTAGGTCCATCTTGGGTGTAGCCCTGGCCAGGCTCTTGTACTGCCCAAGGTGTATCCTTCAAGGCTTTTCAATAAATACCTACTTTATTCTTAACTCTGTCTCCAGCATCTGTTCTAGGTCAGCCTTCTCAAGGCATCACTTTTATGTTTGAAATTTATACAGTTTTTGGATTATTATCCTGGCAAGTAACGAATATTAGTTTCACTTACTGAACCATGCATGTTGGCAAGAATTGTGCATAGATTTACATTTTAAAGATTCTTCAGGAAATTTTCTTCCCTGGGGACGTACTTCATTACTCGTAATACTGCTGTTGGAGGCCACATACGCATAGAAGGGAAAGTATGCCCTGTAAAGTAAAACAGAGTAAAAAAATCATAAAAGGTATGTTAATTATTTATAACTACAAAACAATATACTTGCAATTATGACAAATTAAAAGGGCATTTATTTATACACAAACAGGATTGTTTAAAGCTACAGGTCTTGCCCATAGCAGAGAAGTGAAGCCAAATAAGTGACAAAACATATTAACTTTATCAAAAATTCTTCAGACACATAATGCCAACAAGGAGTGTCTGTTTTTGTCAGATTATGGCTTTTTTGTTTTTTTTCCAAAATGTTGTATTTTGCCAGAGATTGCCACATATTTGACAGACCCTACTCTCAGACAACCTAATTTTCAAATTAGGTTTTAATTTTAAATTTAAAATTAGTTTTTCAGAAATCTCTGAAGGGACATTGTCCAGAGCAATATGTGATCTGGTATACTTGTCAATGCAACAGTTGTTCCAATATTTGAAAAGACAAGGCAAGATCTCTGATTCTTGTGCTAGAGAAATTGAGAGGTCCTGCATGACATTTCCTTTAGATCTAAAAACTTCAGAATGGAAGGAACCTGACTTGACTAGTTCAGGAGTTTTTGCACAGATGATTTGGTGAAACTAAAGTAAAGCACAACAATATGTACAGAGTGATTTGCTGTATGGCTCTGCAATTTATCACTGTCCAAATAGTATTTATCTCTGTATGCACTATTTAGCCAAATGAAGTATCTGATGTCTTGCCCTGTGCAGTGTATGATGCAGATTGCATTTAAGAGTACATGTTATCTTCAAGTTTCTGCTTCTGATCCAAATGTGAAATTGGAAAAATGTTTTGCTTTCAGTAATTTTCAGAACTAAAATCTTAGGAAAAAGTACATCTCTGAATTTGCAGTCTTAGGTCTTTTGTTCCCAGAAACATTCATGATGTTACTCATTTCGGATAAATAGTTCCCTATCTGTTAGACCATTGAAGTGGTATGAACTCGCTTCACTATCCCAGATATGGACCAGTATAAGAACTTTAGTCTGAGAGGACACTAAAGTTTTACAGATAGCTTTGCCAAGTTGTACATTGTGCATACAGAGACTATGTAAACTACCCTGCTCCATTGCTTTTCTGAGGGAGCTGATTCCACATGGCTCTGCATGTTCTTAGTTTGAATTTCTATGTAGAGAAGAGGCAGCAATGTACATCTGTGTCCTTTCATCTTGTTTATGGTGTAGGTGAATTTTGGATCAGGACTAAAGATATTAGTATTTACCACTATTATTAACTACTATTCATACTGTTAGTTGCATTGGAAATGTGATTATTACAGTCTAGGAATTACCAGCGTTAAACACCAGTGTTTTAATGTTTTGGACTCTAGCTATGGAGAGTCCAAAATCCAAACACACTAAGAAGCTATCCATCTGCCTATGCACTTGAAAACTAAATATTGTTCACTCTCATCAGCACAGTCATTTATGGATTGCAGGTGACATGTTCAAAGAAGACCACTTTGCTCCTTTGAAGAAGCTCCCCAGGGAAAAGGCTTTATTAGCTGTTATACCTATCCTTCTATACCAAAGCTATTTTGTCTAGCAAGATTAGCACCTGTAAAATAAGGTGAGTGGGGGAACCTTTCCATTATTAAAAATATCTCCTAATCAGCCAGCTGGATGTAAGGAGAAAACTTCTGATGCATTGTGCCACAGACTATTGGCCCAGATATGAGTGAGCCCGTCTGTAGGCCAAGTTTTTGGAGTTTAAGTCAGGTTCAATGATGTAAATTCCTTACAATTTGCTCTGACAAATTCTTCCACTGTGCATACCCAAGTGCTGTAAAGGAGTTCACCGTTCCTACAAGCCACACAGAAATTATTACAAAAACAATGAAAAAACACAGAGAAGAGAGCTTTCAGCAGACCAGGAGATGTAAAAAGTTGGCATTTCTGAAATAAGCTCATTTATACAAGTATCTGACAGATAGAAGTTTCATTTTAGTTTGTTCTTAAAAGGGAATTTAGCACTAAGTTAAAATAATTTTAGCAGATGAAGCAAATTTAGATTTAGTCCAGCTGCAACATTAAAAATCTCTGTTAGAGCAGGAAACTAATTCAGAAAATGCCCTTTTTTCTGTTAAAATCCATTTAGGTTTAGGTCATCTGCTTCTCTTACAGATAAAGCATCCTTCTCATAGTGATATTGTCATAAGGAATTCTTGAAAATTTTGATATGAAATGAGCAAATTTGCCCACATCTGGTCATTGAGTGCCAGAAATTGGCAAGTAAAAATAAGAATCAATACTCCATCCAAACCTCCCAACAGTAATAAGATGAATCCCTCATCTTCAGGAGTTAAGTGGTTACCTATCAGTACTTAAAACCTTGTATGTAAAAGATAGTTTATTTTCTGGCTCGATGATGTAGCTGCTCTCACTGGCTAAGTATCACTTTTTTGTTGTTTTCTCCAGCCTTTTAAGGACTCATACAGTATGCAGAGAACAGGATGAAGTCTTAAGGCTATAATAAACTTCCTCCATTTTTATGACTTGAGACAGCATTTAGTCTACATCCAGTCACAATCTCAAAATGTGTTATGCAAAGACTAGCTCAGATGAGCTGCAATTTTTTTTTTTTTTTTCATTATATGGTTGTCCTTTAATTTTTGTTGCCAAGCGGTCAAGCCAAGAGGAAATGGATTAAACAACTGCAAAGTGATGCATTTTAAATCTCCTGTTAATAATATTTGAACTCTGAATCTAATTTGTAGAGGAATGAATAATAATAATAATGCCATTTCCAAAAATAAACAACTAAGCAAAAATCACTCTTTCTCTCTCATGCTCTTCTCTTTCATGTCCCTTTTATTTGAGTACTTGAGCTTTGACAAACAGAACTATAAATGCCCAGGCAACTACCAATATATATATGTGTAAAGAAAACAGAAATATTGAACCTATTCTGTCTAATAACCCAGTATTGCCTTAGAATACATAGACCTTCTTGAACACAAAGAATGCACAATACATGATGAATACTGTTTTGTAAATGCTACTCAAACAGAAGAAAGGAGCTGCTTCAGACAACAGAAATGGTTCTACACCTCCCTATTCCTCTTGTAAGCTTTTAAATAGGAAAGACTTGACAAGAGAAACAGAAGTGAAGCCAGCATCAGGAGAAAAATGCTCATTGTTTTTAGGACTGTTCTCTGCATAAAATAGCTGTACACAAACTTATATGCACTAGTTTGTATATAAGCCCCTGCCCTGCAACACAGTGCATCATCACTTTCATGAGGCTACAGTCAGCCTTTCTCCTTCCCTCCTCCAGGTCACTGTATGTGTTGTCTTTTTTTTGTAACCTTAATTCATGACAATTCACATGGAATTCACCATGGGAACATTTCTGGTACTTTCAGACATCCTTGCCTGCAAGGTCACCCTCACTGCAGATGCTTTCTGCAGGTGCTTTTTCTTATAATGTCACTGTCCATTACACTGTAATGAAATAAATGGTGGATCTGGGTATTGAAATGTCCTCATAAAAGTTAGGGAGAAAGAGTTCTTACAGAATTGATTCCAGCTGGAGAGATTCAAAAGTCTTTCCTCAGATCTGTGTGAATACCTAGAGAAGGCTACCAGTACTGTTACACCTAATACCCAGCCTCATCCAAGTCTGGTGCCTGAGTCTTCACACCTTAAGGGCCACCAGCATTGTATTTGGTATTGAATTTACCTAGATGAGTCCATTTTTGTTTCCTAATATATTTCTGATCTACCCTCAGGTAAATCCTGCTGGAATTCATAAACCAAGTGGTTTTCTATCTGATTTTGGAGACTGTACCCAGACTTCTCTGCTAGAAGATACCTTCCTGTACAAGTACCACAAGGATCAAATGGAATCCTATGTCTTCATTTTTGAGAAGGAATATGGGACACAGGCAAATGAATTGAGATCTCTCTTGGAAGGGATTTAAATTTACATTTCTTGAAAAAATAACATACATTATCTTATTGGTATACTGAGTTGGGCACAGTCCAGGCATTTGATACCAAGACTGTTTGATATCATACTCCTCATACATGGCATTATTGACATCTAAACCCAAATGTCTTTTACCTGACTCCTCCCAGGAGTGTCACAGTAGAGCCTTTGATCAAAAGAGCTTTCAGTCATAGCAAGGGAAGGAAATAAAATTGATTGAGTCTGCTACACTCCAGCTGGAGTGTCTGCCCATGAAGCTGTTCTGTGTATACATGGATATATTCTCCACAGGAAAAGGAACAACCCTTTGTTTCAGGGATGAAATAACCAGAGAATTTTGTACTCTATAAATCTGAAGTAATAGGAAATGCCTCAGTCCAGCAGGTAAGAAAGATTAAATATCCTTGTCTATGTTCTTCCTTGCTAAGGCAGCTTTAAGGCCAGCACCATTTTCTAAGAAAATAAATGGCTTCTGTGTATACCTCAGTACTTCTATTAAAACCTTGAAAGCCATAGCAAGGTCATAGGCATCTAGTGTACTTGCAAACTTATAAAAAATGGTATCAGTTGTGTTTTCTCTGCATCCAACTTTACATTCATTACATTGTCTCAGGAAAATCCAAATGGTCTCTTACTTCGTATTATGGTCTCAATTTTGGGAACATGAGATTAGCTCAGTTGGGTAGAGTATGGTGCTAATAATACCAAGATCCTGGTTTTGATCCCTGTAGGGGCCATTCACTTATGAGTGGGACTTGGGTCCCATCCAACTTTGAATATTCTTTTACTAGTTAAAAAATAGCATCTTTAACATGTTTGTTTGATTTTTTTGTGTGAATTATTAAGAAAATCCTTAAAATTATTTAACAAGAAAAATAATCTTCTGAATAGTGTAATAAGATTTATTTTTCCTGCATAACTTTATTCAAAAGCTTTATTTTTATACCCAGTTATAAACAGCTTTGAGAAAAAAAAATACCAGTTTTGTCTTCTGACTCTCAGCTGCCTCAGGCTTTCATTAACCCCTGAGCATCAGCAGTCTGATTGTAGCTTGTGTACCAAGTACAGCAGTGACAGGTTTGCCTTGCTTGTAAGTGTACTTTTTTTACATGAGAGGCAAAGCATAAGTGGTTTTTCAACCTTGATGAGAGATTTGAGAAATCCAATTTCCTGTGGGGACGAAAGTACTTTGTAATCCAGAGGTACTGAAGACACTTGCTAAAACTGGTATGTAGGGGGGAAATGCAAACTCTTAGAAATTTGAACACCTCTTAAAACTCAGTAAGTATTTTCACAGTGAGTCAAATAATAAGTCTGATAGACTTTTGGCATACATACTTGAAAGAATTAAAAAATAAAAATTTAAAAAAAAAATTTATGCTTCAAATTAATTTAGTAGATGGCTCAAAGAAGGTTTTATTAATTTCTAGTCAAACTTTTTAAAAAAAGAAACTAAGAGTCAAGGAATACATTTAACAAGTGTTAGATGAATAGTGGCATATAATGTTATTAAGTATCTATGACAGTAGCTTGCTGAATCTATTAAAAGTCTGTAGAGTAGGAAAGAATTCAGGTCCCTAGTAGTTTCTCTGCAGAGTTCATCTCCATAGTGGTTCAAGCTGTCACTGGGATTAGTCCTGACTTCGTGTTGCTACCTAGCACTTCAGATATGCCAGCCTGTCCTGATGCACAGTTCTGCAGACAGAGAGTGTTCAGGTGTTCAGACATGGCTGAGATACCAGAAACATTAGTTACACATTAGTGCAGCATCAAGTGTGTCAGAGTTCAAGAATCATTTGGACAATGCTCTCAGGGATATGTTATGGCTCTTCGGGGCGTCTTCTGGAGGTCCCTTGTAGGTCCTACCCAACTCAAGATATTCTATGATTCTATAATTCTAAGACAGCTAATTAGCTCTGGGCAATGCAGCATTTTAACCATTGTGCCAATGTGCATTTTAGACATTGTGCTCATGTAATTTTCCTGCTCCTTATGCACCCATGTGACTGCATAATGAAAACATGCATAACTATGAAATACGCACTGCGAGGAAGGAAAAATTCACATCACTGTCATACAATACTGTAAATTACAGACAATGTTTGTAGTGAAAATTGTTGCAATTGTAAATGTGCAAATTAGTTGACTGGTTGTTGGAGTCTGAGATGCAGCGTGTATGCCCTTGTTTCTGATACTTAGTTTTAGGATCCAGAGAAACACTGAATTTCATATAACATGAAATTCATGAGCACGTTTTCATGGTGATACATGAGAAAAAATGTTAAAGTTAGATAGAAAAAAGCTAAAAGTGTAAGTGTGTAGATTAGAAAGTTTTTTTTAAATCACTGGGTGAAAAAGTTAGTTTAAAGAATAAGAGACAAGATGGAGGATTTAGGATGTTGTCTCTTGTCCCTTCTTTCTTCTTCATGTTCTTCTCGTAGAAGTTTTTAGGTAGTAATAAGTGATTGGACAGAGAATGCCACAGGACATCACAGAGATGATGAGTCATCGAGTCATTAAGAACAATAATATACATGTCTATTGTTAATTGAGTAAAAATAGGTATAAAGATAAAAGAACTGTGTATTTTGGGGCCATTTTGTGCATCAGACACAAAGTGTGCCACAAGGTCTTGTTTGTACCATCAGAAGAAAGAAATGTACCAGATTGCAAAGATTAACCTTGTGTAGCCAGCCTGGAGACACCTGTTAAGTTTTGTGATGACCTTTTAATAAACAGGAGAAACAAGAGTCTAACGAGCTCGGGAGTTTTCTTTAAATCACAAGAACTGAGATAAGCAGGACTCCCCACAAAGGAAGATCCCAAAAGAATTCAGTCCAAAGAAGGCTGAGAAATCCAGGAAAAGAAAGAAAAATACAGAAGAGATGCAGTAGAGTCAGAAAAACAGGGGAAAAAAAAAAAATTAGAAGAAAAGTTACACTGGTGCAACATTTTTTCACAATAGGTGAAATAGTAAACAATAGTTTTTCCATACAGGGAACCAGCACTACAGACCAGAAAAGAGGATAACAGGGAAAGTGGAAAACAAAAGTCCATTGCCTCTTCCACTGCAAGTACTAGGAGACATGAAATGAAACTGAAAGTCATGACTCCCCTAGACAGCTTGTGCTACTGTCTTATCATCTTCATAAATAACTTATTCCTCATGCCCAAACAAAACCTTACCTCTTTCAGTTTTAAACTTTTGAACCTTGTCTGTTCACTACAGGCCCTGTTAAAAAGTCTCTTTCTATCTTTCCCAGCAGCTCTAATTTTAGTACTGGAAGACTGCACTAAGAGCCTTCTCTTCTTTTGGATGAACAATCACAATTCACTCAGGCTTTCTTCAGAGGAAAGATGTTCCAGCCCTTTGATCAATTTTGTAGCCCTCCTCTGGACCCATTCTAACAGATCTAAAATCTGACACCCAGATTACAGAAAAAGTTGGGCTATCTTGCCAAAGATAACCTTCACAGCATCAGTGATTTGACAAGGGTTCATGCTGGAATCTTGTTTTGATTACTGAAAGTCTTTCAAAGGTGATCAAGTCTACTGTCATAAAATCATGGTAGGTTTGGCCACTGGTGGCAAAACTTTACAAGGTATTTGATGGGAAAAAATATTAAATATTAATTTATATATTTAAATGTGATACTTAATGATCTGAAAAAATTCTAAAAGCATTTGTGACAACTTAGCAGTATTCTCACTTTTGTCTCCTTGTAAAAAGAGCAAGCTCTATCTCCATATGGTTACAGGTGGAAAATAAAAGGTAAGCTCTCTAGGTCTGTTTAGGAGCACCAAAGTCTCCTTTACAATACCTTAAATAAATTTACTATTTGCAGCCCTGAATATCAGTTTTGTTTTCCTATTACCACAGCCTTAGGGATTATGAAATTATATGTAAGGATTATGTTGTCTTTAAAATTATAAAATGAATGTCATTCTCACTAATTAACATTGCAAAAAGAGCTATGTTTTTAACTAATATTTGTGAAATAGTTGGATGGCTCCAACTAAAAGCGGGCTTTCATATTGTCACTATCTATAGGAAGAACAAATTAGTCTTATAGTCTTATACCTTTTCAAATATTCTTTTAAACACTTTAAAAAGAAAAATCTTTTAATATAAATTAGTTTATTTTCCTAATGCTTTGTTCTAATGCTACAATTAGAGCATGTGATGACAACATGTTTAGATTCAGCTGGCTTGCTTATAATTTTTTTGTAGTTTTAGAAAGCTGCACATGATACAGGGAAAGCATTTCACGTGGCTATTGGTCAGCAGTTTCTCTGGGAAAACTTGGTGGGTTTTGTATCCTTGTAATGACTGAAGCATACAAGGATTCATCAAATCTGATTATGATGTTTAAATTGAAATTATATGAGATCTTTACACATTTAATATATCTTTACATTTAAAACTACTGATAATCAACTTCCCAGCTTAAGGAGGATATTGAGATACTCAAATACATCCAAATAAGGGCAGAAATGTTGATAAAGAGTGTAAAATACAAGCTCTATAAGGAGTGGCTGAGGGAGCTGGGGTTGTTTAGCCTGGAGAGGAGGAGGCTCAGGGGAGACCTTATAATTCTCTACAACTTCCTGAAGGGAGGGTGTAGTCAGGTGAGGGTCATTCTCCTCTCCCAGGAAACCACTGACTGAATGAGAGGACTCTTAAGCTGCCCCAAGGGAAGCTTAGACAGGACATTATCAAAAAATTCTTCACAGAAGGAGTGATTGGGCATTGGAATGGGCTGCTCAGGGAGGTGGTGGAGTTACTTTCTCTAGAGGTGTTGGCTGGATGTGGCACTCAGTGCCATGGTTTAGTTGATAAGGTGGTGTTTGTTTGGCCATAGGTTGAACTTGATGATCTTAAAAGCCTTTTCCAATCCAGTTAATTCTGTGATTCTGTGATATCTGTCAGCATTTTCACCTCCCAAATTAAGCATTTAATCACTTATATTGGTACTGTACCTTCATCACCAACTTCTTGTACTTTTGATAAAGTCCAAAACACTAAATGAAAACTATAAGCATGTTTAAGATATGTATAAAACTGTAGTTCCTGTGTGACTGCAGGTAAACTGTAATTCAACACTTTCAAGTGTTGCTCTATCCAACTTAGTATAGTCCTGTATTCTGATATGTTGGTGTTTTGTGCATGTAGATTTAATGATAAGCATAGACAGAAATCAAGCAACAGCTGCTATACAAACCCTGCAACTTCACTACTAAGTGGGCTATTCCACTCGTTGTTCCAAAGAATATTAGAAAGACAAAGCATATAAATTTCCTGTTAATTCTTAGGGGAATTTATTTCTAGCATCCTGAACTAGCAAAGTATCCAATGTGTCTTTGTCATCCAATAAAGATAAAAAAAATTGGTATGCAATCAAGGACTCAACTGAAATCAGAGAGAACATTCCCTACACTGGACATTTTTAGAAATGCAACTGGAAATATAGCAATGAAACTTTATTTAGAAGGTGATACACTAACATATCTTTTTCTTTCCCAAATTTTGAGACAGAAAACATCTACATATAGTAAAAGTTATCTATTTTAAGATTGCAGACTGTTGTTTAAAAGATAGACATGCCTTTTATGTCTTAAAAAGCTTAGGACATATTCCCTTGGAAATTTTATTACGTTTTTAAGTTCTGTTTTGTTTGTCTTTCTTTAAGGACATGATTTGTGAACATTCATGTATACTGTTCTCTGCCTAGCAGCTTTTTAGCATGTTCATTTTTAATGAAGTGCCATTCCATTTCATGTTGTGCTTGGGCATCTGTAAATTAAAAGCTCATCCAAGAAGTGTCAAAACAACTTCAGTCAGATGTGATGGTAGGAGAGAGTTCTTGTTTTTCTGTGCTCATATAGACACTGTAGTGCAGGGTGTTTCCACTGTCAGAGTTATAATACAGCAGTTCTGATGCCGTACTAGGGCTATTTAAACCCGACTTAGAAAACCCATTCCTACTGTTAAATTTGCATTGTACAGCCAATATGTCATTGCAATGACATTTATTTAGTACCAAATTATCCTGTATCGTCTCCACTCCCTTTCAGTGCAACACTAGGGAGTGCTAAAAAAAATCAGCCAAATTGGTCGGTATAGCAGCCTACTAAAATACCAGTCCAAGTAGTCGAATTGTGTGATATATTTAATTACAAATATGTACATAATAAATAAATAAATATAAATGGTATCTTTCATTACAATGAAAATATAGATTCCTAAAATACATTCCATTATTAGCAAGATGTGAGGACAATAGTATAGTTAGTTGTTTTAAGAGGGAAAAAAAAGGCAAAGGAAAATAAATACTTGCACAAGGTAATGTTTTCTTGCACCACAAGTAGTATGTAATTTTTTTAAGTGGCTTGTAGTTTTTTACCTTAAATATCACACATAATAGTTAAAAATATTATTTTACCAGTAGGTGTCAGTGCAACCATTTAACTCAACTATAATAAAAGAGTATATTCTTCATATTCACTACTGCAGACAAATGAAAGCATAGTAATGAAAGTTGTATCATGAAACAGTTAGTGTGATAGTTTGGGAACATGCTGAGTCTGTTTTTCTTACACTGTTTCATTTATAGCTTCAGAAACTTGAAGGGAGCTTCTGTTCAAAAAATGTCAGAGGTATTTTTTAGGCATTTTCTTTCTGAACAGCAACTCTAATTTTCTTTTTTTTCGCCAAAAAAAGCCTATTGAATATACATTAATATGTAGCATTAGCAGAAATAGTTATTGGGACTTCACTTTTTCTAACCAGAACCTAGGATTATCCATCCAAAGGCACAGCTACAATTTATCAAAGAAAACTATAGCTTTCTCTGATCTTTCCAAGTAGAGTCCAGAGCAGAGTGAACTGCATGATGGCTTATATAGGCAGTTAAGTTGGTGGGGCCATGTATCACAAACTGGTGGTTTTAGAATCTCATTTAAAAGTAAAATAGCTCAATATGCTGTTCTTCCTTATTTTCAGTTTTCATATCCCTAGACTGTGATTCTTTATTTTTTCCTAAAATAGCTGATGCTACTCATGACACTTCCAGCAGAAATTTTGATTCTCTATGATCATTTAGATGTTCGTAATGTCATTAACTCTTGACAGAGAAACACAAAACTCACTCCAAAACCCAAAGTCCATGGCAGAATGAAATCCATTGAGATGTTTACCTGAAACTAAAGGAGAAGCAGAGAGAAGAAAAACTGTTAAATGACAATCAAACTCTTAAAGTAACTAGTACAAGCTACTATCAAGTTAAATAAGGTCATTATGGGAAAATTGTTCTACTTTGGGTTTTTAGAAACTCATGTGAGAACCCCTATGATGGAATATTAAACAGAGTAAGTTGAAATGTAGGAGTTTCATCAGGCTATATGCTCCTGTCCCCCCCTCTGACTCCTATTAGCTGTGTCTTGTCTGCATAAAAATACTGTTTCCTGTAATGAGGTGGAGTATTTTGTGAATCATTTGAGAAATGCACAATGTTCTATAAAGACGCCAGGATAATCAGGAACAGGTCTGTTCTTGACTAACATCCTTCTTGGCTTCATGAATCATAGAAGTTTAACATCTCTTCATCAAACTCAACAGACTGTATTATTTACAGTCTCCACAGTTCTCCTGAAAGCCAGTAATCAGTCCCACATTGCTGATCATTACCAGACAGCTGACATTAAGATGTATAAAGTACATAATATGCAGAGGAGGAGAATGGTTGCAGAACTTGGGATGAAAATGCCTCAGTGACACTAAGTTCTCTGATCAGATCCGTGAACAAGAAAGAAGAGAGATGAAATCAGGTACCCAGGAGACGCTAGTTAATACACAGCCTGGAAACTGAAGTTAGGATCAAAGATGAAGAATACTCTGTATGAAGGGACTAGCCTCCTAAAATCAACCGACCCATGAAAGCAAATGGAATGCAACACATAACACTGTAAAGCCTTCCACTTTTTTCTTCAGTATTTCTATCAATCACACACCAATGCTACATGAGAAGGGCTTGTGCCTGTGAAAGAGAAAAAATCATTCCTCTTGTTGCTCTCTGAAGAGCTAAACAACTAAAATTAGTCAGTGATATTTTGACAAAATTCAAGGAAAAATTTGGTCCTCTCAGTACTAAAGTTGAAAACAGATATGGAGGTTTAGAACCATAGGCAGAAGATAAATTTCACACAATATAACATGACCAGTACAGATTTTCAGAGAGGGAAGTCTATACTTAATTGAATACTATCACTTTTTAATTATACTTTAAAATATCTTTAAAAATTGACAGGAGGCTGCCTGTCTTCAGTTGACAGGCTGCATAGGAATTTGGACTTTGCTAATATTTTTTGGATTAATGTCTATTTTGCATTGCCTGCACCATAAGATCTTACGATCTTCATTCTTTTACATGTGCAGGACCTCTCGTAACATTTGATGGCTCTAATACCACTTTGGTAGCTTGGCCTCATCACCCATATAAGATCTCACTGCCACGTCTCCCTTTCTCACTGCTGAAATGGCAGGTTTCCTTAATGCGATCCAAAGATAGCTGTCCTGACCGTGGTCCTTAGAGGGGCAGCTTTCCAGACACAGGTGAGCTGAGCTCAAACACAGCCTTTGAAGTACCTGCTCAGCTGCTGAAGGGTATCAAGACACTATGCTGTGAAAAATGGTATCTCACCAGATGGAGGCACCATTTTAACAACGTACGCAACTTGGTTAAAGACTCCTTCATCTCACTTACTTCTTTCCAGGACCTCAGCAAGTACCAATTGCAAACCATCACAGTAATTTTTTACTGCCATAAGACAGCAAGATTCTCCAATTTCTATAGCCTTGCAATGAATACTTGACATAACTTGATGAGATATGCACCACTGCTAACTTGTTCAAAGGCTAAGCTAAGCTGCAGTGGATGGCTCTGTGTTTTCTTACCCTCCATATTACTTGCTGGTGTTGCAAAAAGTAAAGGAACTGAGTAGTAGCATAAAAAAGGTAGCAGCTCTTCAATTTTTTACTTTTTTTTTCCTTTTGAAGACTGATAGATCACTTCATTAACTGAGGGTGATCTTTAAGTGAGATTCATCAGAGAAACATGCAAAAGGACTATGAAAAGCAGGCTGTCCTAATAAAGTTCTTCATAGCAACAGACATAAATGTTCCCTCTAAGTCAACAGTGGTTTCAGTGATTTGCCTCAGTGGTACAGTGGTAGAGACAATACCTGCTTGGTACTAGGAGGAAAGCACTAGAGTTCAATTCCAGAAAGTATCTAGGCACCAAATTTCTAAGCCAAAAGCTTTCTTTGCGTAGGTTTTCAACACTTAAGACCAACTTAAGGGGGTCCCAGTGCCCCGAGCTGGAGGACCATGACTGCGAAAATGATAAACACGTGGTAGGCTCTGTGCAGAATCTGTTGTTCCAGCTGGATCCCTCTAAGTCCATGGGACCTCATGAGATTAATCTGAGAATACTGAAAGTTCTGGCTGGTGTCATTGCAAGATCTCTCTCAATGATTTTGGTACTGTCTTAGACTCTGGAGAGATCCTAGTTGACTGAAAATTGGTTAATGTCCCAGTGTTCAAGAAGGACAGAAAGGATGATTATGGAAACTACAGGCCTGTCAGTCTCACTTCAGTGCCTGGTAAAATTATGGATAAGATTATTCTTCTGGCAATGATTGAAAAACACCTGAAGGACAAGTGGGTATCGATCAGAGCCAGCACGGCTTCATGACAGGAGAGTCCTGCTTGTCAAACCTAATTTCCTTTTATGACAAGGTAACACCTAGTTATTCAAGGGGAGACAGAACACGTAATCTTTTTGGATTTCAATAAAGCTTTCATGGTATCCTCCTGGAAAAAAGTGTCCTATGCACAATGCAGCAAATGCCTCCAGAAATGGGTGAGCAAGTGGCTCATGGGTTGGGCATGGGGGGTTTCAGTGAATGGGTGACAGCAGACTGGTGACATGTCAATGCTGGGTTCCACAGGGCTCCATCCTTGGCTCTGTGCTCTTCATCCTCTTTATTAACAACCTAGATGCAGAACTTGAAGGAATAGTAAGTTTACCAATGGTATTAAACTGGGAGCAGCTGTTGGCTCCCTCAAGGGCAGAGCCAGAGGTCCAGCAGAGACTGTCATGAAGTGGGAAGGCTGGACAATCACCAACCATATGAAGTGCAATAAAGAAACCCTGGATGTATGGACAGACTGGGAAATGAGGTGCTGGATCTGGGGGAAAGGCAAAGGGATCTGGGGGTCCTGGTCAATGGAAAGCTGAACATGAGCCAGCAGTGCCCTGGCAGCCAGGAGGGACAACCCTGTCCTGGGGGGCATCAAGCACAGCATCACCAGCAGGGCAAGGGAGGGGATTGTCCTGCTCTGCTCTGAGCTGGGGCAGCCTCACCTCCAGTGCTGGGGGCTGGTTTGGGTGCCACAATATAAGAAATTGAACTGTTAGAGTGTGCCCAAAGGAGGGCAATGAGGATGGTGAAGGGCCTTGAGGGGAAGCTGTATGAGGAGTGGCTGAGGTCACTTGGCCTGTTCAGCCTGGAAGAGACTAAGAGGGGACCTCAATACAGTCTAAAACTTACTTGTGAGGTGAAGAGGTGAGGCAGGCACTGATGTCTTCGCTGTGATGACCAGTGACAGGACCCAAGAAAATGGCCTGAAGTCAGGGGAGATATAGGGTGAATATCAGGAAAAAGCTCTTCATCCAGAGGGTGGCTGAATACTGGAATGAGGTCCCCAGGGAGGTGGTCATGGGAGAGTTCAAGAAGAGTTTGGACAGCGTTTTCAGACGCACAGTGAGATTCTTATGGTTGTCCTGAATAGGGCCAGGAGCTGGACTTTGACAATGTTTGTAAGTCCCTTCCAACTCAGGATAATTTATGATCCTGTTATTCTAGCAGTTTGGTGAATTATGCACTACCCTTCATCCAAGGCAACAGAAGAAAAGCCACGTCCTCTGAGAAAAGCATAAAGACATGCAAATTGGTAGTAAATACAATGAGAAACTTGTCCTGTTGCAACCTCCTATTTTTGTTTCTTTTTCTAGCCAGGTGCCAAACTATTAAAGATTGGCACAAACAAGAGTGAGCAAGGTTAGCTTGGTCAAAGTTCAGTTTCCTCCCACACTCCATGGTGGTGCCCTCAGCGCTGCAGTGCTACGGTCCCAGCAGCTCGGCATCAACAAAAGGCACAAACACTTTAAAATTTTTGGAATTAAACATCCTGAAAGCATGCATCATGAAAATAATAGAATTGCATATGAGTGTGCATTGATGGAAGCAATAAAATTAATTTGACTGCTCATGTTGGCCAGATCCATTAGGCAAATACATAAAATAAGAAAAATACACATCATCTGACTTGAAACATATATTACATAGTTCATGTCGATAGTAGAGCTAGTTCAGTATTTTAAATTCACAAAAACATGAATAAAACATAGTTTTAAAATACAGAAAGCAGAGTCTTCATATCATTTTGAGGAAAAGGTTTTTTTAAATAGAGAGTGACTGACTGAAAACTACAGATACAGCTAAATATTGAAGACATTTGGAAATCTAGCCCAGATGCAAATTTTGTCTTTGTGTCTGTAACAATCTAACTCAAAAGTGAGAAACGAACATCACAGAGCCTGGAGGTAAGGTAGTAATAGAAATCTTGGTGTGAATTCTGTGATTCCAATGTGTATCTTCCTACACATACTACTTTTGAGGGCAACCCCATCTTTATGTAAATGATGAATTCCTAAAATGTGTACCATATGATTTGCAGAATAACAATGCCCCAGTTTTGCATAAATTAAACAGCAGATCCTGATAACTAAGCTTTCCCATTTACATTATGCCTCAGTTCCAAATCCATGGGATATAAATGAGAGCAGCATATGGTCCAGAATGGGAAAGCTGTGGGACTTTCATGTATGCGCCATGGGAGCAAATGGCTGTCCCACAGATGGTGCAGTGTTTAGATGCATCTCCCATATGATGGATGCCAGCGCACAGGAGGATGAAGCCATGAGTAGCCTCTAGAGGTCCCCACTGGCAGACATGCCTAGAACAGATGCTAGAGCTACACAAAGGGTTTGCAAGGGTAGATCTTTTTATATCTTGGCTTTCTGTGTTCAGTGCTTGTCTGTATGTAGAAATTTATGGCATAGCTGAATGATCTTTCCAAAAAGCTGTACTATAGTTAGAACTTCTCTGTGACAGCAGTAACAATAAAAATAATTTTATTTCAGATTAATCACTTTGGTTTTTTTACATGGGCAGTGCAGGGAACAGATACACTGTTTGTGGTTTGTTTTTAACTCTCTTGGCCTGGGGCTGTGAAAAGAAATTCACAAAGCAGAACAGGTAGTAAAGAAAGGTCTGAGATGCTACTTCCATATTTCTGACTTCCATAGGCACAAATTATATACAATGCCATAAACATTGACAGAGGTGAACATTTAGACACAGACAACAGGGACAACATCACTGATAGGAAAGTAAGAAAAATCTTTACGTAAAAAGTAATTCAGTCCACTGACATACTTTTAAATATGTTTGGTTATTTGGAGAAGAGTGATAAGATATTGAAAAAAAAAAAGTTTTATTTCAAAAACTGCTCCATATTTACCTGTGAATGCATAGCCAGCTGAAAACAATAAAAGAGCTAGCCCATAAGGCAGTGTGCTAGGATTAGCACACTGGTGCATGTCCCATCAGCTATAATCAAAACATGCATATAAAGCAGCAGAAAATTGTCACAACAAAAGATAGAAAAACACTTGTGACAAATGACATCACAGAACTTATTAAAGCAAGGCACTGTGAGCATAAAAAATTCCTCTCCCTTGCCTTCTTCTCATGGCTAACCATATCTCCCACACCCTGCCTGCCCTGCATGCACTCTCCTCCTGACCCCTCTCCCATTTCCTCCTCCTACAGCCATGCAATTTTGTCCTCCAGATGCTTTCATGAATACTTTAAAGTATTTCTGACATCAGGATTCTTGCCACAGACTGGGAACTTGATGTCCTTTTGAAAATGCCCAGCTGGGCATCAAGGGGCAGGCTTCCATGTGAGTTTTGGAGAAAGCAAGTGATGGGAGCTAAGCCAGGAGCAGAAAGGATTGATCCTTCTCTGTTACCAAAAGGAGGATTTCTGGATCAGAGCCTGGCTAGCAGAAAAGAGAGCAGAAACACACTAAAGCAGGCATGGGTGCAGAGATGTGGCAGCATCAGAGTGTATGGTTAACTCCATATAGTGGAATTGATATTGTTAGGGAATGCTCTCTGCTTACTCTGATTAAGATGCCAAAAGCTTCTCACACATGCTTCATACACACATGAAGTATGTTTCTTCACACTTTTGTCTCCTTGCCCTTTTATCCTCTCCTTGTAAGAAACAGTTTTCTTTCATAACAGAGTTAAAGTGAGTCAGCAAACTTCCTTATAAGAATTCACCTCAGCCCTTCAAAAAAGCTGTGCTAGCACTTTCTAAGGATAAGGATCAAGAGAGAGCAGTGATAGATCAGGATTTCTTTTGCCCTTGTCCAGGTGTAACTAAAATCCCAGTTTATCCACAGCATGTAAGAAGAATATTATGTATAGATGGAAAATTTTATAAAATTTTGCTGTGTTTGAGATCACAGAACAGATGTGGATCTCAGATCTCTAGCAGGTTCACTGCACTAGTGGAATCCAAAGAACAGAGATTTTTCTGTGTGGTCATTCTGTAAATCAAGGGCAGACTGTATGTATGTATGTTATAAAAAACTTAATCCCTGAATTTTCCTCAACCTCCCCCCACACCCTTGTCTTTCCTTTATCTATTTCTGTGATTTTTCAGTTTATGATTACATTCAGTTTTATTAAGGACATTTTGCTTCATCCTACTTTCCTGTTCCAAACATCTGTCAGTTTTTTGATTCTATTTTGCTTTTTCCTCTCTTAAATAGTGGTGAATCATTTTTCTCAGCCTTTCATTAGCCTTTTCTTCAAAGTGTTTTGAGATTTTTCAGAATTCTTTTCTGTGAAGACATTTTCCCCATTTCTATTCCATTTTCGAGAGGAGGTCAGTTTAATCTCTCTTATACCTTTCACATTTTTGTCTTCAAAGTCTCACTGTATTTGGAGTTAAAAAGCCTTTCTAGAGATTACCTATTGAGAACAATGTGTCTACACAGACTGAAAGTCACAGTCAGTCCCGGGGTGGGGAACTCTCATTAAGAAGCCATTTGGTCTTCAGTAGATCCAAAAACACCCATACATACCATCCATATAAACACATGACATGTATAATGTAATTTAGTGTTGCTTATTTGAAAATTTCACAGATAAATGTGCATGACTGTATCAAAGTCAACTGCCCTCTCCACCCCCAAAGGTGTTTCATAGGGGACCAAATATATCCCTGAATAGTTTCATAACAGCCACCAAAGTAACACAGAAACTAAATCAGGCAGAGAGTGTTCTGGTAGAGATCAAAGACCCATAAAAGATCTAAATTGGTGAAGTACAATGACTGTTAAAAATAAAAAATAATTGCATGCATAAGTGGTTACTATTTTTTTCCTAATTGGATAATTTGAATTTATATTATTATTTTTTATTGCTTCATTTACTCAGTAGGATGATCCACTTATAAAGTTATACACACAATGCCTGACAAGTTTTATTTAGTACAGTCAGTGTCATGAGTCAATTTACTTAAACACTTAATCATTAGATCAACTTTCACTATTAAAAAAAAAAAAAAAAAAAAGCATGAGAGGCTAACTACATTTCTAGCTACTCACAATGAATTTCCAAATGAAAAATGCATAACGTCTTCAGTTACAATAGTATAGATCAAAATTTTGACGTTTTCTTCCACCAAATTAATTGAGAATACAATTAATCTTAGTAATTCTTTTACATTTCTTTTTTTTTTTTCTGTGTAAGATTACATAAAGTTTGATAACTTCAGTAAAGCCAGGAAAAGCAAATTATTTCTTAATATAGAAAATTATCTCTAATAGCTAAAACACAATAGAAAAAAAAAAAAATCCTGCTAGTAATGAAAATGTAGCAAATCAGCTCAGTGCATTTAAAGCTCCAAAGTTTAATTTTGACCTGCTTATTGGCATCCAAGTGAGTAATGGAGTTTTATTTGGAAATACTTTTGGAGAGCATTCAACCCAATTTTGGCAGCAATAATTTCACTGTAGTTTGGGGAGAATTTCATCTTCTCGGAGTGTGCAACTTGCTGGCATTAACCCAGAAGTAATCTGCCAGAATCACGTTATCTCATTCTTAAACACTTTCAATGAGCATTTTGGGAAAAGTCACTAGAAGGACACACAGAATTTCTTCTGTTATGCGTGTAGTATCTTATCTTTGGTCTCAAATGCAGAATGTCAAAGTCTTAAGAAGGACTTTTCAACCAAGGAAATATTTTTCACAAATGTAATACATAGACAACAGCATTTGGAGTTGAACTTACAATTTACCCACTGCTGCCTCTCTCACTGGAATTAACCTGGTCAGAAACAACTTCCAAAAATATTTCCATCTCTTGTGTAATTATTTTTTTTCCACACAGTTACACCAGCTCTTAAACTCCATTTTATTTTATTTACTAGAAACTTAAAGAAAGCTACTTTTTGATTGGATTTAATTGTGTCAGTCACAGAATCATAGGATCACAGAATGCTTTGGGTTAGAAGGGGACTTAAAGGTCACCTAGTTCCAATGCCTGTGCTGTGTTCAGGGGCATCTTCCAGTAGAAGGCTCATAGAACCACATTGTGTCTGATGCTACCCAGTGCCTCTAGAGAGAGTCCAGTCCTACCTCCGTTGTTATTAGAGACAGCTGCAGCAGGTTTCTCAGGGGTATGTCCATAGTGTTTGGTTATCTCCAAAGATGGAGACTCCACAGCCTTTGTGGCCTCTTCATCAATGTTCAACTGTGATTGTTATTACAAAAGAAAAAAGTATCTTTAAATCTTATGTTTAAGCAGTATTTACTGCATTTCAGTTCAGTTTTTACCCATCACTTCTCATCCTGCCGCTGAGTGCAACTGAGAAGGGTCTGTCTCCATTTTCTTTAATCACACATGGATGAGTGTCTCCTGAGTCTTCCTTAGGGTAAACAGTTGCAGAATTCTCAGCCTGTTTTCATACGGCAGATGCATCAGTACTTTCAAATTTTTAGTGACCATTCATTGTAACTTCCACAGTATTTCTTTTTTGTAGGGGAAAGCCCAGCACTGGGCCCAGCACTCCAGGGAGGGTCTCACCAATGCTGTGAGTGGAGAGAAAGGGTCACATCACTTGGTCTGTTTGTAACATTTTTTCCAATGCAGTTCCAGATACTCTTGGATTTCTCAATGGGAAGAGCACAATGCTGACTCATGGTCAGTCTACTGTCTACCAGGACTCCCTGTACCTCTTCTGCAAAGCTACTTTCCAGTTGGTTGGCTCCCAGTTTTTGTTAGTGAATGGAAATATTCCTTACCAGATATAGACTTTGCTTTACACTCATTTAAATTCATGGAGTTCCTTGAATCCTACTTCTCCAGTGTGTCCAGGTCCCTTTGAATGGTAGCAAGGACAGTTCATGTAACATAAAACCACTCTTCCTGGTTTTGTATCTTCAGCAAATTTGCTGAGTGTGCACCTATCCCATCATCAAGGTCCTTAAAACACGCATTAAACACTGTTGGACTGACTACTGACTCCTGGAATAAACTTGTGATTATCATCCAGCTGGAGCTCATGCTCCTCTTACATTTCCTTATCTAGTAAAGAGATTTTCACAGATTTCAATCCACCTTACTGTGCATTTATCCAGCCTATAAAGCCTCATCTTTGTTAGCATTTTCTGTGAGAGTGGCAAAACACTTGTTACATCAAGCTTAATAACATCTACTTCTTGTCCCCCTGCCCTTCATCCATAAAGCCCTTTTTATCATTGTAGAAGACAATGGGAATGGTCAGATGTGATCTCACTTTATATATCCGTATTTATTTCTTCAAATACCCTGTTTGTCCTCAATATGCTTTGAAATAATTTTCAGAATTCTTAGTCCACGATCTTCCTGGGGATTAAGCTGAAGCTGAGCACTGCTTTCCCAGACACTCCTTCTTGCCCTTCTTGAAGATAGGAGTGATATTTACTTCATTCCAGTCATCAGGTATTTTTCCTGATCACCAGTACCTTGTAGAGACAACCAAGAGTCATTTACAGTGACCTGGGCCAGCTCTATCAGCACTCACAGGTACATTTTGTGAGGTCCCAGAACCTGTGTATGCCCAATTCACTTAAATATACCCTAGCCTGATCCCCTCCAGCAGATTCTTTGCTCTAGATTCATGTTTGTTGGTTTAAATTGACTGTTGCTTAAACTTTAATATAATTTTCAGAAAGGATTTGGTCAAATGTCTCATGAAATTTAATAATTACCAAGACACAACCCTGCATCACTACTTGAAAAATTGGCACTAAAACTTACTAAATACTACTTTTGTAACTTTTGGACAGAAAAGTTAGGAAAATTATTTTTGTGGGAAGAATAGGAAGAGATAGGTTGGCTGAATGTTAAAAGTTTTGAGAAAACTAATAGCCTAAAAAGTCCTTTATGTGGAGTCTTTCCATTCAAATCACTGAAATCAGAATGCAGTATTGAACAAATTTGCATCAGTGACCTTTATGAAATGGACTTCTCAGATCCCCAAGAGAAGCAAAAAACTGTTAAATATCCAAGCTGGATCCAAAATAAATGGATCTGTTCATGTACAGAATAATTTTTGAAAGCTGTACCTCCAGGAGTAGGTCAATACAGAGTCATGGATGGTTCTCATGCATGCTAGAAGAGCTTCCTTGGGAAAAAGAAGTCAGTGGATACTGTCAGTAAAATATCATTCTGCCAATACTAAGATTTTTATACAGAAACAAGGGCTTATTTTGAGAAACAAACATCATTTATATATATGAAATTGCCTAAGACAAGGTAAAAAATGAGTACTCCAAGCCTGAAGAATATGAAAAACCTATCCCAAAACAGAACAAAACATAATATGCAGACCTTATAGCAATAAGCTTCCAATAAAACAAAACTTCTGCACATCTGTTAGTGCTATAGGCATTACCCTATGTGCAATGAAGAACCAACACGTTTATGCCAGACATGAAATAAGACTAGATGAATCTCTGGACATAGGCAAAGATGAATGATTAGATGTAGCTTCACTCTCTGGATTAGTCTCTGTTTTTTTTCTTTACATTTAAGCGCACCACTAACTGCCATATGATATGTAGCTCAAAGTAAAGTGAAGAGTAAAAAAGTTTCATCCATACCATCTGGCAAAGAGTTGGTTTTATGCCAACATTAGTGGGATGTGCAGGAGCTGTGTTGGGATTTAGTTGCTCTGCAAAAATATCTGCATGCTGAAAACATCAACTCTATGGAGTTATCTGTTTCTGCTGGGTGTTACCTGTCCGGAAACAAATGCTCACCACCCAGAAATGTACTTTACTTTGATAAAGTTCAGGAAGGAATGTTCTTTGGGGAGAAGGAAAGACGGAAATGATCTGGGAAACAATGATAAATGTTGAAATCAACCATCAAATCTACGTACTTATAGATATACTCAGTGTGAGATCAGGAAACAGGAAATGTGCATAGTGTTTATTACCCACACACAGCAGAGTGAGACCAGCTGCCTACATGCCCTGGAGTGGTCAGGATAATCCTGTAATTAACAATGCACCTCGATGGGAAAAAAAATAAATCTAGTCATCTCATACTTGATAATGAATGTGTGGAGGAAGAGGGCAGCAAAGAGCATTTAAAGACCGCTACCAGGAACTACTGAGGAGCTGATTCCATGCCATGTTCAGAATGCAGTTTTCCTGCACTCAAGCACACCCTCGAGCTGTCCAGAGATCTTCTAGAGGTCCTGTATCATGACATCCTGTTTCTTAACAGCTGATATACAAGCTGTATTTCTCTTAGAAACCAAGAGATGCTACTGTAGAACTGTAACACTAGATGTAATTCTACTACTGCCTGATGGCAACAGGGATATACAAGTCTGATAGAGATATACAATTAAGATTAACTCTTTAAGATATTATTTTTATACTTCCAGCCCTCACCTTGAAAAGAAAAGGATTTCTGAGTTCTTAACAGCCAAAGGGATGGACATTGCTATAAGGGGAGGTCCCTTTTGTAGGGATGGCAAATGCAGAATTTCTCTCTGGAAGACTCAAAATTGCAAAAATATTTGATTTTTTTTTTTTTTAACGTGTAATGGCTACTCTATTCCTCCTCTATGCATTGCAGTTTTTAAGATGTGTATTTCTTCCACTTTAAAAGTCAATATAATGAGACAACCTTGTGTAGAGAATGAGATAAAATGTTATTAAGGGATTAAATCTGCAGAACTACTAACAGGTTATATCCTTTACTCCTTCTTTCACAGATAGACAGAAATGTTGCCACTGAACAACAGAACATCTTGGTGTTGATTAAGGGTCATTTAACCACAGACAAATTACTTTCATTGATTTTTGCTAGATGAGAGAGAGTGGTTCGATGGCAGGACTGCATAAAGGAAGGCACAGATTCAGTGATTCATAACAACTGAGCCTTACTTGCAGTATAATTGTCATATCCATTCCTGTTTTGTAAGGCTTTTTTTAGTTTACCGTCTCAAAACTCACATTCTGTAAAACATACGGTAGTAATGATTATTGATGTATCAGAGAGCAGCACTACAAAACAGCCTCACTGGTCTGACTAAGCCAAGCTCTGAAAATGAGGAGGGATAAGATTTCTGATTTTAGGCAGAGATAGCATTTATTCTCTCTCTACTGGGTTTTCACTTAACCCCAGATTTTACCTGAGAAGGACAGATCAACTCCTCTGATGCTGAGCAGCATTGTGAAGATACTACCTCCAAAAAGTTCAAATCCTATTTTATTTGGGGTAAGACTGTCAAATATTGGTTCCTTGGATATATTCCATGCACATGCTTAAAATCACAAAATGATATTTCATCTTTGCTCTGACTGATGGTGGAGAACATAGTGGGCAACTTAAATAATTTGGAGTTCCCTTCTACCTCCTACACCCACAGAAGACATTCATTTTGCTGTTTATCCACGTGCCTTGACACTGTATTTTGTTCCAGACTTTGGTTTGTGGTTTGAATGTCCAAATCATGTCATTATGACCAAGAGTGACAAAACAGCGCACAAATTCTTAGTGATGTTTCATTTTCATACTGTAATGGAGACGTGAACATTTAAAAATACTGTGCTGTACTCTGCTCCAAGTGCCTGCTAGTGTGGCAAGGGATGAAGGGTTAAAAAATTCTCCTTGTCCTTTCAGAAGTTCCACTTTTGTTTTTAAGCTTAAAATAGCCTCCAGTTCATCTATGTCTCTCAAAAGGGAGCTGTTTGCAAACAGCTCTTTGCTTTTCTCCCTGCCTACAGCCCCTCCTGCCCAGACCAGAGCCTTCATTCTCCCAGCCAAGGCAAATGGGTTGCAATTCCCCTTGGATTTCATCCACAAATCCCCTTGGATTTCATCCACAAATCCCCTTAATTGGCAGCAAAGATTGCCATTGAGTGGTGTAAAGGACTCTTTCCTCCACAGGGGTTGATTGTGCTGCCTCCACAGGACTACCTGCACCTGCCAGCCGGCAGAGCAAGAAGCCAGCATTGGTCATCATCAGATATGAGCCTCCTGCCTAGTTAGAATACAATGCTTTAAAGGGCTTGTAGAAGACTACATGGAGCGCACTTGAATATAGCATTATTTTTTTGTGACGAGCACTATTGTGCTTGGCACTCAAAATGAGTCAACCATTGCAATACAATGTCCTTCTCTTTCTTGATGGACTTTGTGGACTAAATAGTGAGTATTTAATGCTACCTAAGCAGCAGTGTCATCATGGGATTATAGCCAGAGAAAAAGCACCGAGTAAATGGCAATGGATCAGAGATCAGCACTTTGTCTTTCACCTGTATCACCCATAAGAACATCCTTTGCAGTCCTCCTAGCTCCAGGACAGTAACTGCAGGAGAAAAGGTTTGTTCATTGAGGTATATAACCATGGCGAAAAGCACGCCAGAGAAAAATGCTCGGTAGCATCACTTTCTCAATTGGAGGGTACTTACCAGCAGTGAATGTCAAGAGCCATGTGGGTTGGCAGCAGTCAGCTCTTGCTTTCAGGCCATAATGTTCAATGCACAATAGTAACTCTTTTCAAGCTTGTGCAGCTGTTCAGCTCCATCAAGCACCTACTGAGTTGAAGGGTAAGTGCTCTATTTGAACACTGAAGCCTCCATTTCGAAAGGCAAATGAATTTCCTGAAATCTGCAAAAGCCTTAGCAAGTCATGCAAATAGCATACATGAGTTGGTCATGGTAATTTGGACACTTAATTTGGATGCCAGTTTTCTCAATTAAAAAAAATGAAAAAAAACAGGAACAAAAAAATCCCTGTGTTCCATCTGTCTCTAAATGGCTAGCCATTTTCAGTCTGTTTGTAGGTCCACAATACAATATGAGCTTGGAAAGCAAGTGGGCTAACCAGCTTTATAACACTAAATAGGAACAAGCAAATACTTTATAGAAAAACATTTATTTGGCAAATTTCTTACTTTAGCCGTTAATAAAACTCCTGAAATCATATGTGGTCTGGGAAAGTTTTTTCCCAAATTGTTACTGTGTGTAATTCTTGCTTTACTCTTCACCTGACGGCAAGTAGTTGGGCCTCTGTAAGTTTAGCAATGTGAAATTCAGATTGTCCTGTTCAGGTTTTGTCAGATGTATAGGAATTGCACTGAAAAATATTAGCTAGCTCAACTAATCCTCCTAATTCTCCATTTAAACATTTTACTGGATGGTGGAAGCCTAGGGCTTGCCAGGTGTCACCAACTTGAGCCTATGTTTCTGAAGACCACAGGTCCTATTCACAGTCATGACCCACTTTCAGCTGCCATGCAAATCATGCTGTAAGTGTTCTAATGTCTAGCTCAGCTTTGGATGGAGAATGGAAAGGAGCATCTCACCTGGCAGCCAGTACCCCTGCCACTGGCCGTCAAACAACACTGCCTTAGTGTTGGCATAATCTGAGGCAAAACATGAGTAGGGAGTCAAAACAGAAAGCAAGGTAAAGTTGTAAACAAATTTATGTGAAATGCCCATGGATACAGGAGAGGAATGTTGGCCTTATCCCTCGTGATGACACACCACTCATTCTTGAAGAAGGAGTTAAAGCTCTCACTTCTCAAATGATGAACGTTGAAGCTTCTTTTCCGTGTGTGAGCAAGATCTCTTTAGGACAATTTGAAAATTCGCAGAATGCTGCTGAAGACTGTTGTGCTATTTGGCCACTCACCCCAGAAATATTACATGCGATATAAGGTAATGTAAGGTCCCAAACAAACTCATTGCACAAGAGAAAATTTTATCTAAAGACAATAGAAGCTATGAATTCTTGGAAAAAAGTGCTGCTGCATAGTTTGTTCTCTGGACTGGATGTAATTCTATAGAAATGTAGCAGTCTGGCCAAGAGAAAATTAAGGAAATAAGTTTTGGTAGGGTATTTGTTTTGTTTAGTTTTACATCAGAGAATGGTTTATGATTCTAGGATCCTATGAACATTATATCTTTGCAAATGAAGCATTCAGACAAGAAATTCAAAGTTGGAACAATAGGTAACCTGAAAGATGAGTGGTTCATAATTAAATAGGATGTTAGCTATTGAAAGAATTATTTTCTAAAACTGATTTTCCTGATGAGATGTGATTTTATTTTTCTTGTACCATGAGGCCTCATAGGAAAAAAGGTGGAAAGGAAGATGTGGTCACAAAATCTTGAGAATGCCCAGTGATACCCAGTGATATAACTTACACCTCCACCTCTGCAAAAAGTCTCCCTCCATTTGCACAGTTTCACTTATGCCAGTCATCTTATTCAATTCACACTTGTATCCTCTGTATCTACATTATAAATGCCCTCACTAGGAATTAGCTGCTAAGGAATTAAAAAAGAATGCAGAAACCTAGTTAGTAGTAAGGAGGGAACAGGTTTAGAAATGCAGCTTTGTTATTGCAAAGGGACTAAACTCCCTGATAATTGACCAAGCTCTGAGTTAGGGATTTCAGTTGTGCTAAAAACTCAAAAGAAGTTAACTTTTTTACACCTAGGTAAGAAATTATGTAGTATGACAACAAAATTCTGTTGAAAGTCATGGGTAATACTATAGAAACAAGAACTGTAAATCTCTGTCAAACTTCTGTTTTAATCATGTTATCTCCATCTTGTCTTAGTATTGAGTTACTGCTTGGCCTATACTTACACATCTATTCAGTCTCTGATGAGGTCTTAAATCACATTTCAGGAGGCAAACACCCTCATCAGTGCTTTCTTCTTAACCATCCAGATTAAGATAAACAGTTCATTCACTAATACAGTTAGTGCCAGAGTTTCCTTGCATTTTGGAGGAAATATACTTGCACTTGTCTCAAAGGTAGAATTCTTCTTTATTAAAAAAAATTGGGATTTTATTGAATATAAGTGGAATATTGCTTAAATAAAGCAGTTTGTCAGACCATCTCATAACATTTTCAGACTATGTAAAAATATTTTGCAGCTGCAGCACCAAACTCCACTGGAGATATTTATATATATATATATATGAGAAATTACCTTTATAATCTCATTATTAATATTGTATGTGCAGATACCCATGTATGAAGACTGATTAACTTGGCTAAATTCCTTCTAAAGCTTAATAACAGTAATTTTATGTAATTGTATATAATGTTGACTGAAGCATGCAAGATTCAGCCATCCATTAACACATTAACATCTGAAACTTTGGTTGGAATAAAAACCACCATTCATTCAATTAAATTCTGTATTTGATAATTCAAACTTTAGTCTTTTCTTTATTCGTTTTCTACAACCATTTAAAATAACATTCAAAATAAATGAAAGAAAAGGTCCTCTTAAATGTGAAGGAAAACATTGTAAACATCTCTGAATATTTGTTGCCTTTGTCCAATTTTAATAGTTTTGACTGAATGATTAAAGGTGAAAGATTGATAGGACAATAAATTGCTTCTTTTTCTCTCCCAGTACTAGACTGCAGTTCAGCAAACCAAACTAATTTATTTGGCTGTGTCACTTCTCCATTTGTTCATCAGTATGTGTTATTCAGTATTTAAAACCAGGCCACAGCTTCAGTCATTGAGAAGAAAGTGAAAAAAGGCAGGAAATTGAGAATTAAAAATTATATTTTTGTAATTAAACTCTTTAACTTAAATTCCCTCTGTTAATAACATGTAGGAAAAAAGTTAGTGACTACTTCTATTGTCCTGCCAGACTCAGTGGGTGGTTAATCCTAATTTGAATTTTAATTCAGTTTTAAATGAGTGTAAGGAGTGTGAAATATTGGACTAGAACCATTTATAGTGAAATAGAAACTCTGGAGCAGCCTTCATCTATATAAATTTTATCTGGATGCAAAAAATCATTTACTATTTATAGAACATTTTTTTTACTTCATTTTTCTTCAAAATATACAGTGATTATTCTAGAACGTCACATAAGCCTTAATATATACTACTTCTTAAAAGAAAAATGCCTGTGTCAGAAGTAATTAAACACAAAAGTGTTTGGAGTTATTAAGCACATTTTTTATTTCTGTCTAACTTTCCTGTACTTTGTGTGTGTGATTTAAAAGAGAGGCACTTGGTTGAAATCACAACTTCATATCTTAAAAAAAGGGAAAAGAGAAGAAAATAAATTATTTTGATTACCATGCTTTAGTTTTGTAGCTGTATGAAGGAACAGCATTCATCAGTGTCGTATCTTAATTTCTTATCTGCTGAGTTTTGAGGTGCATAAAATCATATCCCATTGTCCAAGACACAGAAAGCATAACAATAAAGTTTACAAGATGCTTGAGAATCAAGTACTCTTTCCTAGACAGTGTCCAAAGACAGTAAACAACTATGCTCATAGTCAATGTACTTTAACTTGGTTAAACAATCTAAAGACATAAAGGACTGTCTTATTCTTTGGCCACATTATTTTCAAGTAATGTAGTTGTAACAAATTAAAAAAGGATAAAGCAGAAAAAAATATTATTAAGATAAAGAATTGATTTAAATTTTGCAGAGCTCTTCTAGAGGTGAACAGCAGTCTCATCTATTTTTTTTGTGCTATGGTCAATCAGACTGTAAAAGTAAATCAACCAACCAACCAATAAATATGACCTACAAAGTGTATGTCTGCTTGTAAAGTAAATAATCACATAGACAAAACCTAGCTCTTTGATGCTTTGAGGGAAGACAACATGTACTTGTACACTCAGCCTAGTTTTGGGAGCCGGTGAACATCCCACTGAAAACTGCTGTAACCTACATGAAGGAAAATTGCAGGTGTCCACCCCCAATAGTCACTTATGCCTGTAGGATGCTTCTGTTGTACAGGAGTTACTGGAAAGCATCATCAAGGTAGACCAGACTGCTCATTAGGATTATGAGGTAGCTCAACCTTATAGTGAAGATGTCATTTCCCTGGGAGGACTCTATACCAGCAGCTTGTGGCATTGCATATGCCCTGCTTAGGCTAAATTTTTATGGTAGACAGCACAAAGCAAAAGCTGAATCTCAAGAGATCCTCATAAAGGAGGACATGGCCTGAAAGAAAATTAGGTTGCTACCACTTCTTTTTTACTTTTTTCTTATTTTTTCTTTTTTTAAAAAACAAAACAACCAACCAACCAACCAGACACCTTCCCAGCCCCCCCCCGTTCCCCCCCCCCCCCCCCCCAAAAGCCTCAAAAAACAAAAATCAACAAACCACCTAATTTCACCAGGACAAAAATATTTCAGTTTGTTTATTATCCAGCTTCTGGCACAATGTGGCCCTGGGGAACAGGACACAGCTGTGTTGCACAAGACCCTGTATGCAAGCACAGCCCAGCAAGTGTTCTTACTTTCCAGGAGCTCTGGCAGCACAGCCATTTATGAATCCACCCCACAGCAACAGTTGTGTGTAAGGCAGGAGCATCCTGTCAGGGACATATGGGCCTCCCCAGGCTGGTGATGAAACCTGGGGATGCAAGGACACAGCCCCACACACAAACCACCAAAGGGATCTGCAGGGAAGCTCACCTGTGCCCTGGCTCTGAGTTGGATCCCATGCATACCCCACTCCTGACCTGTCTGTCTGGCCCCAGCATTTGCAAGCAGGGGTCTTTCTTCCCACAATTGACTATGCTGACCTCTGCTCTTCCTTGCAGCCTGAGGAAGCTTGAACCTTTGTCTCAGGTCTTATCTTGGCAGTCCCTCATCCCTCATCCTCACCCTGTAACCCACCAACTGGAGTTTCCTGTTTTCCACCCCTGCACACAGCAATCTCTGCCTTATCTCCCTGCTGGTTTCACTCTCAGCTCCATCTGTTCATTTGACATTTATGAACCTCTTCAAGCTTTTGTTTTCAGACCCATCCAAATTTAAATACCTTCCATTGTGTTTGTGCTTGCTCGGTTCTCACATTTGTCACTGGGATGATAATTGTGCTGAATAACCTAGATTTGATTCTAGATTTGGTTCTAACTTCAGCTTCTATCCTTTTCAAAAAGCCTGCCATACTTTCAAAGCTTCACAATGAGGTCCCCATGCCTAAAGCAGTCTGTTTTTTGCTCTGTGCCTGTCAGGCGGTCTCCAGATGCATGAAACTTCTCATATAATCATAGTTATTCATCCTACCCCTGTCTTCTCCTAGCCATAAAATGTATTTATTTGTCTTCAAACATCATCTGATTTTGTCAGACTGTCTCTTAGTTTCATGGTTTTGTGATTTACAGTCCTGTGAGAAGCATTTTTTACTGTTCTGGGATGACTCTGCCATCTCTAAATTCAACAGGAAACCTTTCCTTCACTTGGCCTTCCTTCTTAGCAGGAAGGACAGGTTTGAAAAGAGAATAAATTCTTTAAAAGTATATTTTTTAAAACATTTATTCCCTCCTCACTTAGGGTTATATCTCTTGGATGTTTGTGCTCATGTGAAAATGTCTCATTCCTCCATAACTTTTTTTATAGTGAAGTATTACATAGATAAAGGCAGGAAGGAAATACACCTAACTTAATTTATCCTTATTTTTATCTCCAAATCTGATTTAAACCCCTCAGTTATTAAATTGGCTCAATTCCAAGTATGCCACCTGCACAGGATACTACGAGAAATATGTTGAAATCAGAAGGCCAGCTCAGGAGCTGGAACTTCAAGAAAAAAAATATCCTACAGTTCCCCTGCCCTCAACAAAAAAAAAACTTGAAAGCCAAAAAAACTCATTTCAAATGCATAAAGTGCAGCCCAACATTGATATCCTAACTTTGTAGATAATTTAAAACTCCACACTCTCTAGTCACCTTACTAAAGCATCCACAGAAAATCCATACCTCACTGTTGTGGGGTTTTTTGATCTATAAACTAGTTGGGTTTTTTAAATATTATCCTGGGTTCTTAGGTTAGAGTCTCTGATAGCACGCAGATATCCTTCTGACTAAAACAGTTACCAAATTTTCCTTTATATTTCTATCCTTCAGTTTTTTGGGTTCCTGTGTTCCCTACAAACACCTGTTTTATTCTTGTTCAAATGATTCTCTAGACAGACACTTTTTCTACCCATGTACCTAGTAATGGTTCAAATTGGTTTAGTGAATATTTTTATCTTAATCCAAGGAATTTTATTTCCATTGTCAGTGTCACTGCTCATCACTGAATTTTATTTAATGCATCTATCTTTCATTAGTTTTAGGACTGTTTAATAATCTTCAGCAAATAAATCATGGCTCTTCACTTCTATGATTTCCCAATATGCTATCAAATAGTTTTGCATTTAAAGATGTTTTTCTCCTTCTGTCATATTTTCCAGCTTAGTCTACCAAGTGATCAAAACATAGACAAAGAATTTTCACAAACTCTCTTAAAATCAATGACTCTCATTTTAACAAGCTATAGAACAAAATGATGATCACAGCAGATATTGCTATGCAATAAAGTCAAAGGAACCTATTCATAAAACTGTAGAAAATTAATTAACAAGAGTATCTTTCTGAAATTAAATATGACAAAGAACCCCATGAGTAAACAGAGTTTACTATGAACTATGGCATAGTTCTGAACTTGTTATTTCATGACCAACATGTGATCAACTAGCAACACCTGTACTAATAGCACAGCTATCTCAGAGTTGACTTCTGACTTTTCCAGGGTATAGCATGGGGCAGCAGGATAGATTTGTGCAATTAAAATGCAAACACCTGGGCTTACTTTTAAAGACCAGATGTGCTTCAATTAAACACGCCCTGAGGTTTGCTTAAAACTAGCACCTGCTTTGTGGTTACATGCAGTCACCTGGGTTTCTGTGTAAATTTTAAGTTTTGAATGTCTTTGGTTATTTTTGAACAGGAAATTCTTCTATTTAGGTACTTTGCAAGAAAGTCAAATTACCTTTTCTGCAAGGTATGTTCTAAATTTAATTCTCACCCCCCAGCTTCCTGCAGAGGTTTGCTCCTAGATGTTGTAAAACAGCCAAAAGCTAAAAGCTGCCTGCTGTGCTGTCCCTCAGTACTTAGTTTTTGATACTTTTAGCTGCAGTGAACAATGGCAGAATTGAAAGCAAACCTCTAATGAGTCAGCACAGCCAATTAAACTACAGCATCCCTTAGGCCACAGGAAAAAAGGCAAAGTTGGTCAGTAGCTGTACTCTTTTGGCACCTTGTGGACATGTTCATAGGCTCTGCCTGGCAACCTGATTTAAAGCAACATGGATTTGACTTTGGGGATGAGCACAAATGCATCCTCTGACTAGGGACTCCCTTGTGCCATCTGTTGTGTGCCAGCTGTACTGAACCAGCATGCACTAAAAAACTCACACATTTTGAGACTTGCAGGTAAGACAAAGCTGACAACAGCCTCCTGGTGAGCAGATTCATAATTAGAGGAACAGGGCTTTCCACAAACTGAGCTCAGTTGTTCCAATTAATAAGTCTCAGGTTCTGCATCCACGTTGTACTTATAAATATATTACTATATTATATTTGGCAGGTAAGAAATCAGCCGGATAATATGTCAGTCAGCATCTCTTTCAGATATTGGAAGAAATTACGATTTCAGTGTAAATCACTGTGTGCTTACTTTCCTCTCAACCTTAGTCAATGGTGGCTGATACAGACAAGAGTTTTAAAAACATTGTTTTTTAAACAAATTAGTACTCAGGAACCTCAGCTAGATTAGGAGCTGGTTGATTTTAGGGTGTTTTTAATGCCTGGTGGGATTTACAAAAAAGGGGTAGGGCAAGAAGGTGGGTCTCAATTTTTTTTCTGATAGTCTTCTCAATAGTTAGTGGTAAGCTCTGCAATTTGCAAGCATCATAAGCCAACTGGCCTAGAAAGTGGTCTAATACAACAGAGAAGAAATACCCTACCTCAGTTAATGAGCAGCCAGCATTTTACAGGGCCTGTCCAGTGGCAGACGGAAAACTGCAAAATAAAGCTGCAGCTGTATTCAGTGAAGTAGGCTGACTTTTTACATGGAAGAAATTTGCTAGGGACTTCCAAGGTAATGCAAAAAGCAGAAGTGTTGTTGACTTAAAGCAGAGTGAGCAACTGGTTCCTCAAGATGCTTGTCTACAAATCCCTAAGGCATTGTGTCACTATATAAGTTGACATCATGGTTTTCAAATTATCTTAATTTTTATTCTAACCCCTCAAACAAAAAACACGTCCTATGTTTAAACACAGCTTGGAAAAAAATCATTTCTGAATCTGCAGAAACTCTTTTATCTCCAAGGCAGCCAAACAGCAGGATCAACAAAGCAATCCATGACTATTTTTATCTAGGTGCCTGTGGGGAGAACAGATATTTGATGATTTGCCTACAGCATCAGGTTTAGCATCATCTTTCAAAGTGTAAGATACACAGAGACGGACATGAAATGTTCAGAATGTGTTAGATTGGTCTTCTGCAGTGCCTGATGGAGCGATTGGGATCATTCCATTTACCCAAAGGTGGTCAGCTTGAGGAAGCCAGTGGGAGTTGACATTAGCTCTTGATGTAAAGACTGAGCATAAGCATGAAAATGCTGCCTACAGCATTTTCAGAAGGCCTGGCTTCATAGGTAGTAACTCTTGATAGGTTTTTACCCAGATGGTCATTTCTAGAAGGCAAGTAACTTGCACACCTCAGTAGCACTTAGGGAATCACAGTTCTTTCTGATAGTATGTAAAGGGCACAGACATATACATATGGTGTAAGCATGCAATTTTATATGCTTAAACACACAGACAAACATCTATAAGAAAAAAATATGGAGCCAATAGTGAGTTTAATTTGGCTGTCTTTTTCTGATTTTTAATGAATATGGTAAACCTCAGAAACACAGTATACATCAAGGAACAAGAAAATAGATTTTATTGGTATTTTGGTAGTGTAAATCACTATGATTTGAGAAATATGACTGAAAGGATCCTTTATTCTATTAACACAAAAACTGCTTTTTTTGGTACTAATGCATCTGAAACTGTAACTGGTGAGACTGTTCTATTACTTTGGATTAAGTGCCCCACATTGATTTGTCTTGTTTTGTGATCTCTAGCTCACAATTTTAGGGAAAAGTATTTCCTAATACATACATACATACATACATACATACATATATATATATATATATACACACATACACCGAGGTATTTAATGCTAGGATGCAGGTTTTTCTTTACCAAGGAAGCACCTGAAGAAGTGGAAAGAAACCCTCTTCTTCTGTCTCCCTCTAGCACAAAGTTTCTGGCACCCAGCCCAGGCAACAGGAAAGCTCTGCCAGGACCCTGCCTGCCCCTTCTCCCAGGATATTTTTTTTCAGCAGCACTGTGCTGCTCCTGGGAACATGATGCAGCTTGGGATATAAGAATAGGCTGTGTCCTCTTTTGTGGGCAAGGCCTTGCCAGTGACCAGCACTGTATCTGCTCATCACATGCCCACTGACTGCACAGAGTTGTACAGAGAGAAGAGGGAAAGCAGATAGAGAAATAATTCAGAGAGGGAAATTAGCTCCAGTAATAGTACTGGAGCTAATGGAGAAAGCAATGATGTTGAGCTCTTTGCTCCCAGAAAACAATTTCCAGAGATGTGAGCAGGAACTGAGTCTGCAAATTGGTATGTGCAAGCAGAAGGTATCCAGGGGAGGCCAGGTTTTGCAAGATGTTTAGGTGGCCACAGATGCTGATAGACACATAGCCCCAGACCCTTGGAAATATTTAGTATTTACGTATCTCTAGTAAAATTAAAAGAAATCTTAATTGAGTGTCAACATCTAATTAATTTCTGTGGGTTTGGCCCTTGTGTGTTTTCAGAGAGGAGGCCCTTATCAGATTCCTCAGGTACCTACATACCTTTACAAATCTGTCCTCACATGTCTAAGTAAAGATGTGAAACACAATCAACATTCTTATTTCACTTCCTCTAACTTGTATCAACAAGTCTTTTTTGACAGTTAAAGCACAGAACTTGAATGACTGTAACTTAAATCCTGACTGAATTGCCAGTAGGCTGGTCCTTTTTAATATCCAGATTTTAAATTGGACCTTCCATGAGAGTTACTGGCACTGGTCCATAGTTTTTCCTTGTGGATCTCACTCGCCCCAGTAGTATTCCTTCCACTCTTATTATTACCTACAATTTTCAGGTCAGGACTGGATAATCGTGCTTTATTTTTTGAAATTAACCAATAGTGACATTTTTTAAAAAGGGAATAAATATACATAAGACATCCAGGTCTGACAGTCAAGAAGTCAGTGTTGCCTTATGATCACATGTAATTGTCACAGATCCACCTTACCACACACAGCTTTACATTCTGCATGTTCTCCAGTATGTATGAGCCTTTTTTTCCTTGCTGTCAGAGCAACACACAGGCCATTACCTAGTTCAGTCTTGTGCTTGTTTCATTTCCAATGTAACTTCATCTTGCTATTCCTCTGTGACTATATTCAGTGATTCACTTTGATTTGCTTTGGTTTTTTTTAAACATTGCAGAAGCTGGTATTTTGACAGCTTTGAAAATCATCTGTTCAGGGAGTAACAAGAATGGGCAGTACTGTAAATTTTCTCAATCCTGTTCAGATAGGATACCCCAGCTCCGCAAGAGAAGCAGCTCTAAAAGTTTTTTCTTTGCTCAAATCATTCAGGTCTTGCACTCCTTTGAAAGGCAGCATGCAAGCATGGACTGGTTAATGGTGGCCGCAGCAGTACCTTTCTGACAGCATCTTGACATGGGCCATGTTCCTAATTTGTAGATCCCAGCATGTGATGGCCATATATATTTTTGTCACAACTGCCTTAATTTGTATTTGAACCAAAGACCTGGAGATGAAAGGCAATATTTTAGCCTCTTGAGACATCCAGTATATCTTATCATCTCTCCTTCTCACTACATATATTCTTAAATCTTTGTTTTTTCTTTTTTCTTCCAAGCTTCTATTCATCCTCCTTGAACCAGAATTAGGTTCCTCAATAGAGCATAATCCACATACTGCAGAATCTCTACTGCACCTTTTGAATTCTTTCTCTTTGTGATATCACTATGCCTTCCATGGACCAGAAGTGTTCCATGTCTTTTCTGTTCTTTGTCTACCCTCTCATAGTATAAAACATCCCATAATACCAGTGGGTTTAGTGTTAATGGGTACAGTTTGATTCTGACTCTCTTTGACAATGCTAATAAACTTCCTGGCCATGGGGAAGGTCAGACTGTATTTCTTCTTGTCCTGCTTGAAATATGTGCCATAAAATTAAATTAAATAAATATTGCCTCTGTCAGTAATACATGAATTTAATGGCAGACTTAGCTATACTGAGGTATGATTTAACAGCAATGAAGGCACTTATAATGAAGGCAACCTAATTATGAAATAAATTAGTACCCATCATAATGGTATGACATTGACTCCTTTAGACAGGGTCTTCCCCATTGTGGTTTTTTTATAAACTCCAGAAATAATAAGAAACAGCTTCTAAAATTTGCTACCTTCAATTCTTTTTTTCTGGATGCACTAAGAACACTAGCAGACAAGATAATTTTGGCAGTTCTTTGTCAGGAACCTCATTCCAAATTAAGTGAACCATAGATATTTTTTCCACATTTTTCTGTTTTAGTTGCAACTTGGAAAAAATAAAGTCAGCTACATATTTTACTGTATCCACCCTATTAGAATTCCCCCAGTTACCCAGCTATAGCTTGGCATGTCAAGTATGTGCATGTGAGTCCTGAATTCTCCTGATCACAGTGACCTATTACATATGATTAAAGCCAAGCAACATGATAGTGTTGGAGAGCAGTGAGCAATCAAAAGACAAAGCCTGTGACATCTGGCTGAACACACTGTCCTTCTGGTGGAGATAATTTATGGTTTGTTTTCATTTCTTCACTGAAGTGCCATGGTGTAACCTTTCTGACCTCACATTTATGGGATTTGTGGTAGTTCAAATCATCATCAGGCCTTCATAAATGCTCCCACAAGTAACAACAGAAAGCAATTCAACAGGAATTTATCGAGGAATTTTGATTAAGTCCTGAAAATGGGAATGGATTGACCTTCACAAAGTTTTATCTGAGAAGGAAAATGTCTTGAATCCTAAGGCTTCTAATATTTTCCAAGAAATGTGACCACATAAAAAATCCAGTTATTCTCTAAAGCTCAAGAATCATTCACTTACAGACATTATATTATTCTTATGCATGATGCCGGGTTAATATAAAGTACTTGTGCAGTTATTTTCCTTTATGGTTTTTTTCTTTCCTTCTTTGAGGATTTCCTTTGAGGTTTAAGTCAGAATGCGTGTGGGTACTGCAACTGTTATATCAATCATATTTAGTAATTTCTTTTTACAATGTTATACACAAGCTGCAAACAAAAGAGTCATTGATATTAAAAAAGTAACAATTATTGTCTGCAAACTCTGAGTATTATTATTCATTGTTACAGGCAATAAAGTCTGCTTTTTGAGGAGACAGACTGTTTCATATCAAAGCTATATGATATTATGGATGGATACAGAGCACTTTTTAAATATTATCTCTTTAAAGATATCAAAATGCTTATCTCTTTAAGATAGCAAAGACAGGAAATATGTCTTAAAATACAATGGATTTTTTTTCATAGGTGCAGTAGAGTGTTGTCCTTTTCTTGCTTGCTTTCTTCCCATCTAATATCTTAATGTTTTTATCATCTTAAATCATTTCCAATATATTACCATGCTGCATTGATCTACCATTCATCTGATTGTTGAGAAGAGGACATTAATGGTTTCCATTAGTCCATTTTCTAATTTCCATGTGTTCTGATGATAATAAATCTTTGCTTCATCCGTTTACAAGGAGCAGCTGGTTCCAGCAGAATGGACTGCATTGCAGATAATGGATTTTTCTAGAAGGAGAAAAAAAGCACGGAGCAATGACTATCTCTTCAGCAGGAAGGACTGAAGGTTCCTTTGCAGAATACATCCATGAGAAAGGGGAGGAAGTAAAGACAGGCAAAGGGGCTCAAGCTGTACTATGTGATTGGAAATCTGGGGACCAGCATCAGTCTTGTAAAATCAGAGAGGAGGGGCGAGGCAGGAGGCTCAGTGTCAGGGTTCAGCAATCTGCTTCCCAGATGGGAGGCAGCTTGAATCTAGGCCACTCAAACTGGGCAGAGTGACCACATGCCTACCTGAAAACTACACCAAGGAATGTAGCTGTAATTCCATGTCTATTTGTCATCCCCATGTTGTTGGCTTTGAACTGCCTTATTCTCTGATTAGCACTGAATTTTAACATTTTGTGCAGTTCCTATATATTGTCTGAAGAAAAAGGGTAGGCTTGAAGTTGAGTTGAACTAAATATACAAGGATGGTGTTGATTTGATAGACCAAAAGAATAAACACTGCATGTATTCACAGACTTGCACTGCACCAATACCATTAATTTATTATCTTCCTTGCTTTTTCTTTGATCTAGGTATCTTCACTCCCTGGCTTTCCTGCCAAAACCATTACAAAGACAATAGTTAATGCATCACTATTCCAAAATCTTACTTTCTATTCTAAAACTTCAACACCCTGGAAAAGCACTATGCTTTGGAGCACAGAGTAGAAAATTTGAAATGTTCTGTGAAGGAAAACATCTAGGCAGAAGAGTAATTTTGAAAAAAAAGAACGTTTTATTCTGGAACAAAGCAGTGATGTCAGACTGAGCTATAAAGTCCTCAATTCAGCCATGACATTCTCTACTTTTTCACCCTGAGAGAAGAACTACATACCCAGGAGCTCTCAGAGGCACCAAGGAGGCCCTCAGTGACTGATGGAGATCCTGGCTTCACTAGCAGGTATGCCCTACAGGAGCCCCAGTGCCCAGGCTGCCACAGGACTAATTGCCCAAATTCTTTACCTCACTGCCTTTTCTTAGAAGCTCCTTGCATTTCAGACATTTTGACAGGTGCTCATTTGCACTAAAAATGCATGTATTATGTTGAGATCTGTTTAGATATTGGTGGGAAGAGGCTGTATAAATTTGCCTTCTCTTCTTGCCATCAGATTTTGTTCATTTTCATGTAACTACCACATGTTTAAATAACTGAATTTTATATAGTTCTGTGAATTTTGAAAAGTATGAGAGTAATGTAGACAGGTTGGGAATGAGGCTCATATATAATGCAGAATTCTGTTGTTACCCAGGAGCAAGACAGGAATATGCCTGTTTTCTACATGCTGTTCAGAAAATATATTGCATCTTATAGTGTAGTGTAAAAAAACATAATAGCTAATGAATCACCAGAGCTGTTCCATGTACCAGACCGCTGTGTTTTAGAGAGAATCCTTCTTTGAAAGGGAATTGATCAGTCTGATCTGCTCTATATCTGAAAAGCAGATTCCACCTTTGCTTCATCTGTTTTCACACTGTAAGGCCTGTGGCAGCAATGAGCAAAGTAAAGATGATTAGAAGAGCTTAGAGGTAAAACCCATGGAATCATCATTCCTTCTTTGGGAACAGGCAGTAATAAAAGCTCATGAAGTTCTTTTCCTTGGCAAGATTTCAATGTTAAGTCTCTAAAACACAGCTTTGATGGTCATGACTTGGCAAATCATCCTTAAATGTATCACATGCACACACATATTGCTCAGTTTGAACTTGGTCTGACATCATCAGTTTCAAAGTTGGACATAAAATTCAGAACTTCAGAGTTTATTGATAAGAAGAGGGAAAGAAAAAGAAACAGCCTGATCTTTAAAGAACACATTCACCTATCTCAAAGAGAGAACATGTATACATGCAAACCTGTAAGACAAAAAGTAAGGGTAGTATAAAGCAGGAATTCTAATGCAAAATGAACTGTGTTAAACAAAGCATCTGCTGAACATAGGGTATACATTTTGCTAAGATATTTATTGGAAGAATTATTTTAGCCATAATGCTGTACACAGTGTTTTAGCTAACAAGTTTTAAAACTGAATCTAGCTTTGAAGTAGATGAGAAGAGCCAAGACAATCAGTTCCAAGAAAAAGTGGTCATGAACTTGAACAAGCTTTCTACTCTCACCCTCAGTATAAATACTTTTGGAAATTTTCGACAGGTTTTCAGACTCTGAGGAGTGCATCTTAGTGAAGAAGCTCAGAAAGAAAGAGTTAGATACTTATCTATTAAGGAAAAAGATAAAAAAAAAAAAAAAAAAAAAAAAAGAAGGGAGGGGGGGAAACTCCCACCACCTAAAAACCCCCAAAAATCCAAAAAAAATCAAAAAAAACCCCAAAAAATCAACACCAACAAAAAGCCCCCCTCTCCCCAAAAAAAGAAACCAAACAACAAAATAAAATACAACAGCAGCAAAAAGAAAAATTAAGAGCAAACATTAAATGCTTGGCAGCGTACTACCTCCCAGGGCAGTTGACAACCTATGTGTTGCACCTAATACTATTTAAGCAGAGCTACCCATGAGTTCAGTCACTGAAATAAATAATAAATGCAACCAAGAGAGTTGGCATGGCACGAGAAGCAAGTGCTATATTATATGAATTGTATATTGGGATTTTGAGAGAGAGACGGGACTATAGGGATGTCTTAAAACATGATTTATTATTATTCTTCTGTAGTCTCATGAAGGTGTGAGAGTGTCTTCACCATGTTCACCAGATGTTCATGGTCAGTGGTCACAAGACCACAGGTTACAAGGGTTTTTAAAGGTTAACAAACTCCTGCCACAAAAGAATGTTTCTACTTTTACACCAATAGTAAATTATCTTGTTTTATATATCTTTGACACAGTGGGGACTTTCTTAACTAAACATATGACATACAAAACTACTTGTTATACTTTAAACTTCTTATTGCCTTTATAAAAACTTCTATATCTTAGCCTTAAAACCTTACAACTTTCCACTACTTAGCTTAGTGTCTTTTCTATCTAAACTACAAACCCACATTCTTGTTTATGGCTTTAAATCTGGAAGTATTTTCCAATGCTTCAGGTCAAGCCCTGTGTTCATGTGTATGTTTGAGCTTGCATACACAAGATTTTGAGAACTTTCTGTTCTTGGAATTCCCACAATTGTACACTCATTTTAAAAGCTTTCTTCAATCAATATTTTAGCTTGAGGTATGAATGCCTAGACTGAAAAAGCACTGTGAGCATTGGAGCACCCTGCAAGCACATAGAATCTTCTTGGGAACAAGTCCTGTCAAATGAATATGTGAGCTTTGGGTGGGTGCTTCTAAATCAATCCATCTGATGGATAATTATGTCCTTTCCGAAATAATTCTGTTTGGTAACCACAGAATGATTGTAGAAATGGTCTCTCCTGAATGCTGTAGTTAATATGTGCCCAAGCAGAAAGAAGAGAATAGTAATTGCAGGCTAAAGGAAGAGAGGAGTGAGAGACCTTGGGACACAGCCTGGAGGTGACCTCTTTCCTGTTGTTAGGGGACAAAAAGGAATTTGCTCTTTTTTCCTGATGTTAAAAATCTTCAGCTTGAAGAATGAAATTAAAAAAAAAAAATAAAAAATAAAAAATGTTGATGGTTCACACGTTCACATTCAGTATAACCTTAAGAAATTCTACTGGATCATTTTGAGCAAAGTGTGAAAAAGACAGATTGGCCAGTACAGCCCAGTGTCATCAACAAAAAAAAAACAAAAAAAAAGAAGAAATATGTGGCGGAGAAAATGGGATGGGTGGAGAAAGAGAAAGGGGAACTCTGAGGAGAAACAAAATGACCAGATTTGCACTGGCAAGTGAGATTCTTCATACAGCAAGAGCAAAAGTGTCGGCATCACTGACCAAGCAACAAACAAGCTTCTTAAAACCTGTGCTGTTTCTGAAGTGCCTGGGGAAGGGATAAATGGAAGCAGCTTCCCCCTACATCTACAGAACACAGTGGAAGAATCAATTTCTTCACACTGTATCTCCAAGCCAAAAAATCAACTCCACTAATTTTAGAGAAACACACTATGTTATGCTGGGTAACAGCATAAGTTGTGTGGAGCAACAAAATGGCAGAAATTTAATTAGTTTGTTTTCATATTAGGAGCCGCATCCTAACCCCAGGCACTCTTGCAATGCAGGCTTCAGTGAAACCACATCACACATCCGACTTAATTAATTATTAAGTGTCTCACATTTGGGCAAAAATGGGAAGGGACTCCACACCATGATGCCACAAAACCATCTAAATACTGAAACTTTTCCAGAGGCTAGGACCGATCTCTGATTCTCCTAATTGCTTGTGCTGACTGCAGGAGGTGCTCTGGGTGCTCTGGCCACCAGAGAAGTCTTGCACTGAGTGAGGTGCAGGTGAGTAGCTGAGCAGAGCCACTGCTGGTAGCTGTGAGATGAATTTCTGGTAGCCATACTGGGAATCCAACAAGACAGGAGCATGTTACCCTCTATGAGCAAAGCTAAATCCCACCCTCCTATAAATAGTTTGGAGTGGGGGTACAACACTTGTCTAACCCACCCTTACACCTTCCCATGATGTGATGCTTTGGGAAGGGGTTACGAGAAGAGATGTAGGCTCCTGCTTCTGCGTAGGTAAATTCAGTTTGTGGAGCAATTGAAAAAGGGACTGCAATCTGATTGTTTCCCTGGTAATTTTTTATATCAATTTCAAAATGAGGAAGAAAAATTCCAGAAAAATTCCAGAAAAATTTCCAGAGAAAAACTTTTCATCACAAATAGTCTTGATGCCTTCTTTCCTACACATGGCCTGAGAGAGCTCATAACTCAATTAAATATAATCCAAGCCTTTTCTTGTGCTTTACAAGACCAACAGGATTCTTTATTCCATCTCTTTTCTTTGTTTATTAGTATTTGTTTTCCTTTATTCATATGCTTATTGGTTATTTATTCTAACAATAAATTCTGTCTCTCCTTTTTTTTGAAAACCAGACAGTAACAGTTTTTTTTTTTTCTCCATATTCTACAAGGCATAACCTACTACATTTGACTGAATGTCTAAAAACTTAAACTTTAAAATCAAGAGACACATCATGCAACTACCCATTCACCTGACTTTGACAAAGCTTTATTTGTGTTTAAATCACATTTTCTAAACTGAGAGGATAGATAGAATACTTTGCTTGTAATATTAAAAATTAAAAGTTCAGCTTAGAATAAAAGGAGCAAAGAGCCAGGGAAACACAGGCAATGATGCAGTCAAGAGTTGGGACTAATAGAAAAAGTCAAAGAAAAGCAACTTTGGGAAGCTTTGATAGGTTATTTGACACTGTAAAATATTGCTGGTTAGCTTTTGAGCTACTTCTCTGCAGGGCAAGCATGAAGAACAGAACAAGTAAAGCTTAGCAGGAATTAACACAAAGTTGATTTAATGTCATTGAGCTTAAATGGGTAGCCTCAGATTGCCATTCTGCTCAGCAGAAAGTCCTACAACTTGTACTCACAGAACAGCAGAAGACTACTTAGTTAAGCCTAAATCTGTCTTTGCAATGGCATGCTTTTTGTTTATCCACCAGTAGCCACTAGGATGTTGTGATTCTATTTAAACAACAGTGGATCTCCAGTTAGAGCCATATATTGATGGAGTGAATTCTTTGCGCCATAGTGAAAATAATGATCCACATCTTTAGATTTCCGTGGCTGGAAATACACTTACACCAACTGCGGCGGCATGCCTCAGGGGAGACAAAGAGTTAACACTGTCCCACCCCAAACCCCTTGTGAAGGGCGGCCCAGGTGTTCTGATTGGGTTTGAGTCCCTGAGGGGGGTTCTCCCTTGGTGTGTTTCTAATCGTCCCTAACCCTGAACTCCACCCTCAAAGGTGGAGACCCTTGGGAGTTCTGTCCCTCAAAAACCCCTGCTGTGCCTCTGTTTGGAGCTCTCTGTTCTGGATCTGAGTTTGTTCTCATGCTGAATAAATGGTTTCATGAACCAGGAGCCCGGCTCGTTGGTGTTCCATGCTGGTCCCCAGAACCCTGCAGCTTCCTGGACGAAATCCTGAGGTTGCAGACTGCAACAACTAACTAAACTAATAATTATGCCATTGATAATTATGATCACTGTTCTGTGCTTCATATTATATTGAGTTTAATTCATGTATACCTACACTAAGTTTTAGCAACTCTTCATGCCTTTTTTTGTCCTTCCCTCATTGGTGTAATGATATTTGTTCATCTCAGTTGCAGGCAAACTGCAAAACTTAGTGCACACTGTTTTTACCCACTACAAATTAATATACTGCAAGAATCAAAGATGAATGGTGCTTGAGGAACTGTACCAAACCAGAAAAAAATAGCATTCTTTCTTCATTGCCTTAAAAATCAGGAACAGGGTCTACTAAATGATAATGCACAACATGCAAAGGCTCTTAAAGTAGTAGAAGGAAGGGGTTACCAGTGAAGGAAGAGCTATGCTCAGGAGCAATAAAGATTCTGGAAAGGAAGGCAGAAAATATTAATTTTTAGGGTCTGTAGAAGAGTATGGGGGAGGATATGGCTTTCATATCAAAGGTACCCTGTACTTGTTCTTATGAACTGCTCATAGATCTTCTGAAAAGAGCCTAGAAAAAGGAGAACTAGGAGGAATGAGTCAGAGATTCTGTAGCAGTAACCTTGAGGAAAGAACTTGTAGAAATATGGCAAAATTTCAGCTTAATGGAAAACAGTAGTAATGTAGTCAATACAAAGGAGCAATTAAAAATTCACTTGATGTAGATAGATGAGGAAGAGGAGATGTTAAGCCGTTTATTTCTCATAGTAAAAAAAAAATCAGTTAATGGTGCTAAAGGAAATAAAGAAATCAAGAGCATCTGCCATGAAAAGATATATTACACTAAACAAGAAACATACCTAGCAGTCATAAGAGTGTGCCCTCTTTCAATTCACAAACAACATCAGAAGACATATCCAAAAATGAAAGTGTGGCAATTACACAAACTGCAGAACTGGAACAAAACAAATCATACCAGTTTTCTGCAATTTTAAAATTAAAGTAAAATAAAAGTCTTAAAGAATGAAACCTAATATTGCAAAAAGTAGCTTTTAAGTACAAATTCCTTGAAACACACATACAAATACACACATGAAAAATTATTCTTCACTGAGTATATCAACTCAATCTTCAAACTGTGTGGACGTCTCCTGGGGTTTTCCAGTACAGACTGCTGATCAAATGTGATAGCTGGTGCGTTGGCTATTCTTCACATGGAGATTGGTTTAGAATTAAATTAACAATTCCATTGTGAAATTTGAGGCTTTGTTTTGACTATTTTCCAAAGACTAACAGGTACAACACCTTGTAAATTACTCACATGGGGCAGTATTGCCTCCTCTCCTTCTATATTTACTTTTACTCACACAAGTGTGCTCTGATGGGCTCAGAGCTAGTTTTTAAGAGGTTTTATTCTCCCATCAGTGTTTATGATTATCATACAGGGGAAAGTCCTCATCCTCTTATCCATTGCAACTGTGGCAAGTCCACAAGTTCCCATTTGTGAAAGAGTCTTCAAGTATTCCTTTCAGATAAGTCTTCCATGTTAACAGTTACTCCCATATACAACAGATTCACGACATTTAGGTATGTTTTATATCTACTAGAAATGCACCATTACCAAGGGAGAAATACCACTGCTCAGGGATCTCCACTGAGCTTTAAAACTTGAACATAGCCCAGACCCCAAGAGCAATGTCAGAGCAACACTCAACCAAATCTTGAAGGGCATGCAAAGAAAGATAAGCAACTTAAGGGCTAGTCACATAGAAAGGAAAGTCTGATATATGTTAATATTGCAAGTATTATGCATTTGTTGTGCAGCAATAAATAACATAGCAGTATATGAAGAACAACTTAAATGCCAGATGGCTGTGACAACTGCTGCTGATTCAAGGCAAGGCTTTGTCTGACTGATGAAACCATTTGGAAACTACAGCAACTGAAATAAAGTGGAAAGTCTATAGAGGCAATCTTCTCTAAACTCCAAATCATCCAGATTTTCAGGAAGATAGTCAACCTATCACATGACCATCTTGAATAAATGGGGACGCATGGCTGTGCCCTAGTGCAAATGTTCTTTGCCCACAGTAGGTGGAAACAAGGACAATTGGCAAGGGAAGACCATAGTAACATTTTCCAGGCATGCAGAATATTGCTGGAAAAGCTAAGTTCAGCTGAGACTGAAATTGCCAAAGGACACCATGGGAAAAAAGACAAACTTCTATCAGCACAAGCGAATATAAAGAGTAAAACACAAACATATCATCATGAAGCTAAATTAAACAATTGAATTAGTGACAGTGGACATGTCAAAGGCTGAGATACTGTGTGTTCATTTCCTCGGCCATTATGGAAACAACATCCCATGTCTACCCTGCCAGAGTCCCCATGAAGAGATCTGCTAGCAGAAGTGGATGAACATTAATTCTGAATTTAGTTTGGCTACTGTGGTAAAAGACAATTAAAAATGTTTCTTTAAATAATTCACAGTAAAAGGAAAGTCAAGGAGAATCCCCATCCCTTATTTGGTGGTGTTGGGAAACAGTTACAAGGGTTAGCAAAAGGCTGAGGTATTGAATGTCTTCTTTTCCTCAGTCTTTTATGGTAAGAGCAACTGTTCTCAGTGTACTCAGCTGACAGAGCTGGAAGACAGAGATGGGGAGCAGAATGAAGCCCCCATAACCCAAGTAGAAATGGTCAGTGACCTCTTACACATATAGGTCTATGGAGCTAGATGGGATACACCCAAGGGTACTGAGGCCACTGCCAGAAATTCCTACTGAGCCACTTTCAGTCCTTTCTCAGTGTCCCTGACTAACTGGAGATTAGCCAATGTGATGTCCATCTAAGAAAAGGACCACAAAGATGATCCAGGGAACTGCAGGACTGTCCTCAATGCTGATGTCCTCATGGGACTGATTATTTGGAGTCTCATCAAGTGGTAGATGTAGAACAACCAGGCAATCAGGTCCAGCCACCATGACTTTGTGAAAATCAGGTCCTGCTTGACCAATCCAATCTCCTTCTATGACAGAGTGGTCCACTTGTTAGACGAGAGAAGCACTGTAGATGTCGTCTACCTGGACTTTAGTAAAATGTTTGACATTGTCTCCCAGCATTCTTATTTAGGAGCTGGCTGCTGATGGCTTAGGCATGTGTACTTTGTGTTGGTAAAAGAAATCTGGATGGCTGGGCCTGAAGAGTGGTGGTGAATGGAGTTGCACCCAGCAGACAACTGGTCACCACGGGTGTCCCTCAGGGCTCAGTATTGGGGCCAGTTCTGTTTAACATCCTTATTAATGGTCAGGGAACCATGTGAACCCTCAGTCAGTTTACAGACAACACCGTGTTGGATTGGAGCATTGAAGCGCTGCAGGTCAGGAAGGCTCTGCAGAGGGATCTGGGCAGACTGGATCAAGGGTCTGAGACCAGTGGTGTGAGGTTCAACAAAGCCAAGTACTGGGTCCTGCCCTTGGGTCACAACAACCCCAGACAACACCACAGGCTGGGGCAGAGTGACTGGAAAGCTCCCTGGTGGAAAAGGACCTAGGGATGCTGGTGGCAGCAGCTGAACATAAAGCAGCAGTGCCCAAGTGGCCAAGGAGGCCAATGGCATCCTGGCCTGTACCAGCAGGACCAGGGAAGTAAACATTGCCCTGTATTCAACAGCAGGGAGGCACAATCCTATTTTCTGTTTTGGACCCTTCATGACAAGAAGGACATTAAAGTGCTGGAGTGAGTCCAGCAAGGGGACATGAAGGTGATGAAGGGTCTGGAACAAAAGTGAGGAGCAGCTGAGGGAGCTGGGACTGTTTAGCCAGTAGAGAAGGAGGCAGCCCAAGGGGAATCTCAACTCTCTCTGCAAATACCTGAAAGCAGGCTGTAGCCAGGTGGGAGTTGAACTCTTCTCTCATCCAGCAAGTAAAAGGAAAAGACGAAATGGCCTCAGCTTGTATCAGGAGATGTTTACATTGGAAATTAGGAAGAATTTTTTCATGAAAAGGATGGTCAGGTGCTGCAACAGGCTGCCAAGTGAAGTGATGGAATCACTATCCCTGAGAGCATTCAAAAACTATGTAGATGTGTTTATTAACCTGGTTCAGTGGTAGACTTGGCAGTGCTAGGTTTATGGTTGGACACAATTCTTTTAAGAGTGTTTTCCAGCATAAATAGGTCTATGATTCTTGAGTAATCTTGACCACTGCAAGTCCCCAGAACCCAGTAGGAAGCATTTAATGATGTCTCATTTTTTGAAAGTTTCTGTAAAATCTCCTGATGACAGGAAAAAGTAAAATCTTGAAGTCATCCTAAAAATGGACAACAAACTAGATCCAAAGAACTTCAAGCAAGGTCAGAAGTGCCAGTCAAGATGGTGGGGCTGGAGTCCTTGCTCTGCAAGGAGAGACTGTAGGGCTGGGGCTGATTCATCTGGGAGAAGAGATGGATTCAGTAGCAGCCAACAGCAGTTCAGGCCCCAAGGGGTGGGGGCTGAGGAGTTGAAATTGGACTGTTTTCTAAGGCATTCAGATGGCTGATGAGACACAGTGTTCATAAACATTGTCGATTCTCACTGGGTAGTGGGAAACAAAATTTCACTATAAGGATAATTAAGGAATAGAAAAGATTCCCTAGAGAGGTTGTGCCATCTCAACCACTAGAGGCTTTCAAGATCCAAGACTTAGGACAATGTCCTAAGTAACCTGACCTAAATTCAGTGTTGTTCTTTTTCTTGGTGCAGAAGTTTGGATTGGAGACTCTCAAGGTCCCTTCCAGCTGGAAGCACAGTGGAAGCCTGTAGAAATTTAGACTGGAGATGAAGACTGGCCATACCAGTTTCTGAAGTAGGAACAAAGCACATCTCTAGTCACACTGTCTGGTGGAAGGGCTGGTGTCCAGCAGTCCCACAATTCTTGTCTTTGCCTCCTGTGCTTTGTCTGTCACCATTTTGTAGGGCTTTCTTCCACCTTCTCCTTATGTTTCGTCTGTCTAAAGGAGATCCAAGGTATTACATAGCAGTTATGTGTCATAGATATGAAATAGAAAGTACATGATGTTGAGCAGTGTTAAATTGTTCACAGTGCAATGTCCTGCCTGATTTTTGACACTGAAAGACTTTGAGTGGCTTTGAATGAATTTAACCTTATTGATGCACAGGTAGTTCAGCAATAAGACAAGAACTTTGATTCTAGAAACACACATACAAATACACACAGCAATAAGACAAGAACTTTGATTCCTTGAAACACACATACAAATACACACATGAAAAATTATTCTTCACTGATTCTTCATTGATTCTAGAACTGAGATGAATTGTAGGAAGACAAGGATTGACTGAGATTAAAACAGGAATCTGTTTAGACTAATTTCTTCCTTTTGAGAGCAGGAAGTAATATATGCTTTAGAGGAAGCTGAAAAAAGGGAGATTTTTTTCCATCTACTGTAGGTGGAGCTCCCACTAAAGTAAACAGTATGGTTTTCCAATCAAGTCTCATTTTACCATGGAGTTATAGGTCATAGGTGCAGTGCCCTTCAACAGACCTTACAACATGTAGAACATTTCATGCTTTAAAATGGTGTCCATATAATTAAGAAACTGGATTCACATGTCTAAAGAAATAAGAAAATTTTCAAATAAGATGTGAGCTTTCTGGTCCTGTCAGCCTCAGCGGAATGTGTGTGATTTCAGCTCTTCTAAAGACTCATCCACAAATATTTATATATGAAAAAGAAATAGTAACATTATTATTATTATTATAATAATTATTATAATTATAATTATTAAAATTAAAAATATTATGTTTTAAAAAGAAATAGAGAAGCCTATACTCAGCTACCTAAATTATATATTATTTTTTATGTCTTCAATACCTGGGATTCAATACCCTCTGCCTTTTTAATATGTGTAGATATTTTTCCATTTTTTTCCTACCCTAACATCTAATCAGACAACTATTGAACACAAACTGGAGTACTCAACCAGATGTAGATGGGTGATCTGTTTTTACCAGCTTTCATTCTGTTTTTGTTTTCTCCTTTCTCTTCTTCCCTCAGTTTACAGTGTGGTTGCTAAGGTGAGGTACAGCAAAATTCTTAGTTAATTTATAGCTCTTTCTTTGCGAGTCTATTCTGGTAAATACACTACTCCATTGTACACAACTCCTTAGTTTTTCATATTTGCAATTGCCTACATCAATCCCACTTTCCATCTCCCCTTGCAAAACTTTATAAGTGAGGGTGACTGCAAAAGACTCTTGTTTGAAAGTGAAAAATGACAGACTTACATTAAGAGTCTTCCTCTTTTCTATCAGCTTGATGCAGCCTTTTAGAAGTAATTTCTAAAGTTTCAAAAAACAGAAAAAAAAAGGAAAAAAGGTTTCATTTCATTGTGCATTTAAGTGAAATCTTTAAACCCCTTTGCATTATTTTATCACATCAGACTTGTCAAGTCACACTCATTTGAATGAGTGAGATTTGAAAACTTCTGAGTGTTATATTACATTTTCCATTGATATATGCCGTGAATCTTTATGGCTGCATGAAAATGAAGCCAAGAGCAAAAGGAGACAGCTCACTTCAAATGAGTGAGACTGGATAGGTCTGTCATATGTTATTTCAGGTGCTCAAAGGATAGCAATTCTAAGCAGAGATGGGTGATGGGGTTGACAGGTTTGTATGGATTTAGAGAAAGAAGAGAAACTTAATCGCAGAGACAGAAACAAAAGGCAATGATTCCAATAGAAGAATCATACCCTTTGAAAACTAAATTGAGTCTCATTGCGTACTGAAGAGTTGAAATGTCACAGCTGAGGGCCCTTCTGGAGGTGCCCTTGCACTCCTGCAATGACAGAACCCTTTGTAGGAGAAAGCTGGCATCACTTGCTCTGCAGGCCATTCTTTTTGGCTGGAAGGGGGGAACTGTGACCCCATAGCCACCTCCTCTCCAGTGCATTAAGTGCTGTCACTGTCCCCCTAATGAGAAAATGTCTGTGTGGCAGTGTCTGGAGACACTTTGCACATCTTGCTTGCACATTTGTTCAAAAGCCAGCCACCAATTGGACCCTATTCCTAATTTTCAATAATACTTTTTCTCTGATTATGCATGCAGAAATTGACTTTATATTCCTATATCTTTATTTTAAAGTGGTCAAACAGTCTTCTACAAGTTTTTCGGAAGCTTTTCAGTTGAGATTTGATTTTCTGTGCAACCGAGGAGAGGAAATCTGGTACAAGACACCTTCCAGACCTGCGCTGTGTGAGGAGGTGCCTGCGAGCTGATGTTGTTTTAGCAGAAAATAAAAAAAAAAACCACTTCAAAGAGCTCATTACCACGTGCATGGGGTGTTTAGCAATGCACAGTTCTAGCAAAAAGGCTAATATGAAAGATGCCAAAGGGAAGCTCTTGCATTTATTGGGTTTGCTCCCACAGTGGGAGCGCACAGCCTAAGTGCCTGCTGCGCTCAGGGGACGCCGGGGCCAGCTCCCAAATTATCCCCAGGATCGCCCAGCCGCTGCACCAGCATGCCGGCAGCAGAGGGAGATGTCGGCATGCCTTTCGGTAGAGACTTGCCTCGGCTGGGATTTGCACTTCATCAATTCAGCGCTTGAGATCAAACCAGCATTTAAGCCGCGCTGCTATTAATACGCAAGGGTAGACATGCAATGTGGAGAATTTCCACTAAAATTGCTACACAACCACAGATTTTTGAGTACTTTTGTGGGATGTTTTTGGATAGTCAGTACATCAGAGATACTCTTACAGCAAAATATTCTCAGGAAAGAGTTCACTGAGACATTTGTTCAGCTTTTCTGAGACTGAAAACAAATCAAATGTGATGAGTTGTAGGGAGACAGAATCAAACTTAAAATTGTGTTTGTTTGTATAGGTGACCCATTGTATCCATTTCAAAGGAAAAGAGGCGTGGAGATAATTAATATATATTCTTCAGTAATATTAGTCTATGCTGGATAAACATATGAGCATACTTTGATGCCGTGATTGTGGTGAGATCAAACTTGATCAGTTTTATCTTGGAAAGCATCAATACTAATAATAATAAAAATAAAAAGTAATCTTTATTCAGTTCAACATAGATAAAGGGCCACAGAAGATACGCATCAAATTTGTATCACACAAGAACTTTCTTTTTGCGCCTAGATTTCATTTGCAGAGAAAAAAGCCACGAGTGCTCTCACTTTTCCATATGGGAAGAATAACTGGTCACTTGGGATGTTGCAACTAGAGCAAGCATTAACTCTTGTACTTCTTACAAGAGTCAAGTGAATGTTAGATTTGTTTTTAGAAACAAATAGAAGGTAGAAGGAGAAATACAGAATTGATTCTATTTTGGCTGAAAACAGTTTTCAGCAGGGAGTGCTCCACTGAATTGATAGTGAAGATAAGTGTGAGAAGGGTGAGGTGCTTCTCTGCTGTTCCAAAGGAGAAACGCTTTGTGTTGATAGCTCTGCTTTCCCTGTCACTCTGCAGGTTTGCTTACCACTCTGTTCAACTCAATTACTGTAAAACATGGAAAATAACTGGGAAGAAAGAAATTTGACAGTTTTGTCTGGAAATTGTTTTGCTTGTTGAGTTGAAACTGATTTTGAAGCCACATTCCTTAATTTTTGCATTGATCTTACTGACGACTTATAGCTTCTTGGATTTTGTTTAAGTGTAAAAGAAAGAAAAAGGTGAGATATTTCTTCCTACTGAATTTTTTTAAGAGGAAAAAGATAGAATTACCCAAAGATACTTACCAAGTTATCACTGTGCACTGATGCAAGAAGAACATATTATTGAACATCCAGCTCCTTGGGACAGTGGTCCCAAGCCAAATTTATTCAAGCCAAATAAATTACAACCGAGACTTACAATTTAGGCAGCTACACTGAAGCACAAATCTAGCTTCATTCAAATTATGCCTGCCACTTCAAGTGGGTAGGACAGGCAGCACAGTGCAGTCACAAAGCCCATGCTCCCTCGGCAGGTGGGACTCACGCCATGGAGGGCAGCTGCTGCTACCAGTCAGAGTGTCAATGGGTGCTGCAGTTATGGCAGGAAAAAACCTCCCTTCATCCCCTGTCCCATGTTCTGCTAATAGTTGTTTTTGGAAAATGGTGTTTGCATGAACTTTTGAAGCACAAGAGCTGTGCTTTTTCCACATTCTGATATTTCACTGGTAATTACAGCTGATCTATTTTTTTTCCATTTTGTCAATGCAGAACCATGGCAGCTTTTCCAAAATCCACAGAGCTTCTCCAAACTTGATTGTGATGCAAGAAAAAGCTATGGTAGGTCCTGAATGTCTACAAGACAAATAAAAATATTGATTTCTACTCTGCCATACTATGAAGTTCAGTGGCAGCCTCCTACACACAAGTGTGTGGGAGAAAATGTGAAGTGACACATAAACTAATGTCTAAGAGAAATGTGAGGGATACAATCTGATTTTTTTTTTTTAAAGCATCTAAAATGTAGAAGCACTGAGAGAAAAAAAGACAGAGTTGTAATGAGAAAATTCTCTGCATTTCCTGGATCAAGTTTTTAAGCGGAAAATTGCAATGAGAAGACATTGGGGTAAACTTAGTGTTACATATAGCATTAATTTTAATGATAGATTTTTTGGTTTTTTCTCTTTTGAATAATAATATAAAGTAAAATTTAAATTGTAAATAGTATCCAGATACTACTAGTTTCCTGGCTCAAATTCTTCAGCACATATGGCAGAAGCATAAGCTTGTGCCAGTCTGCCTACTTTGGGTAATTTTGCATGCAAATAGTTTAGTCCCTATACTGAGGTGCTAGAATGTGTTTAGTACACTTGAAAATATTTGCATTGCAAAGGAAGAGCTAATCTCCTGAGAAAAATCAAATGGATATTTTATATTAAGGGACTGCTTTGGACATTGTGTGGCACTGTTATATGGAAAATTATGTTTACAGTACAGCTAGAATTTTTAATTGACCTTCAAGAGAGAAGGATCCACTACTGGTTTGCTAAATTTGAAAGCTACTGGAACAGTCTCTACTTGTCATTCACCACAATGCCCCTTTTCTACTCCTGAATCTTTAACAATTTCATCAGTTTGATAAAACTATTACCCATAAACAGGTTTAGCAGTGATTGCAATGTTTAATAAGTACTCAAGTGGTTGGAAAAAAGAAGCAACTCTTATTAACCGTGTGAATAATTAGCACACCTGAGTCTGCTCTAGCTTCTGGAAATGTCTCTTTCATATTGGACATATTTAGAGGCTCAACAGGCCAATTCATGGCCTTGCTTCCCATCCAAAGCAATGGAAATATATGCATTCCCATTCCAGTAAGCTGATATTTAGATGTATATTCCAGCTGCCCTTGACACACAATCACACATGAATCACAAAATAATCTCTGACAATATTAATCTATGAAACTTTGTGTGGTGTGGCAGGTGAATATAGCATCTAATACAGTGCTGGTTCATCTCCTTAGTCTGTGGTCTTTGCAGCCTGTCCCTGCTGTATGTGGCTGGCTGTCATGACACAGGACCAGCATGACTCAGTTCAATTTGTCAAATTCAGCTGGTGGTAGGTGGACTCTGTGGCAGTGGCGATGCTGGAATCAGCAATGACTCAATACTCAATGCTTCTTCTGAAACCCGTCTCTCAGGACACTGGAAGCAGGTCTGGATTCCCAAATATTTTGTTTCCCGCCATCTGCACACTGTTTGTCAAGATGGCATTTAAAAGGTGTATTTTCTGAAAGTACTGCTGTAAGTACAGCCATACATTTCTATAGTTTCAGCACAATGTGTACATGAATATATTTTCATTAATATACTTTTTATATGGTTATTTTCATATGAGGGAGTTAAGTTTTTGAATTAACTATGTCTATATAATTACATTACTCGTGTATAATGCTGTTGTATTTAGAGAAAAGCTGATAAAGTTACAAGTTGGCTCTATTTGTTTGGGTGCTTTTTTTTTTTTTCCCTTTCAGTCTGAGCACAGATTTTATTGCCCTGTTTGCTGATCCACATGCAGATACAGCTGTCTCTGTTGCAAGGAAAGCTCTTCTGAGGCCTAATTGTGTACTGCCTCACACAGCTGTCATAAACACTCAAGAAGAAAGGTGTAAGCTCCTTGGGAAATTCCTGAAGAAGTAGCCCTTGATATGGCTGACAGCCTCGTCCCAAGCAGGTGGGTGAGGGATGGCGTAGTAGTCAGCGGAGCAAGGTGGAGAACTTGAGTCTCTTGCAATGGATCTATGAGCAACAAAATCCATTTGTGGTAACCAAAGCTGTCCTGTACACTTTATTTTTTTTCTGATGACCAGGCAATGGATTAAGTAAGTCTTCCTAATTTTAAAATGGCTATTGTAAATATCTGCTGAACTCCAGGTGAAGTAGTTTTCAATCAGGCCCCATGAGGGGCTGTTGACTTTCAGTGTGTATAAAAGGAATTTAATGTGAAATCAAAAGTTGTGTAGATACACCCTGTACTGTGAATGGAGCCTTTATTTAATTTGAATTAGCAATTAAGTTGTCTATTTTTAGTGTTTGCTTAATTGCTGTTATGGTTGCTAAAACAATTTTTTGACTTTTTAAAATTCAGAGATTTACATTATAAGGAAGTAAGTTTTCATGTTCTGTGTCATTGACAATCCAGATGAAGTCACCATTCATTGCAATATAATTACCACGTAATCCTTCAAAAAATCCATTAAATGACTCTATTAAATACACCAGGTACAAAACTAATATCAAGTTGCAATTCATGTGTCTTCAAACCTTCAAATGCTATATTTGAAGTCTTCTAGCTTTTTTTATTTGACTTGCCAAAAGGCAAACCTTACATCCAAATTTCAAATATGCTTATTTATGACACAGAAACTTTTGCCTCCCAAGTTTTTCGTTGAATAATGCTTAGATCTTTGTTTTGATACCATTTCTGAGAAGGTGTCATGCTTGGTAAATGCTGGTGAGGCAGGCAGTTTGGAGGGAAAACTCTCAAGTAACTACCTGTCACTTTTTGGCTGTGCATTGTTAAGGCTTCAGAGCACTTCTGTATGAATATGGGAATGTTCAGAAGCCTTTTGCCTCATATTTGTATACTAGTTGGCAAGAATAATGCTGAGAGAATATCCCTTCTGTTGCTATTTCATTCTCAGAGCTCTTCTTGAAGGTGCTGTACTATCATTGAAATAGCTGCTGTCTCACATTATTACTTTTAATGCTCATTTCTATTACTGTGTTTCTATTTGTTGGTGAGTTTGGGATGTACAGTTGGTTTTAAATACGCCATATGGGTATGGTAGAAGAAGCCACAGGGCAATTTCAGGGCTTCTTGTCTTCAGGAAGATTTTGGAGCTGTGCTCAAATTCTAGATACCAACAAAGGAATTCATTACCAGTGATTCAGTTCAAGGTGTTGAAAATCTTTTTTGCTTGATTCTCACGTCAGAGGAAAAAAGTTGAATTCTGCATCAGCCAGCAAGCATCCCCTTCTCAATACCAGTAGCACAGTTAACTACATACTTTGTAGCTCTATCAGTAAGTCTCTGAATAATATCAACAAAGAGCCACCAGTAATAAAATAATAGTGATAGTATTGAAAGCAGTTCAGTCTTAGATGTATGTGTCAGGCTGACTTCAGACTCAGGCCCCTACTCTAGTCACATTTCAATTATTATCCTATCAGCCATAAGGCAAGTATTTAATATTTCTCATGAAAAATGAGATTCTCAAGTAAAATTATTCCAAAAGTTAAAAAAAGAAAGCATCCATTTGAGCAGCTGCATAATGATATTATGGGTCTTTGCATTAACACATCTGTTAGCATAGATACTTCCATAGGAACATCACCTCATCATTAGTATATTCAGTCCCATACTAACAATATGATACCTGTCTGTACAGCAAGGTGCCAAACCAACTGCAGAGACAGTTTGATGAGAAGCAGCAGTTGTTGATTTGTGAGCACTGAAATGCTCTCTCTGATTTGCAGGGGACCAGCTGGTTAGAATCTGAACTGAACCAACTAATGTGCAGTTTGGTGCACACAGTCAGCTGTGCTGCTATTTGTTCTTCCATTATGTTGAATCAAGGGAAGCATGCTCAAACAGTCTCAATACAGATCTGGGATCTCTTCCTTGTCTCACATTATTCTTCTCTGTTGCTGTAACTTCCCAATTATATCCCTTCTATGAAATGGCCTGCAACCTGTTTTGCAGCAGACTGTGAGGCTTGCTTAGTTACATCTGTAAAACACTTAGAAGATCAAACCCCAGCAATAACAGCAAGACAGTCCCAGGCTTCTTTAAGGGAAAGCAAAAGGTTCTGATCCAAGCCTCATGCTCCAGCTGATTTGCTCTGATTTTCCACCACAACCTTTTATTTAACTTTAGTTCTTCCTGTTATCAGAAGCAAACCTCCAGAGGTCTGCAGCCAGCTGGAACAGCCCATCTGGGAAACAAAAGAAGAAATGGGGCCAGCTGAATCTTCACCTTCAATATTTGCTCAGGTACAGTCACATAAAGGTTTTACTATGCCTTTCTGCTTTGAAATATATTGTGATCCACCAGAATATGACAGGAGAAGAAATAAGGTAATGTTAAAAACAAAGGTAAAAAGAGGTAATAGTTGTGAATGGTGAATATGAGAAGGGTGGAGGAGCAAAAAAAGACCATATGATACTGAATGCAAGCACCTGTTCCTCTTTGCATGACACTCCCTATTACCAGATATTGCTGCCCCCTTTAGAAGGAATATACATCTTAAAATTAGATAGATAGCCACATGAAGCAGCAAGTGATGTGAAGTCTCCATTTTAGTAAGTCACACTTTAGTCCACTGTGCCTACACATTTCTCATTTTAGATAAGCAATACCTGATGGGATAGTAATAATTCCCATTCTTAAGTAATGTGCTGATACTTTTAGGAAAGTGCTGGAAAGACCAGCATCTTCTGAGCATCCAGGCCAGTGAAAAATACTGCTTGAATTCTGCAGTGTTTTGCAGTATTTTATTTGTACAGAGACTGCCATAATTCACAACTGCCCAGTGTGACTCTGTTTCAACAGATAGGCAGTCACAAGTACCATATGTGCACCAAAAAGAACTTATTAAAAACACAGAAAAAATAAGGGGTATCTGACTTAGTATGTTTGTGAAACTCCTGTCTGTTAGCAAATAATTTCTTCTGAAAAAACAGAAATGAGGCTTCTTCTTCCTGGGGGATGCTAGCACATTAATCAATCCATTAGATATGTAAATAAAGCAATAACTAAAGAATAAACAGTTTCTAAAATCCACCAATAAAATCTTCAAATATATATGTTACCAGAATGAAATGATTCATGAACAGTTTGGTGGCTATATTATATCTCAAAGGGGGGATTTTTTTTTTTTTTTTTAATGAAAAGAATAGCAGGACCAACTGTAAAACTTTTATCTCTATCTGATCCTCCAAATCTTTCCTTTACTCCTTCTCACTCACAATCTATTGCAAGAAAAAAAGAAAAAAGATAAAAAAGAAAAAAAATCCTGCAGTACATTTCCTCTAGCACAGAGGGTGGGCAAAATAGCTGCCTTCACAGATGATGGCACCATTAACTCCCTGTACTTGCTTGACTAACGTAAAAGCACATGAGCCCCTGGAAGGCACAACACACAGCTCTACAAATAAAATGCCCAGCTCTCCTGGTGCTGCAGCATTCTGTCTCCTCAACAGCAGACACAACAGGTATATGAAAACAGGCCTTCTGAATGATTCTTTCTTTATGCTGGGGAAAAAAACCCCAAAGAAATAATACATTTACCAGTAGGTAAGTGCATACCAATTCTTTTTAAGGAGGGAAGCCAATTTAGAGTTGAAGCTTTTTGTTTCCATTATACCAATCATTGACAACTTCAGCAGGTATCTTTTGTGTGCTGAAAGCCCTGAATGAATCCTTTTCATTAATTATTATTGCTATGATTATGAGTTATTGTTGTTAATCTTTTAGCATTTTAGCTTTTCAACTGGACTATGCATCTCTAGCCCCATTGAAGAGACCACATAGTCGAGACTGAACTCCTAGTGAGATGGGATAGTTCTAAGAAAGGCAATAATAAACTGAAAGTGATTGCCAGTTGCAAAGCAATGTGTTGAACAGAAGCCTAAAACTGAGGTTTTCGTTCGTATTACAATATTCTGAAGCCAAGACTTTTGTGGATTGGACCCTAAATTGTTTTAGTATAGCTTAAGTACTCACTAATTTAACACCATTTAAATTGGCAATAAAAACACCCCCAACTGTGTTGAGCTGTCATCCTGTTTATGCAAAATAGCTTCAAATCTTAATACTAACTATGCTAAGTAGTGCCACTGGGATGAAATTGATAGTGAATGTGCACAGCTTTTTTTTTTTTCTTTCTTTTTGAATGTACTATGAGGCAGCCTAGCCAAGCTTTTTTTAATTACTAGTTCTACTTTAACGTCACATAGTTACTTCCATAGTATAAACACTGGAGTGGAAAGTGTTATTCCTGCAACAACTTTGAAGCAAGAAGTCTTTGTGGTTAACCATTTCCAATTCATTACATGCTCTGCCAAGATTTAAACAGTGCCTCTGTACCACCTTGTAGTTATGTACCTTCCTTTGCAATTTGCCAGAGGAGTGTATTCTTATATAATTGCTTTCTTTACAGTCTGACTTGCAGGTTAACCACAAGCACCTAATGTTAAAGATGGAGGTGGCATTCAGCAGATAAAGAAAGGAGGCACAAGAACTCCTATGCCTATCCCTGACAATCAGTCACTGAAGCATTTAATGGAAATTCTGACATCTGAGTCAATATATAGCTGTGAACCTTAATAATGAAACACACCTTGAGTTTTCAAAGTGGCTGGAAGTATTCCAGAGGAAAGTTAAATAGTATTAAAGGAAACAATCCACACTTGGCAGTGTACTGCAATGTGAGTTTTAAGTTCCTTGCTTATTCAAATGCTTCACTGACCCATTTTGCATAAAGGAACATAGATCTTGATGCTCTATCAAGCCAAAAGACATCTCTCCAACATCTCTGGATAACATATGATTATTTTACATTCTCCAGAGACTGGGCTGTTGCTCACTGCAGTCACTACTGGAAGCTGAAAAACGCACTACATTGTTTATTATACACTCAGAGGCAGTAGTCCCATTTTTGCCAAGATCCCCATAAAAGAAGAGAATCAATTTCTTTGATTGACTGAAAAAAATTAATTATGGGTGTCAGTGACCAGGACTTCCCCTGTTCTGCTATAGTACATTTATAGATACTTCTTGATATTCAGAAAGAGTCACAGAACCATAGAAGGTCCTGAGTTGGATGGGATCCACAAGGATCATCAAAGTCCAGCTTCTGGCCTTACATAAGTTGGGCCCAAGAGTCACACTATGTGCCTGAGAGCACTGTCCAAAAGCTTCTTGACCTTTGTCAGTGCTGTGACCACTGCCCTGAGGAGCTGCTTCAGTGCCCAAACAGCCTCTGGAGGAGGAACCTTTTCCTAATACACAACTTAAGACTCCCCTGACACAGCTTCATGCCATTTCTTTGAGTCCTGTCAATGGAACACAAGAAGTTCTAGAATGCTGTGAATTCTCAAACACAGAGAGACAGAGCGATGGGTGAAGAGACAAAATAACCGATTTTTATTACTGCATCGCAAATGCTCTCCTTTTATGTTTTCCTATATGTCTTGCTCTTCTTTTCTCTAGTTGGGTCAAGGTGTGACCTTTCCCCAAGCTGAAGTCAGGTGCAATGTTTAATATATAGGTATCAATAATTTTCTTAATTCCTAACCAGAAAACTAGTTATTTTTAATTTTGTTTTTTTCTTCTTTAATATACGTGGAAATCTGTCTGTTAGTCCAAGGACAATGAATTACAGAAGATTCCCAGAAGTCATTTTTCATCCAAACAGTTTCTGCAGTTTTAAGTAACACCACAAAGCATGGACAATGAGATCAAAATCAGAAGTTTGTATAGATGTAGGAATTGTGACAGCCACGCTTATAAAACCACCACAATACCTTTAGGACCACAGGCAGAATATCTGCTTTGAGGACATTATCAAGAGATGTTTATTCATCCAATTCTTAAAATGCACTGTATTTTACATCTTTTATATATACCCTGTTTTGTTCATCTCTTCATATTTAAGAAAGCTTTTACTGATAATCCATGCTAATTTTCAAGCCACTGTCTTTCAACTCTTCCCTCCCCTATCCAGTCCCTCTCTGTTAGCCACAGAAAGAAACTGATGATAGCCTTTTTGTAAAACCATTTATGTACTAAAATATTGTCGCTGTGTGTCAGCTTCTTCTCATGTTCCCAAACTGTATTAAATAAATTTTTTCAACTCTTTTCCTTGCCTTTCATTCCAGTCATCTTTCTTTGGACAATGACCACATCTTTTTTTTCTGTTCAACAAATTCTAGCTTCATGTAACTGTTACTTTTATTAACTTCACTATGGTTATTTTATACCAAAATAGCATACTGAAATTAAAAAAAAAACATAAGTTATTTCATCAAGACAATAATTTCAGCTGACAATAACAAATACAACCAAACTACTGTTTGGGTTGGTTCATCTTTCGTTATCAGCACAACCAGCCCAGCTTTTAGATTAAGAGCAGAACACATAGACATGTAAGAGATTTTAAGATACTGGCCAGGGATTTTCATTCAGTAACAATAAAACAGATTTAATCCTAAATTTATAATGGATCGTTAGGTAAAATATTGGTTATTGGAGGCAATTTACACACTACTTTCTACTTTCACTTTCTTTACACTTTCTACTGCAACAGTAGAATTTTAGTAAAGTGATACCTGGACACCAGTACTTTGAAATGAATCTCAAACCCCATTTCCTAGAGGCAAGAAATAATTTTGAAAATGTTACTCCAGATAAGAGAGGGTTGAATAAGGTTCCGCTACCAGTTTTCTCCTTCCAAGAATGCTTTATTTTTGTTTATCCAAATGCTATCATGATTCTTTGTCACAAGTCTGTCACAATCAGAAAGACCATGTTATAACTTACAAGATGTATTAACACTTCACAATAACTGCAGTGAAAATGTTCAGCCAAAGGCTGTCATAACTGAGCCATGTTTGTGCTCCAGCTCCTCTTGCCAAGTGTGGTGACCTAATCTGCCTTTGCTTAGTTTAGCTTCCCATTTCAGACTTCCCAGAATTTATGCAGGAGAAAAGTTCTTAATAAGAGGCTGCACTTATGTGCTGTCATGAAGTCTTATAAAAACATGATTCCCACAAAAGGGAAAATGTGTTATTTTGTTGTAGTCCACAGATGAGGGTGCATTTGTGGTGCTATGCCTCCTGGAGTACCTACTCAAAATTGCTACAGTGTTTATCATGACCAAATACATCATATTTTTGCAGCACCTGATGTGTCAGCTCCATGACATGATTGAACAATCATAGGTCAAATGACTGCGGATGCACACATCCCGTAGTGAATATGCAGTAGAAACAGCAATAAATAAATAAATACATAAACAATTCTGTTTATCCTCTGGATTTCTTCTGTATGGAGCATTTACAACTTTTTTTTTTTTTTCAGAGGAAGTTCTCCTAATTTCTAGCTATGTTTTGTTTTTGTTGTCACTCTCAATTCATATTGCCACATGCATGAAATTACTTCTTTTTGAGGATGGAGTGTTTCTATAGAGATCTTGAGAAAAGAGATCATGCTTCTTGCTCCTATTAAGCCACTTTCTTTGTGAAAAAGAAAAACTTAGTGTCTTGGTACAACACAATCACAACATTGCCATTCAGGTATGTGTGCCATTTCAAAACTGCCATTTAAAAAACATTTAATAATAAGCAACAATAAACCTTTACTGGCATGGAAGTAAGTCTTGCAGCAACCATGAGACAGTAAGTTTACTTCTTCACACCCACACCATGTTAAGGGAAAATTACTTCAGTACTTGTTTTATAATTGCTGCATTTAATGTTGTTTGCATTGGAACACTTTCTGACTGATTTCTTAAACTACTGAATTTGTATATAGAAGAGCAAATATTACTCTTTTTCTGAATAAAGTTCAATTTATAGTGAATTGTTTGGAGTTGTAAATAGGGGTTGATATATCTGATATAGATTTATCTCATGCCAAATTCACAGCTGTGAGATATTCTATATGGATTACACAAGTACTGATGAAGTTACTTTCTTTATCATTCTTATCTTTCTGTCTGCAGTAGGTTCATGTGCCCTACAAGTGAGTAAAAATATAATGTATTCTGTTTCAGATGAACACATATGTATTAATAGGATAAATAATTCCTGGTCTAATACCAGGAATACTCTGACAAATGCTTCACTCTGGAATTATGAAATTAAGTACTTGCCCTTCTATTTTTTAATGTTAGTTTGTGAGCAAAATACAGCCATGGTATTTGTGGGTGAGTCTGCCACAATAAAACCTCCTGACTTATGTAAAATCTCAAGAGAGGATTAGAAATACCATTCATGTAAAAGAAGCTTTCATCACTTAGATATCTACCCCAATAAAAATGCATATATGAAAGAACAGTGTGAATCTTTATAAAACATATTAAAGCTGAAAAAACCCCCATGCTATGAATTAAAATGCTATCATTTGTTTTATAGCAGTCTGTCTAGAAAGTGTAAAAAAGATTTTTGAAAAATCCTTCTTTCATAAACTGTGTATGAAATGGCTCTGTCACTGAGCCATCCACAGTACAGAACTTCTTTTTCTGCTGTTGAATTTTTAGTTGCATTTCTTAAATCCATGCTGTCTCAAGGAGATAATTACTACTGAATCATCAAATGCTACCCAGTGGAGAATGGTGACTAGGGAAATGATATAGCTCCTCACTTATTTGCAAAACAAAACTTGATTGTTCACTGGACAGAAACTGAGTCTCTAATTTTCTTAGATTTTTTTTCTTAATTGCTTTTATTAAATGGGAAGGTGGAGTTTTAATTTCTTAGAAAAGGCTACTGTACTCTTTTTCCTACCCAAGAGTAGGATGAAGGAAAATATGGTTGTAGGATATCCATCTTTTGGTATTAGATGCAAATTGATGTATATGCCATGCAGCAGGGTGAAGGAAGGGGAATCTTCCTTCCTTCCTCAACTATTAATTCAAATTTCCACCACATCTTGCTCTTTGCATGTGGTCAGTAGGTCAAGATTCTCCTCTTCTACTCAGCCCTCATCATACCCCACCTTTAGTAGTACCTACAAGTAGGTCTGGAGTGCTCAGCACGTGTTAGAGCAGGTCCAGAGAAGGTCATGAAGATGGTCAGAGGGCTGAAGCAGCTCTTTTGAGGAGACAGGCTGAGGGAGTTGGGGTTGTTCAGCCTGGAGAGGTGAAGGCTCTGGGAGAGCCCCATTGTGGCTAGTAGTTAAAGGGCGCTTATAAAAAAGATGGAGGACAACTTCTTACATGGGGTGATAGTGATAAGAGAAGGAGGACGAACAGTTTTAAATTTAGAGAAATTTAGGCTATATATCAGGAAGGATTTTTTTAGTAAGAGTATAGTGAGGCACCAGAACTGATCATCTAGAGAAGTAGTGGATTCCCATGCCTGGAAGTACTCCAAGCCAGGTTGGATGCAACCTTCAGGAACCTGATCTGGTGGGTGGCATGTCAGGTACTCATGTCAGGGGGTGTTGGAACTAGATGATCTTTAAAGTCCTTTCCAACCCAAGCCATTCTATTATTCTGTGATTGCTCAGTATATGTACTCCACTCTTATTAATAAGGTGTAACAGATATCAGATTCAATGTAAACATAAAAAAATCTGATCTCCACTCTGAAAAGCATTTCTTACTTCTCTAAATGCTGCTTTATTCTACTGTAGGCCCACCATATTTAAGAGCAATTACAACAGGCACATGATGCTCTAAAGAGGACAAATTAAAAAGAACTGTATTTTTCCCAGTGGACTGTGATGTTTAAATTCAAGTCAAGATCTGGGAAGGGGTGTTTTGTTTTGTAAGTCAATTATTCTCTCATGACTAATTTATTACAGTAATGCTCTGTGCTATAGAAAAGTTGATATCATTCCATTGTACACTGGGATCGTCAGGGCAATACACACTGACTTATACATTTAAGTTCGTCATATCTCTTCAAATTTCATTAAGTCAGCTATAAAAATAGCAATAAAAATAGCATCAACAACAATAACAACAAATCTAGACAGCTTGCATTTCAGAGGAAAAATAACAGTAAGGTGTAGGGTGAGTCCACCATTCACACGATAATTTTTATAATGTCATAAATTCATCCATAGTCATCTGCAATGACAAAAAACTTATTGTTCAGTAGGGACTGATCCAGCCAATCTTCAAAGGAGAACATTTTAACAAAAGAGCAATATATATTTTCTATATATTTCTCAATAGAGCTTTCTATCCTTTGGAGTGACTTGAAAAACATAAATTAATTTCTGTGGCAGTAAATCTACTGATAAAGCATAATCTGAGCAATAGTGTAACTATTCTCCTGTGCCTTATAAAAAACCCAAAAATTCTCCCCTGCCCACCTGTGAGTTTGGACTTACAACACTGTGGCAAGCTGAAGATGAGTTCAATAACTAGGTGCTCTTTGCAGCTGTATTAGGATAATTTGTCTGTCATGCAATACAGCTTCCTCAAGTATGTGCCTCTACTATGAATCATACCACACATACTTTCTGAGACAGAGACCATGCAGTATTCTACTACAATTTTTAAACATGCATAGCTCTAAAAGGTGTATAAGAGCCTTAAGATCTATACAAACCGTCAGTACTGTAAATTCAGTCCTGATGTAGATAAATCTAAAGCCACTTCCATTAAGGTAGACTTGCAAGATTCAAACCATTTTTAGTAAAATATTCCATTAAAGGAGATTTATAAGTCTTCCATCTTTCTGAAGAACTTCACAAATTACGTCCTGAAAAGAAAGTTAAACTTTAAAAAGGCAGTAATTAACTAGTCTTGTTGTCACTGACTACAGTCCAAGGGTGGATATTTAAGCAGCCATGCTGATTTCAGGTTTTTTCTCCATTTCATTTCTGACAACCCACTCCTCATTTCCCATTTGTTTCCAAACTTTTATATTTTGAAAAAGGTGTGGAGGACAGCAGCAGATTTCATTGCCATATCTTGAGATAATCTCCATTATTACTATAAACACTCTGTAGCTTTCCAAAGTTGACAGTTTTAAAAGGTATCAAAATGGAAAAAATGAAGCCAAAACCAAATGTAAAGCATCCAGATAGCATATACAGCAGCTTCATCCCCTTAAGGTTGTGAATGGAATTCACTATATTGCATTCAATGAAAATGAGAAACAGAAGATAAAGAGAAAAGTCAGAGATTGAAATACTAAACACACATGGTACCATCACAGATATGAGAGAACATTTTCCATTATTTCCACTGCTTAGTGAAGAGCTACACTCATACCTGTCATACATCCACCACTCCCTTAGCTGGTCCATCTGATCAGAAAAGATCACACCTTCACAGGAAACATGCCATTCCCCACCCCTCTGCAGCTTTTATACTTCCCTCTGCTGACTCTTGCTCTTTGACACACCTTTTTCCATGCAGGTCATTCATACCCCTGTATCCCTGTAAGGCCTTCAGAGTAGAGATGTGGTAAGATATTTCTCAAATATACCACCAAAAGTAAAAGTAACAGCTATCTGTACTGCCCACATTGCTCTTAGATTGTCTTTGAATTCTTTGATCAAAATTCAGCATCAGAGGATGTTGTAGAAAGGCTGCATATTCAATTCAGATTCCAAAGTATTTACTGCACCTGTACTTTTAAATGACTTAGTAGTTTAATGGGAAGAATGAAAATGTTCCAAGAGGAGGATCCCAAAATTAATTTCTACCAGGTTTTGAAAGTCATGTACTTTTCTGTACTGATTTATAGAAATTTATGCTGAATGAATCTTATCTAAATTTGGTTGTCATCTCATAATGAATTTCACAATTTCAAGCTCAGAATTTCAGCAGGAAAAAAATCAAGCATTTATTCAAGATGTGAGTGAATACAAAAATAGTAGTGAACAGAAACAATATTTGAAAACTGCCTTAATCTAGTAATCTTTATTCTCTCCTATATCTCTACTCCTTCTCTGCTACACCTTCTATTACAAGTCACTTTACCCACCCCCTCTTCCTCTATTAATAAATTGTACAAAATGTACAGGCAAGACTTGGCTTCCATGTCAATCAAATTCTGACCTTGTTGTTCAGGATATTTATTCTCCTGTGCCTATGGGTTGGGATTTATGAATAAATAAAACTAGTTTGTCAGATTCTGTGCTTGAGATGTACAGATTCTGGCTATGGAAACATCAGACATTCTAGGGCCTTTCATCCTCCTCTCCTAGTGGCCTCTCATGATGGCAGACCAGCTATTCCTTTCAGGTGCTTCTCTGTGGCATGCAGAGGATAAGCCATTATTCCATACTCCAGTTTTGGAATGAGTATTATCCAAAGCTGTTGGAACACCTGGATTACCTAATGGCATATGAGGCATGTCAGAGATCTTCCAATGCAGTAAATCTCTCCCTTTTTGTTATGCATCTAAGTGTATTTGCAAGTGCCCTATAGAAGGGAAGAAACAGCAGATATTAAAGTTTCCTCTGTAGAAATATAGACTTTAGGAGTCAAATTACACCAGTTCTGCGTTCCATGTGCAGTTTGTGAACTTCACTTTAAAACTGGGAAATTTGAAAATGTATAAATCAAAATTAGTACAATCCTGCTCACCAGTCAAGTCAGTCATAATTCTGGAAAATAAGAGGTGGGGAGGACATTGCCAGATGATCTCTGTACAGTCAGTGCAGTTCTTTGCTGACTGGGTGCAGTCAGAGTAAACTGTGAGGAGAGGCATGGGTTGCCCCAAGGTAAACAGAGGATTCAACCAGCTTAACCAAAATATTCTCTATCACAGTCTTGCGTGGCACTTGGATTTCATTCCCGCGTCCAACCACCATGAGCACTTCCAGCAGCTGCAGCAGACAAAGGCCACCAGCCCATCAGCTTCCCCCCACAGACACCCAGGGAGGGTTGCTCAGGTCTCTTCCCCCGTAGCCAGCAGATAGCCAGGGCTGGGAGGGTCGCTGGCAAACACCAGTTGCAAACAGACACGGTGCCTACCCTGCTGCTGTCTGCCTGCTCATCCCACCCCTTGGCAGAAGCTTGGCAAGGGCTTAAAGCATCCAGTGCAATCAACAGCAAGAATCCCATGAATCCACTGGGAGCAGGCTCAAACAGAAAGCAGATCTTCTGTGCTCAACACTTACAGGGTACAGAGTTACAGAGGAGTCTGTGAAAACAGTTCATAGTGGGGGGTATGCTGAAATAAAATCCAAGTGGATTTGCGTTGCTTTAGGTGGGAGTAGTGGACATTATTTTATTTTTTATTTGCCAAGGTAGGTGGTGGCATGCCAAATCCATGGGAGAAGGTAGATATTCTTTATAGATCCTTTGAGTTAAAACAATTTGAATTAATACAGTAGTTAGACTTCACCAGTTTTTGCTGGAATTTTTCCTAGTCAAGTTGGATTTGTATTTCATAGTGGGCTTTTTGGGAGAAAACAACTTAAACAGGCTCTATTGCCATGCATCCCCAAATATTTTTAATCTGTGTATAACAACACTTAAAATTCCATGGCATTTACAATAAATATTAAATTATTTATTTATTTATTTAACTTTAATTGGCACAGGTTATTAATAACAATGTTGTCAAGGTGCCCATTATGAGTTCACCAGCATTAAAGAACAAATCCTGCATGAATTACACTAAGCACTTTTTCTCACTTTCCTTACTTCCTTTTAGCATAAATGTACTTTAAAAAAATAAAATAAATACACAAGTAAATAACCCAAATTCTTAATTTTGCAGACTTTCTGATGTATTAGAGTTGATTTGGCTTTACTAAACTTAGACATTATTTCAATCCTGATATTTTCCACTGTTATGTGTTTTGTCCCAAAGATAGCCCTCCCCATAAGAAAGTACCTACAAACCTTCCCTTCTTCCCAAACTGTTTTACTCTTTGAGAGATTTTTATTGTTCCATTTCATTGCTATTTAGGGTAAAAGCTCATTAAAATATTATGAAGCTCAGAGCATAACTGGGCAGAAGCACTTGCCAATGAATAACATCTGCAGCAATGTGTATGTGTATTTATATTACAGTAAACTTAAACCCACTTTTTTTTTTTTCTTTTTCTTTCATGGTCTGCTTCTAAATTCTTTGTCCTAAGTAAAGCACTAGTAAAATATATAAACCACACAGGCTACAGAACAGTCATTGTCACTGAGTGCAGTGCCAAATATAATTTCATCATTTGACCAAGGTTCATGCCAGGGTAAACTACTCTGTGTTAGATGTCTGCAAAACGCTATTTGTTCTTTTTATTATATTATTATTTTAAACCTATCTGTGCTGAGATTGGGCTCTCTCTGTGTCTGGTTTTGATGCTTACTGTCTGTGCACATGATGTCCTAAGCCGAAGTGCATTTGGAAAACAAGTAGAGACTATCTAATATTTACTGCCCTCTCCCAGTCTGTCTTACAATAAAACATAACTGGAGCCCTCTTGTAATGAAAATTTTGTCAATAATGAGAGACAGTCCAATCCACAAGTATTTGGATAGGCACACTGTGTAATTTCAGTTTGACTGCTTTCCACTTTGTGGAATTGGGTTCACTGTAACACAATCATAAAAAAAAAGAGAAGGAAAGAGAGCTTTTCTCCTATTAAAAATAAAGAAAAATACTTGTAATAGAAGAGAAAGAATTACCACAATTTGTGGCAGAGACAATAGAGCATACAAACCCTTCTGAGCAAAGCATGTTGACCTAGCCAGCCTATATAACACTGTGTGCAGCCTTGGAAAATTACGTTTAGAAAAAGACATTATGGAGACTTTAAAAAAATGCTTAGGGAAATGGTCTGCAATTGAAGCTTTTGTGGTGCTGAGGTCTTTTCAGGACTGTGTTCCTCCCTCCCTCCCTGACACCACCCAAGAGCTCAAGCTCTGACTTTTTGCCAAGAATCTGACATACACCTACCCGTCATTTAAAACTGCCAATTGTTCTCATGCTTATAAATAAATAAAATGAATTTCCAAAATAATTTAGATCCCAGAAACTGATAAGAGATCTTAAAAAAACTCTGACTGTAGTTTGTGCCTTTAATTCGTCCATGTTAACCTTCCTATTATTGAATATACTGTCCAGAGAATTCTACTGAGCTTTCTCTCTTCCCAGTTTTTTTCCTGCATTCTCTGCCAATTGTTTCTAGATTGAAACCATTTTGCTAGACAATTACAAACATATGCATTAGAAATATACATTTTCCTGAATTAACTAATAAAATATATGAAAACTACAGGTAGCCTTTAGGAAAGTTTGTGTGTTCTCATGCAATATCGTTCAAAAAATGTGTTGATCAGGAAGAAAAGACAAGGTAGGAGGCTTCTCTTAATATACATGTTTAGAAGCACTGTACCTTGGAGCTCTGACCTAAGCATTTTGGTATTTTTCACTCAAGTCAAGATCAGACTCTGCATTGCAGAACTCTCATCTCATCACCCAGTCTTCTCCAAAATCATCACTACAGTTCTCAGTTTGAATCTCCTCTGGACAGTCTCTCACAGCCTCAGGTGACCCTATTTCCCTCTCCTATTACTAACATGCCTCTCTCCACATGTGTTTAGAATAAGATCCTGTTCAGGGTGAAAGAATGGAATTCAGAGGTTTTGTTTTGCTCCAGATGAAAAAGGTTTGCAAGAAAAATTAAAAAAAAAGGTAATAAAAGACAAGGAAAATTAACTCATAGAGCTCAGAACAGAAAGAAAAGCCTAATTTTCTATTTGTGAGCCTTTGAGAATAAGCAGATGAAGGTATCAAACTGTAATTCTGTTCCCTCCTACCCTAATAAACTCAAATTTTTCTAGAGCATCAAATATGAGCTGAGAACTGGTGAATGGAGGGGAAAAGATGGTCTATAAAGAGAGCAGAATTCATTGCCTTAAATTGGCTCAGATAATGTATGTTTAATACTAATCTGAAAAAATTAGACCTCTTAATGAAGTTTTATATTACATCTTTTAATGTCTGCCAAATTCGTGGTGAGATTTTGTGGTTCTTCAAACAACACAAAATTAAATGCAAGAGACAACAAAGATGCATGGTAATTTATATTGGAGGAATAAAGATTTGAACAAGAGAAAAGTAAATGAGTCTTCCATTCCTTCCTTCTCCTCTTTTAAAATGTCTAAAGATAGAAAAGGATTTATGTTGTAAAAAAAAAAGAATTATTATATTTTTATACTTTTTTTTTTGACAACCTGTGCATTTAAAATGTATAATTTTGCCTGAACCACTTAACTTCTACCTATGTCTTTTTGGAAGTAATTCCAGTGGAAAAGCCTTGTTAGATTTTTTTCTGTGCACCTCATTTTCATAAAAAAGGAAAAGTCCACCACATTGTCCAGAAATTTAATTAGCAGAAATCTACCTCTTATGTGCTAGTCCAGGACCACAAAATGAGAAAACTCCCAAATTAAATTTACAATTAGAATTTGGGGGGCAGGGGAGGGGATGTCTTTTAACTATCCATTTGATTTTATGACTCAAATTTTCTTGGTGGAATGTAACTCCATGTATTGAAGAGAGCTACATGCTAAAACATTATATAAACAACTTTTCTCAAGCTTTTGGGGTGTAGTCATTGCAAACAGATTCTCCTGCAAAGTGTAGCAACAGCTGGATGCTCTTCAAATCATGATAAAGTTTTTTTTTCCCCAACTTTGAAGAGCTGGGAATCCACGGACTTGACTTCAGCAAAAAGACATAGGATGAAAAAAGTAAAAGGAAATCAAGAAATTAAAACACCAGTGCAACATATACCATGCAGAGTAAAAACTGCTTTCCAAGAAACCCTGAGAGACATGAGAGTGGTATTTCATTTTTCCCGATCAAAGATAGTGATGTATGCTTCTTACTTTTAACATGTTATGTTACAGCATGTGAAGAAAAACAGAGTCTGTATTTCAAGACTAATCTCTTAGCCTGGAAAAAAGGATGAATTTGCGTCAGTTATATGTAGGCAGAAATGCCCTGATCTTACATTCCTGTATATTTGTGTCTTCAGACTTGAATCACTGTCAGTCAGCAACGTGAGATGCTCTTCCCAGACACAGAGGGTAAAGGAGAATATTCCTTCCTCAGACTAATCAAAAAGATTCATTGAAAAACTTTCATTTCTTTATTAATCAAAACTGGCCATCAGAAAAATGGATGGAAAGTATTCCAATTATATCTAAGACAAAGTATTTACAAACAAAATCCATGTATTTATTTTCATCCTTTACATCCACTTTTAGATGAAGCTGTTAGGATAGAGCTAAGTAATACACACAATAAAACTCCAACTTAAACTGCAGAAAATAATCCTGCTAATTTAATTGCATATGTCATAGAAACAGTTAGTGAAAAGCCAGGAAATTCACAGCATCCCCTGCCATTAAAAGAAAATGACTAGTGAGATTTTTATCTTTCCCTAATAAATTTCAGTTAAGGCTTGATTATAATTAGACAACCCAAGAGAATTCATTCCTGTTTTGCATGTGGCTGAACTGAAATCTGAGAAGAGAATAAGCTTGAACAAAGAACTACACGATAAATATATGTGCAGTCAACTCTGGATTATCCATGGTTATCTCATCTGAACTAGTCAGTGCCTAGTGCCACATGAGTAATAGCAGGCTTCACTATTCTCCTGAGCCCTGCTCTTTCTGTTACTTCTTACTCATTCATTGTTCTGGACAGAAATTTTTAATTGCTGTGTATTTTCTATGTCTTTATTTTTACACAGGGTGTTCCATTTTATACCCATCTATACTCCCCAGGATGACTGAATCAGCTGTTTCCTTCCCAGTGTTTCTTTCATTAGCTTCACTTTGGTTTAAACTGTTTCAGCAGTTAGAAGAATCTAATTCTTGGTCCTAGTTACTGTCCACTTTAGTTTTTCTGGAAGTTGAATAGAGCCTTTTGCATTAGATAAAAGACACTGGAGGCCTGAATTTTGTCTGTGCTGGTGAAGGATAACTATATATTATAAGCCTTATTCTCCTCATTCTTTCTAAATTAAGGCTAAATCCACTCAAGTCAAAGAAGGTAAGGAAACACAGGCAAGAGAAACAGGACCTCTGTATATAATTTTTTCCTCTTTAACATCAAAAACAGTGAGTGAGTTCCCCATTGTTACAAAAAAAGATGGTGTGAAATGAATAATGTTGGTGTGATGCAGAGCACAATCACATCACATCTGCTGAGAAAAACAGAAAAGGGAAAGTGGCAGCCAGCTGCCACTGCCAGACAGATTCATTCCAAGGACTGCACATCTGGATCCTGCAGCTGCCAAAATCATACTGACTGATTGCTTCCAATCCTGGATTAATCAGAGGTTAAGTAACAGAAGCAGCACCATCCCAGTGCAATCAGAAAAGATATAGTAGCTATTACTCATCAGTAAAAACTATTTTGTCTGTTTTCTCCACATTTTTAAGATGTCTACTAACATGTGAGTATCTAAACCCCTAAAACTGGGAATGGTGAAGGATGTTTTTTAAGTAGCCCTTTTCTAAAATATCATACCTGTTCTTAGCACAGTTACATTAAGTATGATACTGCTTTCTGGTTCAAAGAAAACGAGTCCTTATTCTCTGACTGGCATAACTCCATTGTTAGAGCTGGTCTGAACATGTTCCCTCTCTCTTTCCCTCTCTTTCAGCTCATTTTCTTGTCTCCTAAAATAATCTAATAAACCCCCAGTTATTTCCAATTAGAAATAAACATTTTTCAACAGAAGAAATTGGTTCACATATTAATAAAATTTAAAATAAAAAATAAAAATTAGTAAAAAATATTTTTTCCCCAAAGTTCCATTTAATCAAAAGCTAAAACAAAATAAGCAGAAACACTATTCAATTAGATAAATTATCTAATCAAATCTAATCTAAATAAATATAGAACTATTCAATTCTTAGTATGCTCAGAGTAAATTCTGATTTGTAATGCAATGAAGACTGAATCAGACCATCAGAATGATTTTGCAGCTTTTTCCAGTGTACACTTATGCTACGATTTCTGAGCAGTTATATATATTATATATGAGATTTTTAGGTTTCTCTTTCATTTTTACATCAGTGCAGTTGCCTAAAAATATATATTCATCACATCTAATGACAATAAACATATTTTTAATAAAGAGTATATATTTCTGCAATTTAAATATGCACACTGAAATACTGATTTCTTTTTCTTCCCAACTGGATAAAAATAAAAAAGTGTTCAGAGTGTGACTGAAATACACTCATACCAGTGAACTGTAAGAATCTGAAAGTTCTATGCTTCTTGAATTGGGGTACATCTTTCATTACCTTGAACAATCAGAAATCTCATTTAGGAATCAATAGGAAAACACTCAAGTACTGTGAGGTGGATAAAGGTAGTTGTGAATTCTATCTCTGAACAGCTATTAATAATTCTCAGCTATCAATAAAACCCAGCTATTATTAATTCCCAGACTTTATTTGAGTGGTTTAATATGTCTCTGTGATGGTGAAACTGCAAGATCCTACTATAAGGATTATAACAGTTCCATCCAAATGTCTGTAAACTTTTCAATGTTCCTGCTTTGTATTATTATATCTACCACGCCCTTGCATATGTACTGGATAAAATCAAGTATTTTTGAGTATCATTTGCAAACTGTGTACAGTGGGAAGTACACAGAAGCATATATAAATCTTCAGGATGGCGACATTAAATTAAAAGCAGTACAATGCATTAGAATCATAGAATACGTTGATTTGCAAGGGACCCACAATGATCATTGGGTCCAAATCCTGGCCCTGTACAGGACAGCACCAAGAATCGCAGGCACACTATGTCAAAATGTTTCTTAAACTCAGGCTGGTGCTGTGATCACTCCCTTGACTTAAAATGTGCTCTGTAGTGAATCAGTGTCAAAGCTATGAAAATAACACTAGCTATAGACAGAGAATTTAAGGAAATTTGGCTGGTTATACAAGTAGAAATTTAGAAATGTTTTCAGGCTGCTTTATCTACTTGTGTGGTTTGCTCCATTCATCTAATTTCACTGGACTGTCTGATTTCCAATATCCAGAAGGATGATTAACCACTTTTATCTTTACCACATACGCCTGAGGTAGGGAAGTACTACCCTGATTTAAAGACAAAGATGAATTGTGAATTGTGTCAGATCAACCCTCATATGTGGTACAAGATGGGATTTTTATGATGTCTTCAGAATCTTAGTTCAACAAGCTGGATAGACTGGAAGAACATGTTTTAATATTTCACTGAGTTTTTGCTTGGTTGTTTGGTTGCTTAGTCACATTCAGGTTGTTAACCCATAGCTTTATGAAGAATTGGTGCAGAGAATGAAAATTTCTGCTTTGTGTGTCTAAAGGGGTTTTCTAATATTTCTGGTTAAAAATCTCCTGTAAACCCTGAGATGTACCACACTAGGATTTATTCCAGTTTAACTAGAAGAATGAATGAATTAGAATGAACGACTATTTCACAGATTGTGTAATCAGAAAACTGGTAGAAGTACCATGAAATACCACACAAAAGTGGGTACTGTTTGCTGCTAGACTGCTTGTGCATTGGATTGAGGAGTCTAAACATGAGATTGGCTATGGCAGCTAAAGTCATGCAGGAGCAAGTCATATGAGCTACTTCATCATAGCCAGAGTTATTCCATAAGTGCAATGTACACAGCAGATTATATAGGCCAGTGTCTTTGCCCATGTCTGGGGCTGATTTTTTGATTGAACAAAGTTCCTCAAGCAGTCAGGACTGTGAAACCAATAGCAAAAGGACCCTCACTTATTTCTAAACTGTGAGTTCTTGTAAAGAAGAATCCAGGACCAAGTATCCTTACAGAACAGAGCAGTACTGTAGTACTGTCTGTACTGGGTATCACTTTTCAATTCTCTGTATTTATACTGTAAGCCAGAGCTCTTTTATTAATCATGCCAAAACAATCTGCTTTTTTTATCTCCTATCAGATATCTATTTCTTTTCCCTGTGTAAAAGGTATGACCCTTTCAAAAGTTAAAGGACCAGAGGAAGCCAATATTGAGGATTTTATTGCTTTGAAAAAGCAATAAAAGACACCCTCTGAGCAGTCACAGTATGATATGAATAGAGACAGAAATTAATAGAGTCAAAGGCAGTAATGAACAAAATTGCATTAGCTGCTATAGCCTGATACCAAATACTCTCAGTTACCTTTCTCAAAAACACAACATGAAGTAAAATGTAGCTATTTAGCCTCCATGGTTCTTGTCTATTTCAAAGGCCACTTCCTTGATGCATCTAATTAGCAGCACTTCTTCCCTGAATTAATGTTATGTTCTTTCCTTCTACTTCCTTCTGATATTTGCTAGTGTCTTTGTAGTCTTTGTCCCTGTTGCTTCAGAAAAATCATGAAAATCATAAAAATTAAGATTATTTTGAAGATGTGATCACCAAACCAGAAATTGTCACCTGATTTTAGTTATCATCAGCAATATATAAAGACCATGTCTAGTCTTCACAGACGGTGCAACATCACCCATTATTTATGTCTCTTAAGCAGAATTTGGCTCAGCGAATTTAACAAGAAGGTTTTATTTTCCTTTTCTTCTTTTTCTTTTCTCATTAATTACATAGTGGAATTTACCACTTTTGCAACAAAATAGATCTTAAATTTTGTTTATGGTCAGAAGAATAACTGTAGAGATTATGTGTATGCAACAGAAATGCATCATGTTTGCATTGAGTTACATGTGCTTTGTGTTTTGAACATCAATAGACTTTTTTTCTCTTTATTTCACAGAAACTAGGAGACAATAAGCTTGTTTCTTTCATGACTCATTCATTATCAACACAATTGTTAAGTGTTTACAGTTGCAGATCTTTATTTAATACAGAAAAAGGAATTAAATTAGTCAGAAAAAAACCCCTAGCTTACATTCCAATTTCTCTTTCATATCCAGTAACTATTTTTCAGTTGTGTCTTTCATGTTTGGCTAGAAATCACATACATATTAAAGTTTTACCTTATGGTTAGTGATAAAAATGTGGAAGAAGAAGATTTAAGAAAGAGAATAGGTCTAATTTATAAATGGGAGGAGGACAGTTTCCACAATTTTTCTTTTCAGAGAAAATTCTGTATTTTGTGAGGATTTTTTATGATGTTCTTATTACTCTTTTAAGTCTTTTGAACTAACAACAGTGTTTCTGGTGTATCAATTTAATTCAGTTCTAGAGACTAATGTCATACTTGTTACCCATCAGTGTCCTCAGACAGGAACATTAAACCAAAAACATGGTATGGAAAATCATGGCTCTGTTGTAACAATACAATTTGCAGTGCAAAATTCACATCCTATTTCTTTGGCAGGTGAGGGATTTCAGACCGGCTGAGAAGGATCTGAATCTGAAACAGATTTCCTTGCTGTTCAACACTCATAGAATGAGCTCACATGAAAAAATCTTACACTGCTTGACTACTTATTAGTTCATCAACCTGCTTTCATAATTATATTTCTCCCAGTTGACTTTATTTCCATCATTACTCCCTTTAGCAAGGTTTGTTTCTCATAACACAGGCATAGCAGACCAACCAGGACTATGGCTTAAACTTATTATCAGTTCTAACCGTAGCAAGTGATAATCTTGCTGGTATAAAACCTCAAAAAGTTTGGAGTATCAAACATATTTTAGACCTTCAGCATCTATTACTTTGTTGGTTTGCATTTTCTCAAAACTCACTTTAAAATTTCTTCCCATTGGATTTGTATTATCCCAGTCCTATTTCCAAAGAGAGTTTCAGGGTTCAGGAGGGTATTTGCTGATTGAAAAGTGTGCATTAAACCTCACAAAACATTAAAAAAGTTCCAACAAGCAAGAAAATCAAACTCATGGGAAATGGAGGACTGTAGAGAAAAATCCGTTTTATGCAGTGTTCCAAGCATGTATTATACTAATATTTCTCTAAAAAATAACTTTTTAATGTTAATTATGAAGTGTCCAGGAAATGCATTTTTCCTTGTCTAAAGTGAGAGTTTTCTTGACATTTTTTGTGTCTTAAAGCCTCCAGCACACATTGCAGAGAGTATGATTTTTTGGTTTGATTAGGTAAGAATGTCCTTTTCAAGAAAACTGGTTAGGTATGTATTTCCCTTGAGGCATGTAAACATCACACCTATTTCCTGAGCATTAACTGAAAAAGAAGTAAACCATCCTTCAAGTGGGAAGAGAGCTGGATGTTTACTTGAATGTAATATCTTCAGGGAACACTATGTACATGTAGCTTTCTATTCTTAAGTCATATACTGTCTCACTTTAAAAACATGTGGATAAAGCCACTCTTGAATCAAAGCAGTCATTAAATTTTGGGGGTTTCTGCATTTGATTGCAAATTAAATGTGATGGTAGAAGTGTGCTCCTTAATTGTAAGTTTTGTAACTTTTAATTCACAAAGGGTTTTGATAAACCAGTTTCCATGGTATGGGACCAGTTTAAGGCCAGAATATCTGTAAGCATTTGGTCTTGAATCCAGTATTTAATTTGGTTGAATGCTAATAGGTGTATTTCTGCTTGCCTAGATTGACTAGTCTGCATTTCTCAAGTAGAAACAGTAGAAAAAGGAAATAAGACTCAACCAGCTAAAGAAAAGGTTTTTCCCAAGACAAGAGAGATGAAATACCACTTTAGAGTGAAAAAAGTCATCAAATTTGTGATATCTGAACATTTTTTTCTGAATTTTGGAGAATGGAGAGTTTCAGACTTACCTATATACAACAACAGACTGAAAAATACTTTATTTCTTTCCCAATAAGGGAAAGATATAAGCCATATTTATTAAAATGGCAAATAGATTTTATATTCTCTATTCTTGTTACATTACAACCAAGTAATCATGTGGGAGTTGAATTGACAGGGACTGACAATGAGTTTGCCTTGGCCAACTGTGAAGAGGCCATTAATCTAAGGCCATGGGAAACATCTAGTTAGGTCACGGTGAGGAGGATGGGATGATGGGAAGGATTATGTTAATATTCTGTTGATGTGTTAAGACATATAAGGTAATGTTCTTGGTTCTTGTTGATGATTGGTTGTTTTATAGATAAGGTTATGTTCTGAGTTACTGCTGATGATTCTTTATCACTGTTCTATATATTGTTAAATTTCCCCCATTTCAGGGTCTTTTGAGGTTGCCCTATGCTGCTGTTTAGATTATGTTCTTTTAAGTCTGGCCTGATGACAATGGTGTAAGGGCAACAGGAAGTCAAGCCAACCTCGACTGAACAGGGAGGATTCAGTGAGGAGGATTCTTGTGGTGGATAGCAGGTAAGCTGGAAGGACGTTGACTCACAGCTACTGAGATTAAAAAAGTGGTACAGGTTTTTGGAACTTTCCCCAATAGCATTGCTACCAACAACAGCAAGGTCCTAGCCCTGCCATGCATATGGCCCCCCAAGGACCACAACAACAAGGTCCTGCGCCCACGTTTTGAATGTGGCAAACATGGACATTTTAGAAAAGGTTGTCCCCAACAAGGAGCAAAACCCAAGGTTTCTACATGTCTTAGGTGTAGAAGAACACTAATCAGTGCCGCTCAAAACATGAGGAAAACAGTAACCACTTCCCATGGAGACTTCCCATGGAGCACAGGACAGCACCGTGTGATGACACAAATACTCCAACTCAACCAGAGCTTCATCTTGTCTCAGGACTACCAGCAGCCTTGCCCCCAGGTGCCAGGTTGGAGTTGGCAAGTGCCAAGTCAGTAATGTTGATTGACTATTTCACACACACTATATCTACAGGTCAACTTGGGGCTGAAGATCGGCCCTGTGAACTGTTAATTTTGGGGAATTGCAGAATCCATAGGATTTTTTGTGTTAGCTTCTATGATATTGGTGACCTCAGAACAGGAGATTACTGTTAGACATGTGTTCTGGCCCACCTTGATTTGTCCCACCAGGACTGGTAATTGCTCAGGTAATTTTACTGACTAGGGCGCTAACACTACATCAGAGTCCTTAGTAGTGTAGACTAAAATAACAAGTCATAATTGACCTTAGCTGACTTGTACACTTGAACTTAACACGAAAAGATTGTCCTCACAGGACTGGTAGACACAGGTACAGATGTGATGGTTATCTCACGATCCAACCAGCCTTCTGACTGGAGTCTTACACCTGCTCCAGGAACACTACACTAACACTGGAGATAACAGCAACAGCCTGAGGAGTGTGCAGCTGATCAAGTTCAAGGGACTTGAAGGCTGTATTGCCATCACCAGACCCCTCATGGTAAGAGCCCCATAGTTTTGTGGGGAAGAGACATCTTGTCCCAGTGGGGAATGTGCCTAGAGACTCTTGTGTTGCGTTTTCCTTTCCATAGTTTTTTCTGTTTCTCCCCTATGCTGTTGGTTTGACCTTAAGTTGTATCTTCCCACCTACTTGTCAATCCTGTCCTAACCATGCACCCTGCTCCTCCACATTCTCAGTTTCTCCTTCCTCCGGTTGTCAATCCTACCTTGTACCAATCCCTTGTTCTAGAGAGTTCCCTGTCCCTCAAAGCCCTATTGGTTTATTTAAACTGGTCCCCTCCCTTTGTGTTTCTCATTGGTTATGGTATTACATTCCATGCCTTGTACCCCTCCCCTAAGTTTTCCCTATTGGACAAAATTTTGAATCCTTCCCTTAAACCTCCATGGTATAAAATCCCCTGCATGCTTGGGTTCAGGCTCTTTTGTCCCTGGACCCTCCCTGGAATAAAACTTTACTTGGAACCTACACAAAAGACCTCCTCCTCATCCTTGCCCCCACCTTGTGCCTGACACCCAGACTGTGCCACAAAGCATCCACTCTGAGCCACACCTCGGGCCATCCTGCTCCTTAGGTGTGTCCCACACTTGGCGTGGTGCCATGGGTGAGCTAGCAGGATTCCAGCACCGCACTGACAAATTTTTAATTGGGGCCATTGAACAGTGCAACACCCTTAAATTTACCTGGAAAACAAATAAAAACACTGGTCTATGTGGATAGACCAGTGGCCCCTTCCTGAAGGAAAACTTGCCTCACTTGAGTCTCTAGTGCAGAAACAGCTCCAAAAAGGACATATAATACCACCCACAAGCCCACATAATACACCTCTCTTCATCATCCAAAAACAAAACAATAATATATGGTGACTTCTGCACAGAAAGATTGATGAGGTCATGGAGGACATGGGCACATTACAACCAGTGTAGAAGTTAACTGTTTAAAGGATTGTTTCTTTGACATACCCCTTCATCCTGATGATGCTCCTCAATTTGCTTTTTCAATCCCTAGCATTAATAGACAGGCACCGTTCCAAAGATACCACTGGACAGTACCATCCCAAGAGATGAAAAACAATCCAACTATATGAAAATGGTTTTTGGCTAAAGTTTTGATTCCTGTTCGCAGAGAACATCCTCAAGTCATCATCTACCATTACATGGATGTCGTACTCATTGTGGCAGAGAATGATCCATCTTTGAATATACTTTTGAAAGCCACCATCACAGCAGGACTTACCATTACAGAGGAAATGATACAACAGACGCCACCTTGGAAGTACCTGGGACTTAACATCCTTTCTCAAACTATACAGCACCAGCCACTGCAATGAAATGAGAAACCAGATACACTCCATGATCTACAAAAACTACTGGGAACAATTGTGTTAGGCCTCTGCTGGGGGATTATTAAGGAAGATTTGGTCCTGTTGTTTGTTTTATTAAAGGGAGATCCTGTACTGAATTCACCTAGGCAGCTAACTGACGAAGCAAGGGCTGTCTTAGGCAAAGTATCCCAAGACATCCAAGAACGTCAGGCACACAGAATAAATTCAAATTTGCCATTTCTGTTAGCTATTTTGATAGCTAACAGGGATCTCAATTCCACGCATTAATTTTCCAATGGGATCCTAAATTGTCTGATCCTTTGTAAATTTTAGAGTGGGTCTTTCTGCCAAATCAACCAGAAAAAACAATTACCAAACCAGAGATGATGGTTCAACTCTTTATAAGAGCCCAGTTGTATTTGATTTCCCTTGCAGGAAAATACTTATTTACTACATTTTTACCAATAACTACTGTATATTTAGATTGGTTATTACAGCAATCAGAATCTTTACAAATTTCACTCAAAAAATTTACTGGACAAATTTTGATCCATTACCCTAAACATAAGTTGTTACATTCTTCTTTTAATCTAATTCTCCACCCACTAAAAAGTAACATATCCCGTAATGCACTTACCATCTTTACCAATGGATCAGGATGGTCCCACAAATTAGTCATAGTATGGCAAGACCCTGTAACACATACCTGGGAGTCAGGCATCAGAACAGTGGAGCAAATAGCAGAGCTAGCAGTACTTTTCTGTTGCAGCTTTTTCTAGGTTTACATGTCCTCTTAATTTGGTAACCAATTCTGCTTATGTTCCAGCTATTTTTAACAGAGCTGAAAATTAATTTCTAAAGATGATTGTTAATGATCAGTTATATACACTTTGCTCAAAACTTTAATTTCCATTCTTTTCCAGAGACAGCATCCTTATTTTGTTATGCATATACATTCTCATACTTCTTTGCTGGGATTCATAGCACAACATAATAATAGACAAGCTGAGACCCTTGCAATGGCCATACAGACCACATTTCCAAATATCTTCAAACAGGCCCAGTCATTCATTTTTCCGCCAAAATGCTCCTGCACTAATGCGTATGTTCGACATCACTGTACACCAAGCTAGGGCAATGGTCACCACATGCCCTGACTGCCAAAAGTATTCTCTACAATCTATCAGGGCAGGAGTAAGTCCTAGAGGGCTTAACAGCCTACAAATTTGTCAGACTGATGTTACACATTATGCATCCTTTGGATGATTCATGTCTCAATTGACACCTTTTTCAGGAGCAATCTTTGCCTCTGCACATATAGGAGAAGCAGCCAAAGATGTCATCAAATATTTTTACAGACTTTTGTGACATTGGACATACCTCATGAAATACAAACAGATAATGGATCAGCCTATGTCCCTCAGAAAGCATGACATTCTTTAGATTATGGGGAATCAAACATAACACAGGTATTCCTCACTCTCCCACAGCCCAGTCAATTATTGAGAGAGCACTCAGATCTCTCAAGTGCCTGTTGGATCAACAGAAAGAGGGAGTAGAAACCCTATCCACCACAGAAGGGCTTGCCAAAGCCATATATGTATTTAATTTTTTTAATAACTCATTCATGGAACCAAATCCCTTAATTATCAGGCATTTTTCTAACACAACACAGGCACAATTAAAAGAAAGACCCCCAGTGTTAATTAAGGATCTAGACATAGGTCAAATTTTAGGATCTTATCCACTGATTACCTGGCGGAGGGGGTATACGTGTGTCTCTACAGCTAAAGGACCTTGTGAGTATGGCTTGGTGGAAGCCATACTCACAACCATTGCAAGAATACCTGCAAGATCTCCAGAAAAAAATCCCTCAGAGTAGAAGAGACAGAGGTGTCCAAAGAAAGTTGTAACCCTTAATTCTTGCTCATTGTTAAAAATTTCTCAAGTCTGCTAAAAATTAGCATCCAGACATGGCTTCCAAAAGGCTCCTGCTCACTGCACTTGGCATATTTAACCTGCTCCTTGCTAAAGATTGGACAGTCCTGCAGCCAAAGCAGAATGTATGAGCAACCTTAGCCAACATAACCCAGCAGGAAACTCTGTGTCTGTCAGTAGCCAGACCAGATAACACCTTTTCCACCCGCTTAGTAGGGCTGCCCATGGATGTGTGACCAACACCGGAGGATGCCATCCATGCTATGTGGGGTCATAGTCTTGATGGTGAATGACCTCCCTCGTGCACCCTTGGAGTCCCAGGAGTTCTTGTGAAAATGTTCAGTTCTTGTTAAAATGGATTTTTGTATTGAGTTTCAGTTTAAGGAGAGAGCCCAGCTGGTGATGTGGGATGGTGTTAAGCATAGATAAGAACCAGACAGCACTGTGGGATGTTTCCCCTCACCACCCTGCATATAGAAATGAAAGTCTATGATATAATTATATTTCAACTACCCCCCTCCTGGTCTAGTGACAACCCCCTACAATGACCACCAGGAATACTTTTTATTTGTGGGGATTGGGCATGGCCTGCTATTCCCTCACGCATCAAGGGTGGACCATGTAGCCTGGGGAGGCTTACTTTACTAACACCCTACCTTACATTGATTCACAATAAAAAGGTATGACAATTGGCATGTCAAAAACTATTTCTCCATCAAATTTTCATCAATGAGACTGTTTTAATGAGTTCTAAACAAAAATCTGCAGGAAGGAAGCTAAAAGACGACTCTCTGAATCATGGATTAGATTTAGCAATCCCATTTATAAATTTATTCATTCTTCTGTCAGCATAACAGAAGACAGCAGCTCACTTTGCTTTTCCTTTAATTTAGACTTCTAATTAAGCATGACTTTAGTTGTTTGGGCAGTAAAATAACAGCCTGATTAAAAATGTTATAAGCATGTTCAGAACAATTTGTGATGAAATAGATTATTTATTTCTCCACATGTTCAGAACAATACTTATAGGTTAACAGTATACTTTCACTGTCATAAATACTGACCTTAGTTTCTATGTGACAGGTTTAAATTCACTATCATCTACATGTTCTTAAAATACCTACCAATTACTAAATGTCTACTAAATATCTACTAAACAACAGCCAGTGAATCTACTTAGCTGAATTTTTAGCAGTGTTAAAACTTGTTAACTTCTACACCATGACTGTCAGATGAGAAAAAAGCACTGTTTAGAAACCATGAATTATATATAACTATGCTTACACTGGTGCAATATTTCCTTGGGCATCTGAATGTGTAAAAATTAGTAAAATGAAAGGAAATAGCAGAATAGTGAGCTTTAGAACAAATAAGTCAAGCTGCTATACCTGTAAAAATTGTGAGAATGGTTTAATTACTTGAAGAACAGATACTGTATTTGTATGCCTCTAATTTTATTACTTTATATTAGGACTTTTTTTAAAGTCATGGTTTCTATTTTTATTTATGAAGCCTGAAATGAAGTTTGGTAATAGTAGAAATATGTCTATTAATTTTTGTTCTATGTTATTAATATGTAAAAATCAGCAAATGGAAGACCCTGTTCTAGTACTATTAGGTTTTATGATTTCATTCACAGCATCTTTATGGTTTTAAAGCTGAAAATCCTGAAAATAATTTTCGTAAAAATTATTTGCATTTTTATTAATTAATGATATAACAACACATTACAATGACCTACTAAATCTATATATCTCTGAAATGTATTATAGATAATTCTATGCAGAAGGAAGAGAGAAGGGAGGTTGGGTTCAAATTTTATTCTTTTTATTTTAATGTCAACAGCAATTTATTTTAGGAAGGACAACTGTGGTTTGAAGCCTGATCATATATTATCTGTGTTCCCACAGAAATAATTGGAAAGTAGTGACTCTTGATCATTTAGGTTAAGAGAGAGTAATTCTCAGATGAATTCTGAAAACTGTCATACTTAAGGGATTTGGCAAATAAAAGCTGGTAGAAGAATACTGCTCAGATACTAAGAAAGTAAAATCCTGTGAAGTTCCCATCCAGATTTGTCAGATGTTTAATATAGATTTACACTTTACCAATATTGCTAACATTAACTACTTACGTCTTCTGGTATGTGCTTCAGACCAATTAATGTGTATCTGAATAGCAAAAAAAAAAAAAAAAGCTGTGGTGTTGAATCTGGCATGATGCCATGTTCACAATCACTTCTGTAACAGCAGCAAAAGATTGTCTGCTTTAGTTCCCAAGAAAAGGTAAAAAATTATTTCAAAGAAGCTCTAAAAACTGTATTTCACAAATTTCACAATAACACCCTCTGTTCTATGTCAACTGTATCAACATCAAATTTGCATCCAAATTTTTCTGAAGTAATCAGGCTGGTTTTTCACCAAGCAATATTTCTGAAATTCAAATTATAGTGTCAGCCAATCCTGGTCATTCTGTTCCACAGGTAAATATTATGCAAGTTTGTAATCTCTGTTAGTTTGAGCTATATTCTCCCCTCCCATGTGTTGGAAGGGACCCATCAGGTGGAAGCTTACTCTCAAATCCATCTATGTCATAAGAGCTTCCTCTGGTTGCTGCATTAGACTACCTGTGTTACTAAGGCTTGTTTAGCTTTGGGTACAAAATTCTGTAGGGTGTAATAGCAAATTTCATATATACTCATGGTGAATGTTCTTCTGGTGGTGGCTTGTTTGCTAATGTGACATTCCACAGACACAGTTACTAGTTTAACACATTATGGGCAAGTATCACACACAATCATCAGCTTGTTTCAAGTTGACTGTGGACCTGCCTACTGTGCTCTTACATCAAGTAGTTCTTTTTATTTTGCACAGTTTAAGTACTTGAAATCCACTAAACATACAGCAAAATAGCAAAATTTAGTTAGCATGCATGCACAAGAATCCTTTTTTTTTTTTTTAATTAAGCACTCAGACCTACTTCAAACGTAGCACAAATATGCAAGTCAACTTTATGATTAATAGCTTCAGACTCAAATGTGCTTTTATTTTTTGTCTTCATGGAGAATCTGCTATTTCCACTGAGATTTTTTCAACAACTTCAGCTGTATTTAAAGTTAATGAGCTTTTTCAATTAAAGCTTCAGATATTTAGCCTTTGGATAACATTTAGATGAACCAGGGTGTATCTAATAATGTTGGGTGAATTATTAAGAGGCTCTGCATATACTTCATTCATAACAAGCACATTTTATGTTGTGGGCACGTACTGGACTTCAATCTAGACTGAATGCAAATCACCCTTGTGAAAACAGTGTTACCAATAGGTCTGAGAGTTCGAGGAATGACTGCACTAGCAAATGCCCCTGAGAATGTACAACATCAACAATTCTGAGTGGCAGAGAAACCAGGACTGCCATTACGGTAAAAACTAAACAAAGAAAAGAAGGTTGGGTAAAGATTTAAGAACATTGTCTAAACTTGGCAAAACATGTCAGAACAGCATATTGAAATCTTACTGCTTGCTTATAGGAACTAGCAGTGAAACCAATGAAGGAATTAAACTAAAACCCCCAACAGTTTAACATGATAAAAAAGAGGATGGGGGGAAACTGTGTGGTTTTCAAGTTGTGTACTTTGGTCCAGATGTAATGTGCAGGAAACTTTACACACTGAATTCCCTGGGAAATGGTATCCTCTGCTTTGGGAGTCCTTTGTTTCTGATCTCTCTACCAGACTCCTGGGTGCAGAAGCCATCACAAAAGATAGTCTAACTAGACTAGGAGACTGGCACATCAGATTAAGCTGCCAACTTTTATTCAGGGCAGACATTTAAACCTGTGCCACGTGTAACTTTTACAACCCTGAGAAGATCACTTACAGTGTCCCATTCTTGATTTACCACCTGCAGAACAAGAAGGACTTACAGATATGTGAGTATATTTGCTGGAGCAAAGGCCTTGCCACAACGAAAGAGTAAGATAAATACCTATCTAAACAAAGATTTTAAACCTAGGAACCTAGATTGAGCCTGTGTATTCAGTTCGGGTTTCTGTTACATTCTAATAAATGGCTGTCCAATCATAGAAATGCCTTCAAAGGTAGAAATGTAGAATTGTAGAAATGCCTTCAAATAACAACATTCTAAAACGCCAGCTCCCTTCTATAAGTCTGTGTTTTAAACCCATAACAACAAATTTCTGTGTATCTTTAGCTAATGTTCCACATGCATGGTTTTCTCAGCATTGGTCTGTTTGCAGGCTGGTTAGAGGTTGGCTAGATATACTTAGCACACTCAGGGTAGTCTCTGACTGGTCTGGGAAAACTTTTTGATGGGGCAACCTGTCAATATAGAAAATATAGAAATATATTTTCAATATAGAAAGGGAAATTAATTGCAATTCTTTATCCTCCATAGAGAAAAGCTGATAAAAATTTATTAACTTCTGTCTTTATCAATTTTTCTGAAGTTGACCACTGCCTGCAAAACTGGTAGATTCAACAGCTAAGACAGACCAAGAAACAGAACAATGTGATTGTGCAGCAGTTTTTTCTCCAGCACTCTTGATAAAGAGAATTTAAAGGCAGGGAAAGAATTTCAATGACCATAATTGTCATAATTGTGATCTGACTAAAAGAACTACTGGTAAAGTGCCTGCTCTCATTTCTCTCTTCCACCCAACCCTGCTATAGCAAAGCACTAGAGAAACTGTACTAGGATACACTTCTGAAGTCAGCACTTGTAATGCAGCTTTCTGATACTGCAGTGAATGATTAAAGAAGAAATTGCTGTCTTTGTGACTGAAGCCTCTGTCTAAGTCAGAAGAGTATCAGAATCTGACAGCTGTTTCTTCAAGATTATTCTAACAATATATCTGATCCAAAAAGAAAACACCACTTTTCTCGTCAGCAAATGTTGCATTAAATCGGAAATGTAGCAAAATTCCAACTGAACTTGCCAAAATTGTGAGAGTAAAGGTATTTGCCTTAGGAAGAAAAATATCCACCATGTTCTCAGCACTGAAGCATAAAATGGCTGTTTTCCTTCCATCTGAATTTCCTGTGGTTTCTGTTTTTGTTTTTTTTTTTACTAAAAACAAAGTAGAAAAAGTCTTGGAGGCTAAAAAACCACATTTTCATATTTTTTCTTTTTTGAGGATACTTTGTACATAGCACAATCCAGATCCAATGTCACACTTCTGCTTTTCATCTGTGGAATAGCACAGCCTGTATCAGTACAAGCTGACTTTTCATTGCTAGGTAACAAAACCATTTCTGCTTGGCAGACTTGGTCACAACATCATCATCTTCAGGGGCTGCCCCAATGCACAGGAGATTTATCTGTCATGCAAAGCCCCATCCTAGACAGTTAATCATGAGGCATTACTTGAGTGCTTACTGGGTGCTAGACCCAGATTTGGGTGTTAGGAGGGAATGCCTTACAATAGCTATATTTGAGAAGCCACAGTCTTCATTTGTATCTATAGTCATAACCACTGATTTGGCTCGTGTGACTTGATTGCTTTTAGTAGCTACTTGGCTTTAACTGCACTGGAAGCAGAAATACATTAAAACAGCAAGCCCAGTTGGAGCTACAAAAAGTTGAAAAAGGTGCTTTCAGAACTTACCAAGATACCTTTGTCGCTGCTTTTTGGGCTCCTGTCCCAATGACTTCAGCTTGAAAGCATTAAAATGAGTTCCTTATACATGCTTTGCAGGTGAGGGGGTTTTTTGAGCTTTAATTTGCTGCTTGATTTGCCCCGGGATTTTCAGGTGTTGCATGAGGGAGTAAAGAACAGAAAGTACCTCAGTTCTTGGTTGTCAGCCATTGGATGATGGCCACAGCATTATTAAACCATCCAAGCATGCTGGGTCTCAACCACAAAATTTAATTTTCCGTACTGCAGGGACTAATCAACTACCAGAGGCACTACGTCCTGGGGATACTGTTTTTTATCTGTTTTTTTCTCTTTCAAAGACTGAAACACAGTTAATTTTACAGTTTCGTCTATCCTCAGGCTTACAAACAATGACAGAAATGCAGCTTGATGAGAAGCAGATAAAAATTAGAAACTGTGTTTACACTATGACATAAATTAAAGAAAGATGAAAGGTTTAAATAATTAACAGCACCTCTAAAAGTCAGATAGAAAGACCCCAGATTCCCTTAAGTAACGGAAGAAAAAAAAGACTGAAAGGGGAATAAAGCATGCTGAGTGCTATCTGCAGCTACCTTTTGCTTTATGTGAAACTGAGAAGGAAAGTTGGTTCTTAGTGTGATTGTTCATTTCCACAAAACCACCTCATCTGACAAACTAAATTTACATTTTTAAGTCTTCAGAAGGCATTTACAGTAAACACACATTTTTATCTCAAATTTAGTATTCCAAGGAACTATTCTCATGGATTCATAGTCATGGATTCACTGCATAATAGTTCTTTAGCTTCTTAAACAATTTCTAAAATAGTGGGATTTTTTTCAGGAAATCTATATGTATGTTCTCCACCCTAGAAATGTGACTAGGAAATTGAACCACTTCTATTTCATTTATTAAGAAGCATAGGGTTTCATGCTAAGAAGGGAAATCTGTGAGGAAAGTAAAGACAGCAAGGGAAGGAAAGAAATACTGCAGCTCAGCACAACCTTAGTATTAATCTATATTGTTTCTAATCATAGAAACTGTTTCTTGGAGTTCTTCCAGGAAAGGGGAGCAGGGGGGAAACTCCACAATGAAATAATGATACCTTAAAATCTACCAATGCTGAAGATAAAGGCTGTACTATGCACATGTTAAATTTATCAGAAAAAGATGGTTGCAAGGAGCAGTTCACATGACTAAGAGAGAATTCCTTTAAAATGACGGCTGTTCAGGCTTTATAGGAAACATTAGCTTAAAAGAAATTTGGAAATAGAATAAAGTTCCAACCAAAGAAAACAATTATAAATATTCTTAATTGCCTGGAAATAATTTGTCATACAAAATTGGACTGAGATACATTTATACAAAAGCTTCAGATGCGTTGATGTTGTAATGCCTTTTAGGAGCCCAGCATATTTTTGCAGTGTTCCAAAAACACATTACAGAAAAGGATATGACTTTCACTTTTATCTTCTGTCTCCCTTCCTCACTCCATTCTCCTCCACTTCTTTCACTTCACTTTACTTTTTTTTTTTTTTCATTTTGCAGGGCAGGGGGGAGCATAAAATAACTGGAAGACACAGTAACTGCTACTCAGTGTATTTTATTATTTCAGGAATTTGTTCCAAGATGGGTTGCAATTACATTTAAAACTTGAGAATAATGGGCTATTGACATGTATATAGTTTTAGAAATATAAGGCCTCATTTTCTCAGCTGGAATTTCCCCACAGTGTGCATTTGCATTACATTAGAGATGTTCTTTCTAAAAAGAGCATAGCATATTCAGACATTTTGACATTATCTGGGTCAGAGGCAACATTTAAAAGCAATAGCCCTACATCTACTGGGAATCTCTTAGAAGCACACACAATACATTAGTGAAAATGAGGGAAAAACTGAGAGGTTCTCCATATTAAGCTATAGTTTATGACATACCTGCCTGCACCAGACATTAATCTGCAGGAGATAGATTGTCATGGTCATGGTCCCCTGCTCTACTCCAATTGCATATACATTACCTAAATTGAAATCTGCACTTCTTCACACCATGTGCTGTTTGATGTGACCTAGAAATGGTAGAATGCATAAACTAGTGGTTTTCATGGTGCATATAATCATCTCCATTTTCCGTATATTTACCTACACATATAGCAGCTGCAAGTTTTTCTTCTGGCTTAACAATGAGGACTTTATTTTCCCTTAGCTTAGCTGAGGTCTAGCTAGTTTGTCAGGCTCAAAATTGCATGGTAGTGGTTAAGTATATAAGGAACTCAGTACCTTTCTTGTTCCCAGAAGTGCCTAAGACATAACGAGAAAGGAATGCAGAAGTTTTTCACCTGTTATAATTGTTTTATAAAGCCCTCACAATGTTTTCTTTGTCATCTTCCAAGAATGGGTCATTTATGATGGTAATGCTTACACAAGTGTGTTTTATGAATAGGAAGATCTGCATAATTGGTGTGGTATTACAAGTGAAAATCCATGGAGGCTGCACAAGATGTATTTAACTTTCTAATTCACCACCTGCAATGCTTCCAGATATCAGATGTTTAATTTGTCCTCCATTGACATATTCCATTTTAAATGAAAAGGGCTTCAATTCTGTACCACCAATTGTAATTACTGAGTCATTAAAGCCAGAGTAAAATACGGAGTTTTCTTCCTTTTTTTTTTTTCTTCATGTCTCTTTTCTAATATTTCTCCCCACTTCCAGTTCCACCACCATCATAAATTTTCCCTTTTCAAATTCCCATATTTAAATGCTATTCCTCTCCTTCCTCCTTAAAAATCAGACATCACCTTTGTTCTCTTGGATTTTGACTTTTTCTAATCCTGGCCAATCCCTAACACACAGTATATCTTTCACTTTTTTCTGCTTTCAGTTGTTTTTTTTCCCAGCTTCACCTCTCTTCCCATTTTGCTGTTCATTCTATAGTATCTATCCCCTTCTAATCAGAAAATCACAATTGTCAGTCCCTTTACCTCTCTCTCTTCCCTCTCTTTTAATTGAACCCTGGATTTTCTTTGATAAAGCAGTCCTTTATGATCACCTGTCCCCACTTCTCCTTCACCAGCTGGCAGAAGAATATTTATCTTGCATTCCAGTGCTTGAATTTCCAGCTCTTGCTTCCAGAGCTATTGAGCCAGCAGCCATCACAGGAAAAGCTTCTTAGCTGAACCACACATATGTGCCCAATAGCAAATGGCAGTGCATTGACTCCTGGAAAAAAAAGAAAACCCTAAAACAAGCAGATCTGCAAGGAAGCTTTTATAATCCTGCAAGGAGGACATCCCAGAAGACTGAAGCTTGTCAGTTTTCCAGTTAATTAAGGAGGCTAGATAGGACCTAAAGAAAGGAGAATTTGGGGTGTCCTTTTCCCTGTCTCATCAGGAACTATAACTTTTCTTCCAAACTTTGCTCCAAAGTTCCTTGTCTTTGCAACAAACCTAGGCAAAGGTATGTATTTTTCATCTGGGCAAAGGATCTGTTGCCTCCTAGTGCAGCAGGGAGGGAAGACAACCTATTCCATTGTTTACATGTAACGTTGGGTTCCCTGCTCCACTGACACATGAGAAACTGTATCACAGTTTTCTTTCCACAAGGCAAAACAACCTTCACAGGTCTCTCCCTCCTAAGTGGAGAAGGTGTGTGAAAGTGGGAACAGATGGAGTAGTACTATTTTTTTCCACGGCAAGTAGGCAGTTTCTGCTCTTTTCCTCAAATTTAACTAGCTAGCAACCACTGTGCCTGTGAACAAGCATTCCTACCAACACACTTGATTTCTATGCTTTGTTCCATTAGACAAGATAAAGCGGTTTTACTTTGCTCCGCCATAAAATACCAACACTTTGGCTGCCAGGTTATGCTAGAAAGCACAAACTGCCTCTGTTTTTCATCTCTTTTTCTTGCAGGCAAAGTCAATACCCGCTGCCCGACCCAGGCCTGGGAGAAAAAACAATTTCCATGTGATTCTATTAGCAGTACTTCTCACCCCAGTGCCTTTGTGATAAAAATTAACTCCTTTAACGAACTTATAGACATTTAAAATATGTTTTTGTGGATTTAACACATGAGAATTAGCATTTTAAATAGCAATTGTGGCTTAAAATATCATAGTGAGAAGCAAAGAGACCTGAGAAAGGAAAAATGCAAGGAATTGTGTTGGTGTCTAAAAAGCAGCAGGAAATGAAGCAGGAAGAGACAGTGGTGATTAAACAGAGACTAGGTATAGAAATTAAATTGCTCTTATCTTGGTAAAATACTTTTTCAGATTGAGAAGGAAAATAAAATAATTTATTTATATTAAATAATATATTAAATATTTATATTTAGTTATTGTTTTTTATGACTTTCTAAACCCTAAATGAATTAGAAAGATCTGTTCATAAAATGGATACATTTTGGATGGAAATTTCTTTGAAACTATATAATATGTTGTGCAAAAAGAAATGCTCTGATATTCCTAGGATTAAGATATATCCCAAACATACAACAAGGTCTTAAATTGCTGATAAGCAGCAATATCAGATGATTTTGGCAGCTGTATATCAGGTAAATAAATATTTCAATATTTTTGTAGTGCAAGCAATTTTGTTTACAATTAATAATCAAGACTATTTGGGAAATTAATATGATCTGAAAAAACAGAGCTTGAGTTCTTTGTCACATGTGCTGTCTGATGCAGCAGCAAAGAAGTCCTGATCAAGATTAAGCAACACATCACCAAAGATCCTTGAGGATGACACTGTGGCCTGTCTGCTGTCTACTTTGTGCCTCATTCAGTGCACCAGGAAATACGATCACCATTCCTTCATGTAATTTAGCTCCAGGAACAGTTCTTGTTCCATTTAACAAATGACAACCTATTCCATTTTTGTCTAAAAATTATTTCTTATTATCAGCTGTTTTCCAAGTCCCTTCTGCCCTCAGATGATGCAGAGGTTTTAATGGCAATTTGGAGCTCACATATGCTGTCTTTTCTTGATTTTACTTTCTTCCTTAGCCCCTTCATTGCTTTATCTCACAATGATTGGGAAATTTTCTCTTCAATAATCAGTTACTGTTTTTTTTAAAGCTAGAGCTATTTGTTATATGTGGAAGTCAAAAATTATGTCCTGATCATTCCTTAAGCATATTTATAAAGTTAAACGTCTGGTAACATGGTTTAGGGTGCATTAAATCAAAATTAAAAGTGCTACAATACTTAGAATTTAAGCAGAGATATTCTGGATATGTTTAAGTACTTCTAAGACAAGCATTTGAGTTTCATGACATTACAGTTTGAGAACAGAAATTTTCACTTTTGTAAATGCAGATGCTGCTGATGCAGGAATAAGTTTTCTAATTTTTCTCAAACCCATCTTTTATAGGCAGACTCAATTAAAAAAAAACTAAAAAAAATATAGTTTCCACAAGAATGTGCCTATCTCAGTGAAATTGCAAGTACAGGATGGTGCTTATTCTTTTAAAAAAAAAGGAAATACCCTCAGTGAAAAACAATGGTTAGATGGGCTGGTCATTTACCTGATAAAAGGAGACATTTACCTGATGAAGGGAGATGTGGGAATTCAAAAAATCTCCATCTTATAAACAGCTCAGCTGTCTGGATCACAAATAGTGGACAAGTTCCAAACCAGTTCCACTGGGATGTAAAACTAGAAAATGTTGAGAGAATCAGCAGATAAACTTAGTTGCTGGGAAATATTTTATTCTTATTCTTTTCTGTGATAATATCTCAATGACACTGCTGACCGAGTCATTAAAATCATGTGTAACTGGAAGAGTCTAAAAATATACATAAATTAATATGGAAAAATTAACAATTATCAATGCTCCAATATTTATCCATGTTGAAATAACAAACTTCCTGTCTGACAAACTTCCACTATGCATGAACTTCATTCTAACATTTTGCCAAGCAATTCTTTATAAAAATTATTATGATAATCACTTTCTGTTTGGTATAAACTGTAACCACAAATTGGAAGTGCTGATACTTTCTGAAGGCCATGTTCTAACAGCTTTATCTAGATGGGATATTTCATTAGCATTACAGACATCACCCAATCTTGTAAACCTATCATCATTTTGAAAAAAAATTTGCACACAATGATTTCCAAACCCTGGTGAAATCACTCTGCATTATGACAGTCAGCACCATTCTAAGGGTTTGCAGTGTAGCAAAATATTTGCAGACACTTCAGCTGAGGAGGACAGGACTTCCTACAAACTATAAGCCTGCAAGTCCTCTGTGTCCAGAGTTAAAGGCCTATTGCATTCTACAGTGGGGACTTCATGTTTCCCATCCAAGACAGCCTTAAATAAAGCTGCCAAGAAAGAGTCAGGCGAAGTTTTGAAGATACACATAGAAGGTACACAGCTATATCTGTGTCTACATTTCTAAATCCATGCACATGAGTATGGACATGAGTACACAACATACACAAAGGGAGAGGAGTACAGCTTGTACTTTGAAAAATATCCTATGACTTCTCATTTTAGCATATGATTCCACAGCAGGAGCCACTCCTGGAACTGCAAAGTGTCACAGGTTACAGTCTACTGCAGGTAAGAGCCACACTCTTAAGCTGTCCTTGTAAGAATTCTCATGTAAATAGTGAAATCATCTCTGATCACCTTTTCCCTGTTTTATAAGTGATTGCAATGAAAAGCAACATCATTTATATGCTATTTCTCATACACAACAGTAAAAGTCTTTGAGCTTTACAATTGTTGGCCAAATAGGGAGCAGAAAACTTAGGAGACTAGTAAAATAATAACACTGGTTATTATTGCTGAAATTATGCCCTAGTGGTGGCTTGCAAGTAGTAGCTGCTAAGACCTCAAAAAGCAAAATGGGAAACTACTTTAACTAATGTTATTGAATAGATAGATTCAGAGTAAAAATTCCATCTGGGCAAGACTGTGGCAAATAAGTGTTCAGACAAGTTCCCCTAAAATTCCTGTTTCAAAAAATACTATGCATTACCTTAAATCCCTACTAGTGCGAGGAGATTTGATTTCCATTCAACTATTCCAACACCAACTTAATCACTGCAAAAACAACAAAAAGGTGAAACAGGAATCTTGAATACCTATAAAGTGCATCTCAATGCACTTTTATACAATAACCAGATTTGGATCTAAACAAAAGCAGACAGCATCTCAGTCATGCTACATGGAATCATAAGATGAATATTTATACTTACAAGTGTTGGTCTGATTGATTAAATGAGACTAAACATGAAGCATAAAGAACTACAATTTCAAAGTAGGTATGTCATGTCCCTCTTTAACAGTATAATGATTAGACCAATATAAGCGTCTACATAAGGTCATTCACAAAATGGTGGAATACAAAGAAGATATTTCAGTCTGCTCCATATTCTGGAACTGATTTCCTACAGAGTCCTTCCTTAAATGACAATGTTTTAAAATTAAATCTTTAAGAGAAGATTGTATCTGCCAGACTCTGTAAGCTGTAAGCACTGCATATTAGGTCTTCTTTAAATTGTGTTACGGAAGAGGAATAAAACCAGATGGGAACATGAAAGTAGGTCTGTAGTTTTTTTGTTTTTGTTTTTGTTTTTTTTTAAAAAAAAAAAAGATATAAAAGCCTTAGTTTACAACTTACTTTTGAAGGACTAATATCAGAAGAGGTCTTCAGCCAAATATGATGATTTGGGCCCACATAGTTTCAACTGACCAGAAAGCAAGTCATCTGGAACAAGAACTGGAACCAGGCTAGTGCACCAAAGTTGGAGTATGCTGGTAAACCACAGCAGGAACTGGATTAGTCAGGGGATGCCAGGCTATAGTTAAGAGAGAGGCACCAAGAAACAGGTGTGCTTAGGATATGAGCTTGTTAGACATAGGATCGTCCTTACGTTTGAGACCAGATGAAGAAATAAGGATTTTAGATGTGAAGCTAAGACAGAATACTAGAATTGCCTTGTTGTGGAGAAGTTATCTTCTGGAGTTCACTCGCTGTAGTAGTGCAAGACCAGGACTTGAAACTGCTATGGCCCACTTGACCTACTAATCCATCAGGAGTTATGTTTTGTCTGTCTCCTAGAGGATGTCTAGGGCTGGATTTTACAGCCTTTATTAAAGCGTGCATTACTACACCTTCAGTATTCAATTTTTTTTTATTTTTTTTATTTTTTATTTTAATGCAGAGTCTGCATTCAGAAAATGTTAAACAACAATATATCAGTCTCACTTTACTCACTGTTCTTAAAATGATACATAGGCCATGCCTACCTAAACCCTGTAAAGATTCATTACCATTTCTAACTTATTCATTTTATAGTGTAAGGAAGCTGATGTGAAAAATCAGATATGCCTGGCAAGCAAACATCCAAATTAGCAAAATTCATGATTACTGGTTTTATTATTGGTTTTTGCCCTTCTCTGTCTGTGCATTAGCTATCCACTTGCCCAACAGAAAAGATATAGTATCTCTGGAGAAGAGCCATCTAGGTGTTACCTATGAACACTCTAAAAATAAACACAGAAGCAGTGGGTCATTTGGAGCTATATCTCATCCTTTACCATCTATGATATACCTCAGAGAACTTACCATCTCTGTGACACCTGGAGGACACATCTTTGCATAGCTTAATTTCCATCTCACACCTCCCCCAACATGCATTTTGTTATTTTTTTTAAAAAAAGCAAAATATTTCTGATGTTCTATGAAGCTCAGCTTGCATCCAGTTCTCATTTCCTCAAAGGAAAACTCAGTTTTCATAAGTAAATAAACCTACACTTTCAATTAGAGCATCATTTGGTTGAGGGCATGTGTGCTGGTTTTGCATTAATTGACACTTGATGAGAAGAAGCCACCCAAGGAAATTATTTTTCTGGGAGCGGCTGCTAAGAGCTTCCCCTGTGCCTAGCAAAGAAACAATAGCTGGCTAGCCCTGGGAATTGACAAGCAATTGAACCATTTAGAAGCTGGGTTTGCCTCTGTGATAGTCACATTTTAAACACAGGCAAGCCCAAGAAATCTCTCTCTTGGCTTTTGGCTTTGAAGAGGTAACTGGGTGCCAGTCAGACCTGCCCCACGCAGCCTGCATGCGTTACGGTGCCTGCCACAAGATCCCAGAGACTGACCTGTGTCTCTGAGCCTGGAGCACACCATAGAAAATGCTGGTGATTTAAGACAAAGGGATGGGTTCTCATTTGGTACTCTGACAACTGGTTTATTGAACACAGCCCCAAATAGATTCAGGGACAGTAATGAAGGATTGGGCTAAAGGCACAGGATTAAATACAGGGCAAAATGGGGCAGGTCTGAGGGTTGAGGTCCAATAGGGACGAGGGAAAGTGGTGCAGGGGCGTGGATAAAGACCGGGGTAACAGGGGTGGAGCACTATGTCAAAACTGAGCCAATGAGGGTTAAGGGAATGAAAAGCGTTCTAGGAAGAGTACATAAGTGGAAAATGGGGGCTGGGCAATGGAGACACCAATTTTCACAAACCACTAGAACACCAGAACCAAAAGCCACCTGTGGCTCAAAAATCTATGGGAACAAGGTTTTCCCCATCCTAATCTAGGGGGGCATCTCCCCTCTCCCAGTGCCGCCCCCCTCCAGGTTCAAGGCACCCTGGCAACAGGCCCCTGGGCCTCCACATGCCAGACCAGGCGTGCCCCATGCAGCCCAGCTGAGATTCTCCTGCCCCTGAGGGGTGGTGAGCGGGCTGCCGAGCCCCTCACCGGGGAGTCCATTGGGCCCCGTCCTGCCGGGCCGCTGGGATCCCTTCCCAATGGGGCTGGGCTCTTTCCCAGTGGAGCCCACCGGTCCTTTTTTCAGCAGCACCACTGGGCCATGCTAACCGATTGGCACTCTCCATGCTCTATTGGCACTGGCCACGAGAACAAGAGCCACCAGGGGTAAGAGGTGGCCACTGCCAATCTGGTCCAGGACCAGCCACGTGGCCAGCACTAATCTAATGAGAAGCTTGAACAGAGAGAGATTAGAAACTTTGCCCTAGGGATAGAAGAAGAAAAGCCTCTGTTCCCAGAGATAAGAGAACTTTTCGGTTTTTTTATGCTGGAACAGCTCATCCTTAAAATAGTACCTCATAAGTTGACATGGCCCATGAAAGCAGCTTTGGGGAAGCTGCAAGGCTTGGGAGGGACTTTCACATTGTGAACAGATTTCCCTTTCCTGAGTAGCTGATTCACTGTGACATTGAAACCACAAAGAGAACAGTTTCTTGTGGAGAAGTCTCCATGGCATGGCGAGAGAAACTCCTCTCCCTACAAGAATTGATGAAAGACTGTTACAGAGGTAGTAACCAATTGAAAATTCCAGGTTTTGCCTCTACATTGTCTGTGGGGAAAAAAAAGAGGTTGTAGGCAAGGGAGGAGAAGTGTTCTGAAGGTTTTATTCTGATTCCTATTATTTTTTTTTAGTTCTGTAAATATTTTCCTTTACATCTTTTAAGTTTTGAGCCTGCTTTACCCTCCTCCTAATTTATATCTAACAGCAGGAAATGAGTACATACTTCTAGTATGTGCACTGACGATTTTAGCCAGTGCTGAACTCACTACAGCATGGAAAACCAAGGTGGGGCCAGGGGAAAAATTGCCACAAGATGTTTCTATGTTTCGAACAAACATACATAAAACTGGTATATGCTTCTAAGCAAAATTTGTCTCAGAAGAAGAGCACTGTGTTTGCTAATAATGACTGGGGGATTTGCAGCCCTAATAATAACCAGCCCTAATCATCAAAGTCTTATGGGTCCAACAACATGAAGAAGATGTATCAGCTAGAGACAGAGAATGTCCTTACAGATGTTCTAATCAGAAAATGTGATTGAAACACAGGAAACACAAAGCAGACAGAAAGTGACAGAACAGATCCCCCTGAGGACTGTGCAGCTCTGCTCCCTCTACAGAGCTGCAGTCACATGGGATGGGAGGGAGAGGGATAATGTACTAATGAGTTTGACTTAGGGTGAGTTAGAGTGCCAGCTCAAAAAGATAGGTAGTTTTATTTCTGAAATAGTTGTAATCTGGGTAATAAGATCTATGGTGTAGCTTCATGAAGACTGGCTACATGCAAAATCTCTGGCCATCCTGAAATTAAGAGAAATTGTCTTATCCTTTTCCACGAGAATGATTTTCACTCCGGTGTAATGAAAAATTCCTGTTCCAGTCTAGAATCTATGATTTTTTGTGTATTCTACAATTATTCTTTTGTCTTTTGTCTGGCAAGTACTTGCATTTTACCAGCAATGGTGTATTTATATTGCTGTTAAAGAGCTCTATACCTTTGCTGCCACTCTATGATGAAGACATTTTTTTCCACCAAAGCTTTTGCTTGAACTCATATATTGACTATCTCTCATCTAGGCAGCTGGATCACTGTTTCCCTAGTGGACTGGGTTTACTGAATAAAGAATATCTTGTCAGGCACTCTGTCTATCTTGCCTCTAGTGGGAAGGTGAGTGGGAGGTATGTCTTCACCCATCCCAGCCCTCTCAGATGGAGCTGTCTATGGGCTATATAACATCACTACGTAATTTACCTTTTAGCAATAATTTTAATTTGGATGAAGTTCATATTTTTCATGGGTTGTTAGCTAACTTCAAAAGCAATAACTTCACAGTCCCCTCCAGACATAAGGACTATTACACAATTACAGAAGCTATCACAGAGGACACAAGGTATTTAACAACTTGGCATTTCCTAAGGTATTTTTTTTTTAAAATAATTTTTCTTCAGTGAGGATGAATCTTGACAGTGAGTAATTCACATTCAATATGTCCTTAGGAATAAATAGTTTCTTCTTTTCTATAAGCAGAGTAGCCTATGAAAGGGGTTGACAGTAACCAGCAAAAAGTTGTTCTATTCGGGAATGATTGTAAACTAAGAACTCCTTGCATTTCTTTCCCTACTGAAGTTACTGGGCTTTTTTTTCAAGAGAGCAGTTTGGCAATCCTGAAACTTTAGCCTTTAATTATAAATCAGAGAACTATCGCCTTATATTGACAGTTGCTATATAAAATCCATTTCTTGCAAGTTTTTAAGTGGTCCAGTGTATGAAATTTAAGAAATTGCAGGACACATAAATTTATGGCTTTTATACTCTAGTCAATGACTTGCTTTTAGCATAATGCAGACAGGATACTGAAGTGTCAAGGTTGAACATAACAGAGCCATAGTAAAAATTATTTTCATTTTTTCTTCTTCAGCCTGAGACAATAATTTAAAGACATTCACATCTAGAGTGACAAAAACACTTTTAAGACTGTAATTGAAAGATCAGAAATAATCCAGACATATACAGTATTTGTGCATGGATTTGCAAGTGGACTGTCAGTGTTCTGATGAAGATTTATTAAAGAAGCCACAGAATTTCCCTGTTGCAGAGGACAGAAATTACTCAGTAGTTAAGACCCCAAAATGATACTAACAAGGGATTAAGGGTCAATATGGGCTTTCAGTGAGTTGTGTCCACATTGATAACACTTTCCCAAATGAGAACTCAGGGCACTAAAAGAACAGTATATGCCCTTACTGTGTCCCTAAAATTTAGTGTGATTAGAGATATTAAAGAGAATGATGACTAGGAGAATCTACCTGTGGAAATAAACAAGAGTTTACTTCCAAAAGTGATGGAGGAGTTTGCTGGGTATGTGAGTCCTCACAGGCAGAAAACATTTTATTAGTAGTATATCACTTTTCATTGCACCTGAATTTCTAAATGTCTATTAACAGTTGGATATTTGTTATGTAAATATGAATGGTGGCCCTATTCTCCACATTTCACTTTTTCTTTAATTGGCTGAAATTTGGCAACACAATCCTGGAACAATCTACCAATACCTCAATGACTTCTGGGATTTTATTTAATTTTTTTTTTTTTTAATGTAAGAAAAAAGTGATTTCACATCCACTACACAGCTGTAGTAATATCTTATAAAAAAAAAAAAATCTCATTTCTTGAGGACGGTGTGGAAACATGGAAGAATGTTGGAATAATCCATTCACGCAAATAAAGAGAAATCTATCTGTTTGTGTCTTTCTCTCAGAGTCTTCTGACACACAAGTCAGTATGACCTCCACCCTGGGCCCAGAGTTATGCGATCTGTTCAGGGACATCCACACCTTCTGCTGATGGTCCTGGGACTAACCCACATGGGACCTTAGCTGCAGTTGGGGGATAGGCCTCACAGCTTTGCCAAGGGCTTCCCCTAAAGTCAGACAACATGGGTCCTGGCCCCACGGCCAGTATGGCTTCATCCACCATTGTGTCCCATGGAGCTCTTTTCTCAGGGACTTTGTCCAAAAGGTGTCTAAGACGCAGCAGCAGGTCACAGCCCCACGGGCTGATCTTAACCCATTGTACCCAGAGTATCCCCTTCCCCTCAGTTCAGGAAATGCTTTAATGAGGATCCCATGAAGGGAACAAGATTTAATCAGTCAGGCAAGCCTAATAGTGAATGCTGTGCAATGCCTTACCTACCTGACAGACACAGGTAGGTAGCCCATCCTCAGCAGTAATTTTCCACCCCTCTAGTATGGCCAGCTGCGTGTCACCTCAGGCAGAGGCCCTGTCTTAAGCCCCAAGCTCACTGTTCATTGCTCTGCAACAGCACCTTGGAAAGAGTAATGTCCCAGCCATTGCTGAGACTCTCTTGCTTGAGCTGCAGTAGAGTGGCCAGTTAGTCACCAAGGGCACTGACTGGTTCATGGAACTGATAGTGGGAACTGGCTAGGAGAGAGTAAGTCCTTGTAGCCCACTACATGCTATCACGGAGGGTCTCAATTTCCAGATGACCAGGGTAGAGTTCCATGGAGCTTGTGAGAGCTCCTGAACCTGTCGCTTTGGAGAGGTACGTGATGGCATGCAAGAGAGAGCACCAGAACCCTTGTGGAAGCCCAGCCACAGTTTCTTCTACTTATCACCCAGAGAGGAAGAGCCCATGTAGGTGGGCACCACCCAACCTCAACGTAGACCGTAAGGCTATGGGTGTGGGCGAGGATCATGCTTCTGCTGTGTTGAGAAATGCCGCTAGAATAACATTCATCCCCAGACCACTCCAAAGGCAGTATTGTTGGGAGGCATCTGCACCAGCACCCTGCCACACAGTGTTCTTTGTCTTATCCTTTCGGGACAGAAGCACTGTCTAATCCACTGTGTTGTGGATTCGATAGTTTTGTGGCCTCCAAATATGTATGAATGTCCAGGTGCATACTTGTCTGCAACACACATTGCCAAGTTAATTGCTAGGCATGGGAACTGTGGAGATACTCTGCCTACAGTAAGCTGTGGGACCTGGACAGGCAGAGACTCCTGTTTATCCCCCTCTACATGGTTATCCTCAGGTTGCCTTGGCTGGAGGAACCAAAACCTATCACTAGCTGCTGGTTGGAATCCTTGTGCTCATGTGTCATTATCCCTGGCTCCTTATGGTGCCAGCCCAGTCTTTCTGCTTTCTGACTCTGAAGAGTTTCTTTGCCCTCCAAGCTTTGGATTTAAAATGCATTCAGTGAAAATAGCAACCAAAATTAGATGATTGTCCTCTCACTATCACTCATTAAATAGGCTCTTGGGTTTTGTCCTCTTTCCAAAGGATAATTTACTTGTCACAAAATCACACCTTCAGATGTCAGTTTTCTCATTGAGAAAGACAGAGCTGAAAGATCTTGGAGAGTGAAGTGCCATTTCACTGTAAATGTTCCATAAAGACCGAGCTCCACGAAAGACATAACGGTATTCTGACATTGTTGTACCTGTGCTATACTTAATCTATGGATATGTAGCAGACTGGCAGTCTCTGAGTGCTGAATTTTCTAGCTTCCTTAAAGAATGAGAGGTACTTTAAAACTTGCAGTGGTGCAAATTTACCACTCTTTCTGTCCAGTAACTTCATGGGCAATTATTGAGGTCACAGAGATTATACACCATTTCTTCCCTTCCATGCAAAGGTTAATGGACAGTTTTTATCTGGTTTTAGTGTTGCATGGTGACCACAGCAGAGCCTAGCCTTTGACCAGCGTGTGTGTACTCCCTGAATTTAGCGCTTGGTTTCCTTGGCACACCATATCTACAAACAGCTTTATGAACCTTAGAGATAATTTACAGAGTGATTTTCTCTGAAATTTTCAAAATTCCAAAGGAAGAAACAGAAAATTCTTAGACCATGTGCAAAAAAACCCAAAAAAACCCCCAAAAAACCCCAAACCAAACAAAACAAAAAAAACCCCCAGAATATTTAAGTCGAATATTGATATGAACCTGCATATATTTGTAACCCAATAGTTGCATCTCAGCATGTTTCAGTGTTTTTTCCAGGTAGCATCAATATTCAGTCAAATGAGAACTTAATGGTTAGCCTCTTCGAATCTCACCATTTCCATGAGATAAGTCTCTATATGGTAAGAGATGGTTCTTTTACTCATTTCCATAATATGTTTTCTTCAGCACATCCTCCATTTCTTTAATTAACCTTTCCTCTCTGGAAGTAATTTGCTTTTCAAAACCACTACAGCCAATTCTATATGATGGTTGTAGCACACCTAGAACTTCGTAGCACACCTAGAACAGCAAGTGTTGTACAGTCACTGAGACATAAACTTGTGATATACCCATATCTGACATTTTTTTGCTGCATGAACACTAGACTCAGACAAAAAAAGATGGCCAAATGTCTGTGACACACAGGACAGAAAAATAACATTACAGATCTACAGCTGACATGTATATCTATGGAAATGCAAGGTGAAAATCTGATGCAGATTATGTAATTACTAGGTATCCAGTTATATGCAGCTGGTAAATATTCCTACTCTATACACATACACAAAAATTATTCCATTTTTTCTACTATAAAATTCCAGGCAAGCAAATTTGTTAATTGGTCTCTAGTTTCACTGCTATTTAAATTTTGGTCAAATAGCATTTATCCTCAGAAACTGGTGTGCTGCCTGGTTTCTGTTGAAAAAAATTACTGAAATTGATTTGAACAGTTTTCTTAGCTGCAAAAAAACCAAAAACATTTTATTCTCAACAGATTTTGAATATGGTACTATTATTTTTTCCCCTCTGGCTAGAAAAAAGCCTCATTAAGAAGTAAGAGTTGTTACAGGATCTTAACAAAGCTGAAGTTTCCGTGACTGATGTATTTGTTACAAAGAATGGATTCATTTAATGACCATGCAAATTATCTTATTTTTTTTCTTTTTACATTTTATTTTATATTCAGCTGGTGCATCAAGTAGAGCAAGTCTAAACCCTTCAATTTTTTTGACAATGGCAATTTTATAGTTGTTGTCATATTAATAGATATAATCAGAACTCTTCAGCTGGAAATTTGATTACTCTTTAAGAAAAGTATATCAATTCTATTTTTTTTCCTCACAGAATCCTACAGTTCATGCTCTTGTAATACAGAAATTTATGATACTGTCCATTTACATTATATTCTGAGGGTCTGATCCAACTCCTGTGTAACCCTACAAGAATGCTTCCACAGAATACACTGGAGCACAAAACTATCACAAAACCAGATCCAAACATTCCCAAGCTTTGAAAAGTTTGGAGCTTTTTCCAAAATTTTTACTGAAATCCATCTGTAGTTAAACTACAAAGTTATGTCTTGGTTTCATCTTAGACTGCAGTGTGTATTCTAATTATGCAAAATTTTAGGAAAGAAAATTAGGCTAATAATGACATATAAGGAGCTGTTATTATGCCAAAGAAAATACTGCATGATTTTAATTGGCAACTTGTTTTAGAAAGTCTATTGATATGTTATGACATCAGTGAATGGTTAATTCAAATTTTATTTTATTGTTTATACTACTATTTCTAAGATAACTGGTTTAGGGAGACAATTGTTGTTGCTGTTCAGTTTTTATTTTTTTTCTTGATAACTCAGCTCGCATCTTAGACATAAATACCCACCTTGTCAGTTCTGCTCAGTGTTCTGAGTAGGATAATTTCTGAATTGCTCTGAGGTTGAATTAATTATATCAATATGAAGAAGATAGACTTGATGTATCTTTACTCACACAGATCTAAATCTTTATTCCCACAAAATATATGGATGGCTTAAAATATTATACTCTGGAGAAGGTATATAAGCAGGTAAAACTTCTTTGAAATTTCACACTCCTTGAGCAGTTTGAATTTGATACTTTAATCTGAAAGTATGAATTCATTGAAAAATCCCGACATAAGTAAGTATTTATAAGACAAATTGAGTCTAGCTGTCACAATTTTGAAAATCCTTGCTTTTGCCAACAAACACAAATCTTTGACACAGAGAATAAGCATGTGGAGTGAGTAGGCGTGTTTTTCAGCCTGTTTTTGTTCTCATTCTGTTATTAAATGTTTGCAAGTGACCATCAGGATTTTTTCTAAAATGAACCAGTAGGTCCTGCTAAAATAGTTTTTTATGGCCATAATTTCACCCATGAATAAGGCTTACATTTCTGAAAATAAAGGAGCTCCAGTGATTTGTGGAAAAAATTCTTAATACTGAATGTGTTAAGGAAATAAATGCTGTAAAAGTCCCAACTAAGAAAAAGGTTGTTGGCACTTTTTGTTTGTTTGTTGAGTTTTGGGTTTTTTTGGGTTTTTTTTTTGGTAATCATTCTTCATAGCTCATATTACTATCCTTAGTAGAGGCCTATCTCTCAGTTTCACCTCCCATCAAGGGTCCTATGTGAGCAGCCATTTCAGATACACTGGAATGAAAAGTATATGTTTGACATGGACTCATTGAATAAGGATTAAAGGCTTTACTCTTGTCCTGTCTACTAGCCACTCACAAAAATCTGTGGTCCTGCAGGTATACCATGTAAAGAAATGTGTCTATATCTGTTCCTGATTTTATTTAGAAACTACTGAATCTTCAGAAAAGTTACTCTTTTTCACTTACAGAGAATGTCATTGCAAATCCAAAACCAAGATTTTTTATTTGAAACTATTATAATTTTGAATTACTGTACATCTACCTTGGAACCCAAAGGCAGTTGAAATGCTGTGTGATTTCATTTCTAAGACAGCATTTCTTAGAAAACTGGGCAATACGTAGAATAATACTGATGTATTTCTGGGTCGTCCAGAGGAAAGAAATGCATTTGTATGCAAGAAATTGCCTTCATTGTAACGGTGAAGTTAGAATAGGTAGGGAAAATTGGAGAACTGTTGGAGAAACTTAAAAATACTCTGTTTAGAAACATGGTAGTAGAACTGGAGAAAATTCTTGCCTTGGGGATTTTTTTTTAATTTCAATATGTAGAATATGTACCTCAAATCTTGATTAAATTAATTCATTTTACAATACATATGCTTTTTCTCACAACTCAGTGTTCCACTTTCTCTCAGAAAGCAAGCAATTTTTTCATTATTATAGATTAGGCTCATTGAGATTTGTATTCAGAGTCTGAGGGTTTTGTTCTGACTAAACACCTAAACATTGGAGTTTCACTTCTCAGTAGTGATAGGTGGTTCCTTCTGATAGCCAGGTGGTCAGAGTACTGACATTGAGTGACACTGTTTCTTATTCTCATCTGTAAAATTAGGATCATTACTCCACCTTGATCTGATTTATTTATATATTATAAATTATAATTATAGTCATCAACAAGCAAAAAAAGTACACAGTGCAGTGATACATTCCACTTTCCATCCAAATTCAAAGAATAATTTTTTTCTTTCCTTTGAGGTAGACAACTCTTCCCTCAAAAATAGAAATTAAAAAGAGTGCTTTAGATAGCTTTTTGTTCTACTTAGATAAAAAGAAAGATGTTGAGTTTAGCATCCATGTATGTTCTCTTTGTGGGCCCATGAACTCTTGAAATTTCAAAATAACTTGAAAACCCTGAGAAACAACTGTTCACAATACAATTAGTGAGCAGAAGAATTCAGCAGGATTTCTCCAGTGAACAACAAGAAGGCAGTCAATTCACTGACTATTGTGGAGAAAAAGAGAAAAAAGTGTGCTAGAATTAGGCCTAGGCCCCTTACCTGTGAAAATTCATGAAAATAATAAATCTATAACATTAGCATTATTATGTAAGGCAATAAGATATTTCTGCTATTTTTTTTCCAGTGCAGCCAGGAAATGTGTAAGTGGTTGCATGCAAAACCTACTAGTGGTTTTAAGTCTGTTCTAGCAGCTAGTGGGTGCTTAGTAGTACCTTCATTTTGAAGAACACTTTGCAGAGGCTGTCCTTGCCTCTAATGTATTAGCTACCAATAACCGCACAATTTTTTTCATAGTCGGTCCTGAGATTCTGTCTTCCATAGGTAGGTCTGGGGTTTTCCTCTACTCAGATAGCAGATGGAACAAAGCCCTTCATATCATAGCTGAGAAGAGTTGTTTACTGTGTCTTATATAAATGTCTTCATTTATATTCATCCCAGAGTTTTCTAGGAAGAAGCTTACAATAAGATGAAACACACTTCTGTGTTGCCAAGTGTGCAAATTTGGGTGCATGTACAAAGAAGGAAGGTAGATATAAAGGAAACAGAACATGAGGAGATTATAGTATTTAGGGCCAAAAAAAAAAAAAAAAAGTACTTTAAGTGATAAAATTTACTTTGGGATAGAGGTCCAGTAGCCAACTTGATAGACTTGTGGCTTGCTTAAGAACTTTCTTCAGAAGTTTATAGCAGAGAAAGTGTGTGTTTGAACATGGACAAACTTTTCTCTATAAGCATCTACTTTTCATTCCTCTTCACAGCAACACCTGTAGGGAAAAATTGCCCAAACCCTATACATATCTGAAAACAGAATAACCTCCAAATAGGTTAGTATTAATGCACCTTACTTTTCAGGTTTTATTTATGCACAGTGAGAAGTTATACAAGAAAACCTTTTAATTTCAGTTGTCATTTCAATTAGTGTAAAAATCTGAAGTTGCACAAAGCATTTTGGCTTTGCCCCAGCTGAAACCACAACTACCATTCTATATATCTTAGCTTCCAGAGATTCTGGCTTTGAAATTTTTATGTCCTGTTTGTGTTCTCTTGTTTTGCAGCCAGACTACCTATTTGCTTATATGGAACACCATCCTCCATTCCACTTATGATGATATGAAATGTGACAATTACTAGGTGCTGATGTAATGTCACGGACACTGAGAAAGAAACACCAAATTTTAATATTGTGAAAGCAACACCCAAACAGTAAGAGAATACTCAGCTAATAAATCAGAAAGAGGATCCCACCCAAAATGTACAGAATCAGAATTACCTTTCTAACCAGTCACAAGTGTAAAGAAATGTTGGAGTCTGGAATACAGAGTGTGTGCCTTTGTTTCTGATACTTAGTTATAAGATCTAGAAAAACACTGAATTTCATATAATATGAAATTCATGAGCATGTTTTCATGGTGATACATGAAAACAAATGTTAAAGTTAGATGAAAAAAGCTAAAAGTGTAAGTGTGTAGATTAGAAAGTTTTTTTAAATCACTGGGTGAAAAAGTTAGTTTAGAGAACAGGAGACAAGATGGAGGATTTAGGGTGTTGTCCCTTCTTCTTTCTTCTTCATGTTTTTCTCCTAGAGGTTTTTGGGTAATAGTAAGTGATTGGGTAGAAAATGCCGCAGTGCATCACAGAGGTGATGGGTCATTTGGTCATTAAGAAAAATAATATATGTGCCTGTTGTTAATTGGATAAAAATAGGTATAAAGATAAAAGAACTGCATATTTCGGGGCCATTTTGTGCATCAGACACGAAGTGTGCCACAAGGCCTTGTTTGTACCATCAGAAGAAAGAAATGTACCAGATTGCAAAGATTAACCTTGTGTAGCCAGCCTGGAGAGACCTGTTAAGTTTTGTGATCACCTGTTACTAAACACAAGAAACAAGATTCTAACGAGCTCAGGAGTTTTCTTCGAATCATAAGAATTGAGATAAGCAGGGCTCCCCACGAGGGAGGATCCCAAAAGAATTCAGTCCAAAGGAGGCTGAGAAATCCAAGAATAAAAAGAAAAATACAGAAGAGATGCAGCAGAAACAGAGAAACAGAAAAAGGACTTTTTAGAGAAAATTTACAAAGAAATGCACTAAAATGTAGAACTCTCTTAATGACAACAACTATTATGAACCTTTTCTCTGATGCCATGCACTTTAGTGAGTAAATAGTTTGTAAGCTGCTTTGTTTCCACACTGAAAAAAATCCCATTAAAAAAGATACTTGTTGAAAAAAGTGCTTAGAGTGAAAAATGAAATAAATGCTTTGTTAATGAAGGTGGATTCTTATGCTATAGAGGATGAATCCTGTTGTAATTTACTAGAATATAAAGCAAGAAAAGCTTAAAGGCTTTGATTTCACATTTTAAAATGCACCAAAATCTAATAATGACCTAATATTGTGTTTTACTTTGGAAATTGGGCCCCACATACTTGAAGATCTTGAAGGTACTTAGTGTTTCTTTGCTTAAACTCTACCAACACAAAATACCCAGAGGAAAACATGCTTGTTTCTGTCATGACAGATTTTTTCTTACGCGAAGTTACTTAGTCTTGTTGTCATCATATTTAACATAGTCTGATCTTTTGTTATATATGTTGTTATTATGATTTTAGACAAATAATACTTAAAACCCATCCAAGAAGTCCATTCTACATGTAAGGATCATGAAATGAATCAGCACAAAAAATAATAATGCCAGTTCAGAGACTAAGCAACTGCAACCATACATACAGTCACATCATTCACAGGGTGCATTGAATTTCATTATTTGACCAATACAGATCATAATGAATAAGGAAATACAAAATAGAGAGGTTATTTTCACGTAGAGTAAAATGGAAAGGAATAATTAGGGCCCTTACTTTGCCAAATATTAATCTATAGCAAAAGGGTCAGCAAACTAAAGAGAGAAAAAAGTAATTTTTCCATAAGCAACATGATACAGTATGTGATATATTTACAGCAGGATGTGAATGTTTGAGGCTATAAGTTTATAATGGGGAGATCATTTCTCCTTCTCCACTGATATAGTATTTCAAACAGTGGATTATAATTTTTGGATAGTGTTCAAAATGTACAAAATTCAAAGACCGATGACATAAGTTCACTTCATCTATGGTTTCATTTAATAGACCCTGGTTGTATATTTTTTTATATATATAACTATAAGCTAGTTCAGTTTACAGAAAATGTACCCCATTTGCAGTTTCTTGACTTCACAAATGAGCTATTGTACTTTTGTTAGAGTATAAGCATCTTTTTGTATAAGTATCTATATAAAAATATATTCATATTTATCTTAAAACACTCATTGTTTTAAATTTTAATCATGAACAATAACTGCAAAGTGCTTAGAGTTTCAAATGTTTTCCTGAGTGCTGCAGAAATAAAACCAGAGAAGTTATAGCAATGTTTAGCAGAGATCAAATGCTTAAAGGTACAGTGTTTCATTTTGCTATGATAATCCTTTGAAATATCTCATATCTTCGAAGCAGTTTAAATGCTCCTAAAAAAGAAAAAAAAAAAAATAGGAGGATATAAGTTCAAGGATAAAAATGAAGAGCAGAATGAGATGACTCTGTCTGATTCATCTGGGCCTCTTATCCATCATCCACACAGAGACTACACCTTTATTATTTAGTTCCTACCACAATTTGGAACATACCACAAATGCATATCACTGCTTTTGGTGCTTGCTTGCTCCAAATCTCACATACTCTGGATACTTCCTGGAAGCTTACTCAAAGAATTCTCTTATGTTGTTACAGTCTGGCTTATGTTCCACATGAAAAATCATAGGACTTGCACTGGGAACAGACTTCAGTTTGATTCCTAATGAGAAAAATTGACTCGTCAAAACCATACATGCAGATCTAAAACTACATCTACAGGCCTTGAGAAGGTCATAGGATCATATAAAGGCTTTGGTTGGAAGTGACCTTAAATGGATATCTAGTTCCAAAGCCCCCTGCCATGAGGGGGGAACCATCGACTAAACCAGGAATTCAGAGCCTCATCTAATCTGGCCTTGAACACTTTCAGGAGCAAGACAGCCATAATTTCTCTGGGACACGTTTCAGTGTCTCACCATCCTGACAGTGAATATTTTTTTCCTAATAGCTAATCTAAACCTACTCTCTTCCAGTTTAAAGCTGTTCCCCCTTGTCCTGTCACCCCATGCTCTTGTAAAATGTCCCTCTTCCTCTTCTTTGTAAACTCCCATTAGGTATTGGAAGGCCATAATTAGGTCACCTTCTCTTTTCCAGGCTGAGCAATCCCAATTCTCTTAGCCATTTCTCACAGCAGAGCTGCTCCGTCCATCTAATCAACTTGGTATACGTCCTCTAGATTAACTCCAACAGGTCAATGTCCTTTTGGTGCTCACGATTGTTTCAAAAAATATATTGAATGCTTTTGCTTCCTGAGTCCCTATCCTGCTGTCCATATAGTAAAGAGGTGTGGAAAGAGAGATTGTCATTGAAGACTGAGGCAAAAAGGGTGTTGAGTACTTCAGCCTTCTCCTCATCTGTGGTTTCCATTTTTCCAGCATTGATTGTCAGGAGAGTTACTTTCTTCAACCTTCCTTTTTCTTTTTATTTAACACACCTGTAAATGCCATTATTCTTTGCATCACATGCCAGGTTCAGTACCAGCTTCACCTTGGCCTTTGTCACCCCATTCCTACACAACCAAACTTCATCTCTATACTCTTCCCAGGTCACCTGTCCTAGTTTCTTCTGCCTATGCAGTTGCTTCTTTCCCTTTAGTTTGATGAGCAGACCCCTACTTGTCCAAGCCAGTTCTGTGGGTTAAGAAAGCCTTAATGTTTTACCATATATGGGCAGTCTTATATGCAATGGCATTTCACAGAAAACACAATAGATTTACTTACGTTTATTCTCTCTTTTGAAAAAATAAGTGATTTACCTCTATACTTGTCCAAACATTTTGGTGCCTTTCTAAAGAGCTCCAGCTATTGGAATCATTCTTATGATCAGTCAGAATAAAAGACTATTTCTCCCCAGATTGTTAGAGCTGGAGGAAACAACTTGAAAGCTTAGGGTAGGTATTTTAAAAATCCTACAATGTATACATCAATTTAATTAATTGAAGGACTGCTCACTTTTACTGAGAAATGAATGTTCAGCCTGAGTTCACTGTTGATTTGTAAATTCTCTTTTGCATCACACAATGTTCTGTACATTTTTTATCCTGAAGCAGACTGTTTGTTTCTTGCTGAGTTAGAGGAATATTACCACTTTGAAGCAGTTTCTTAGCACTCTGAAAACAAGATGCCATTATAAAGATGAGTGGCAGATGGAAATACTGACATGCCTGTATCTCAGCCCTTAATTTCCTGGACATTTTGAAAGAGGAGAGTAAGAAGCAGTTGGATACTAAGTAAAAGTTTAAGAGAAGAAAATTCACTATCATTAAAAACACAAAAGTGTTTTAATATGCAATATAAACTAAAAAAGTAGAATTATTTTTCTTTAGAATACACAGTCTGTATAAATGGAAAATTAAGTCAGTTTCAAGACTGTGCTACTTCTAAATGGTAAGACAGTCATCAATTTAGTTTCAACAGCCTCTCCTGAGACAGAAAAAATCTGAAATAAAAAATACATCTTTTGATTCAAAATCATAGTATTTAGAACCTGGGAAGGAAGAATTTTAAATCACAAGTCACACAGAAGCATTCATTTATGTTGATTTCTTTTATTTTGGTTTATTTGGGTTTTTTAACTCTGCCCAGTATGGCTTCAGCCACTGCTTTTACTCTACAGAAAAACCAAATCAGAAAGGAAAATATTTTAGCTGCCAATAGAAGGAATTCCTTAAAGGGTAGAAAACAATAAAGATGCCCAAATTCCCAGCTCGACTAAGTGACACACCTTTCCTCTTATCTGTGGGACCAGTAACTATGAAATGACTAGAAATCAAGGCTTTTAGTAAAGAATTTCAGAGAAGCTTCCCACCTTCAGCCATGTGCATTTCAGGGTTTTGAGGTTTTACCTTCATAAATAGATGTTTTATCTTTCTTCTTTTTGGCCTTGTGCTCCTTATGATTAGCAAATGTATTTCCTCTTTGAGGCATCCTAAAGGCAGCCAAGACCTCTCACAAAGTTTCTTGCAGAGCTCACTAATATGTAGCCTATACCGGTCTCAATGCTTTTTATAGCTGATCTTAAGAAAAAGAACAGAAGATATTTCACAAAATAATCAGTAGCCCATTGCATTAGTGTATTTACAAATGTAAATTCTTAGCACCTAATGTTTCCTGCTATGCATCTTATCAGACAGCAGTTTACTAAGGTCCTGAACCTGTGACATGGCACAGGAAAGACAGAGACTTGATCTGGGGAAACTGCTCTGTTCCCAGGCCCTGGACTAATAAGGGTGGGAGTCTGTAAAAAGCACTTTGCTTGGGGGAAGGAACAAGAGGCATTACGAAGCAGATGCTCTCAATCTCTAAAAGAAAGCTGCCATAATCAGTATACAGCATTCTCTCAGTCAATCCAAGGCTTTATGGGGGGCGGGGGGGAAGCTCAACAAAGTTCTTTTACCTCAGTGTATGAAAGTAAGAGGATTGTCAAACTAGATAGGCAGGAGTCTATCACACTAAAATTTATTATTCAAGTTTAAAGTAAAGCTTTGTTTAGGTTTTAATGAAAGCAAGAGAATTTTAACAACAGAAGTACTGTTCTTTCTTTCTCTCCCTTTCCACATTCAATTCCTCTACCCCTGCACCTGCTTCCAGTTTTGGCTTCTTGGCAGTGACACTTAAAGAGACATCAGCTGGCAGTGGCAAACTGTTAAAAGCTTCTCTGCAATGCAGCTTTGCAAATGCCAGCCATTTATTCACTGGTGCATGCCAGCTTAACACAAGGTTTCTTTTCCTCTCGCTTCTCTGCTCTCAGGTTTCAGTTCCAAACAACAGTAAGCAGTCTGAGTCATGGCCTAGCTGTGTGAGTATCCATTAAATGTGGTCACTGCTATCTGTTGTCGTAATATTTTGATCCAAAGGGTGTTGCCTAGAATTTAAAGTATAGCACTGTTTCTTCTCTGCAGACATAGCTGTTGGACCACAAGTTTTGTTTTGTTTAATGTTTTGTCCTTTTAAACAGATGGTAGGATAGCTAAGCTGCTAGACCCTGGAATTATTTTGTTGACCTTGTATCTTTCCTCTTCTGCTTTTCCAAGTCCATAATGCTGCACTGAATAAAGAAATACAGAAAAAAATGAAGACAAAGAAAGTGGCAAGCAGCTTAAGTATTCAACACAAGCTGACTGTTTTGATGCTGACTTAGAGATGACAGTTTGCTCTGATCTCCCGTGCCCCAGTGTAAATTCAGAGCTATTAGGAACATTATATTCATTAGACTGACTCCAGAATTCTACGTGTGGTAAGATAAAAGATTCTCCCCAATAGGACATTTTTCAATTTACTGCATCACTTCAGCAGAGAGTGAGAAAGTACCACAGATGTGCAAAAATTCCACAGTATATTTTCTTCAGAAATTTCAAGTTTATCTTTAATCTGTGTTGTCTGAAGGTTCTTTCTACACCATCTAGGGATGTAAAGAATTTGATTTTCATAGTTTTAACTACTAAAGCTTTTCCCTGTATTCTAAGAGCTTTCTACAGGTAGTTCTGTGTCAGAAAGTGTTGCCACAGTCCTGTTAGCATGGATAGGCTAAAAAATAAAATTTCCCTGCAGCAACATTTTGGCATGGGACAGAAACCACAAGCCTTATAGACCTTTTGATCTCATGTTCCCATTCAATAAGACCTGAACCTATTCCCATTTGTCAAATGACAAATTGACTTTCACCAAGACTGGGCCAAGTCCTTCTGCAAAGGAATTAGCAGGGGCAGTGCACCCTAACTCTTTGAGTCAATAAAAGGTGTGTTGCAGAAGAGTTACAATAAACCCATGAAAAATAAAACCAATGTTGAGAGGGAGGTTGAGGAGAAAATAAAAAGCTGAGGAAGTTAGCACCAGTAGGATGAGTAGCTGTATCACTCAACCAGATTAACATTTCTTTATTGAGCTATGGAAAAACTTTAAAATACACAATATGGTCAAAGAAAAGACACATCACTGGTCAAAGGAAGAATAAAGTAAATGCATCCTAACACCTATTTATTTTTTTATTTGTGTTTGAGAAATTGTGAATTTTTAAGATTGAGAAACCTAGCAGCCTACAAACTAGTTGTACTGGTGTATATTGCACATATCTTGATATGTGTCTTTCTGTGTTTTAATACTGGTTGCTAATATTCATGTGCTGACTGCAATATTTTGAGATACTTTCTCCATATTTTATGTAAAAAATCAGTCATTAATTTTGGATGGTTTGGGTTATACTATCAGGATGAAGGTCCATGAACATAACAGACAGCTTGCAGGCAAATAAGCCACTGAGTTTTGGTAAGTATATTCACAGTGGAAACAAGCATGGTCCTTGAATCAATGTAAGTGCTCTCTGTTGCCCAGAGCAGTAGCACAGAGTGATTTGATGTGAATTAATTCTCTGAAGGATCAATTGCCTCAGAGTAGAAGAAAAAAAGAAAATAGAACAGCTTGAAAACAAAGGCTTTTATATGAAGCCTGACCAACACAGAATTGAAAAAAAAAGAGCAAATTTAAACAGCTTTTATTTTGAGGTAAAAAAGGTTTGAAGTTGTGAGTAGACAGCGACCTTCTGCTTGGTTTCTCCATATTCAGAGGAAAAAAAAAAGAATTTATGTTTTCTGCAAACAAGAAAGAGATATGGCTTCATACTACTGAACAGCCTCCTAACCTGAGTTTTGGCCAACAGTTTGGGTCCGGAGAACAGAGAGAATGACATCAGTAGGTACATTTCTGCTTGCAGATTTAAATTTGAACCCAAATCCATGATTACAAGACGACTGAGACAAAGGATGCAGAAAACAAATGTTGGCAATCATATGACTGCTTTAGCTAAACAAGATGGAGAAGAAATGCTCTAGCACTTTTTTCACTTACATGTGTTGTTTCGGAGATCTAGCTGCTTCAAAATAGTGTCGTAATAAATGTGACATACTCCTGGTTTTGGAAAGTTTATTTCGTAAGGTTGATGAAGCAGATAGTTTTCTTGCTGACTCTGAAAAATAGGAATAGATTTAATAACAAAGTATGTGCTTGTCTCAAGTTTGACTTATACTGGAGGATCTTGGTCACATGTTTGTTGTCCCAGATAAACTCCAAACAGAGTTTCCTGGACAATGGATAGATTTGGAAACCCAGAGGCATGACAGAAAACCTAAAGATTTGACTGAATTATTAAGAAATATTGTCTCTATTCCACCTCAGAACAGCTTCAAATATTGAATACAAATAAAGGGCCTTATAAGCAGATGACTGGAAAAGAACTTCTGCAGGGCCCATGTGGACTACGTTCCACAAATGCACACTATTTTGATCTATTCAGCCCGTGTCTATAGTAGGGTTTACATTCCTGACTGCTTCTGATCTCAAAGTGCAAGAATGGCGTGTTGGCCCATGAGGCCCACAGCTGAATTCACATCTATCTGCAATATCTCTGGTGGGATCAAGAAATCAAGCTCTTCAATGACAATTTCAATAGTAATATGCCTTGCAATATCAGTACAAGACATGCTTGCAGGCCTTAACAGAGTCAGAATAAAAATGCAGCAGTTTGGCTACACCTGCTTTTTTGTTTCTTTTTAAATTAAAAATGAAGCAACACATTCTGGAATTCCCCCCTTATAATTTCTGGCTATACAATCAGCCATACTTAAATCTCAGTCTATCTGTAGGAGGTGTAAGCCTGAAAAGACAATCTTTTCTATCTAGTGAGTTATCTAGATGCTTTTATAGTAGCAAAGGAGAATACAGGTAAAGGTAAAATCACCTTGGGTAGATAAAATGCATAAATTTTAATTTAATGTCAGCTAATCTTAATGAAACTAATTACAATTTTTCCTGATAAAATTTCCTAAACTTGAAAAGTCAAAAAAGAGGAAACAGTCAGTTAAGGTTCTATTACCTATGCCCACATATAGCCCACTAATAGCCTGTGTCCACTACTTATAACCCACTACCTATGGTAGACTAAAGAAAGGAAAAATCCCCAAAGAAATACCAAGTTAATAAATTTTAGAGACTACACAGGAAAAATACACAGAAAAATGCCATGGCAGTGGAAGGTAATTAATTATCTGTTCTTTAGATTTGGTCTCATAATCTATGTATGGGATGTAGAAAACAAAAATCAGGCAAATGCATATTAATATGTATCTATATGTACAATTATTGGCAAAAGTTTTTAAAGACTTTTAAATTACTCTCTCAAAAAAAATCTCTCTTTTCTTACTGAAGGTATTACTGCATTGGGTGAGACAGTTTACCATGACTTCCCGTTTATTCATTTAATTTAACATATAAAATTTAAAAGCAAATTTATTCTGATGGGTTTGGATGTAATGAAAACTTTAGAAGACATGTTGAGTCTCTCATCTTTAAACAATTGAGGAATTGTTACATTTGGTGAAAGAAAAAAAAGAGAGGAGCTTGGGGAAGAGTACCTTCCAGAGTGACATTGAGTTCCTGAAATGCTTGGGAAGAGAGAGAGCCTGTAATAAGAGCTAGCATTACTAGGTAACACCACTTTATATCTGAAAAGCAGCATGCAAGAAGAATGGCATTTAAAAGAAGCATATCAAATTAATCTTAATTTTTCACTGCTCAAAACCACATGCCTTCATGCAGGTAAAAACTAAAAAAATGTGGAAGGGCAATGAAAGCTCAAATGAGCTCTTGGAAAAGCAGTATCAGGATGAGACATTACTAAAACTTTAAACCTAAAAACCTAAATCTAAATATGTTAGATATGTAACTCTAACATATTTTGTAAAATTAAACACTGTTTGGAAAAATACTTTTTCAAACAAGGAAAGAAAGTCTTAATCAAGATAGAATGCTTATCAGTTTTTAGATGCTCAGTAAAGATGTCTAACCTTTAAATATTATGTACATTTCAGTGAAAATCAAATTAATCAGGGTTTTCCTAATTTTTTAATGAAATTACAACATTAATTACAATATTTCATCTAAAAACCACTATGGTTTGAATTCATATGTTGTGTTATCCACTTCTTCTCAAATGGAAGGCAGGGTTAACCTGGCATTGCTAAACAGCTGGCACATTTCATCCCAGAGGTGGTTACACTTCAAAACAGGCTTAAAAGTAAAACACGATGGTTTCTGCAATGTTTATTGTTCAAATAGTGCTTTTAAGAAGGCCCATGAGAATATTCATGTAATAGTGGGTTTCCTTTCCAGGGACCTAGGTGAGTACCTTAAATGGGTACTAAATTGCTCAGATAGTTTGGCAATATACACCACTAGTACTTGCACTCATTCAGAGCATGTTGATTAATCACATGCCAAATTTTCAAGCAAAAACACATTTATTTAATTCCAAACACATTTAGAGTATTTAATTTGCATGTGCATTCCGTCTACATCGATAACTGCCCCACATTTACATAGTCCTTCATCTTGGAGAGCCTTGAAGCAATTTACAGCTCCAGAACAAGTCGATCTAAGACAAGCCACACAAACAGATCTCCCCTTTTCCGCATACAGTTGAGGTGGGGGAAGGGTATCAGCCAGCTGTAGAGCATTGGATTTCATCCCTGAGACTCTGAAGAACTCTGTACACTAGTTATGATGGCCATGCAAGTGAAGAGCATAATGAGAACCCACATTCCTTTCCTACAATATCAGCAGGGAATTTGCAGAAGTTCAGGCTGGCTGGTGCCCCAGATGCAGCCCTGCCCTGATTTTTACTGTATGTCTTTTTCCTCTTCCACTCAGATCTACTTTTGCACTTGTGCTGTCAACCTAAAAGGCAGACCAGACCACTCTTGTTCAAACTGCCACTAGTGTGTTGCAGCACATCCACTAGCCAGAGAGGTAGGGCCACCTAAGAGGCCAGGATATTCCCAGCCTCTTACTCTTCCTGGGAGGAAGTCTAGAGATATGAAAAGCAAGTCAAACAGTTTTCAGTATCTCTTTTCAAGATACTTTGCTTACATATCTGTTCATGCTGGATGTTTTCAGTTTTCCAGATCAATGACTGTAACCCTTAAAAATATGGGGTCTATAGCTAGCATTTTTAAATGGCCTCTGTAAAGTCTTCCATTGCATATGGCTGATTTCTCAAGGCATTTTTCATTCCCTTTGTTTTCCACTCCTCTGGGAAGTACCAGAGTGTGCAAAATGATAACATCATGAATGTTCATGCAGTATTTTGAATGAAAAATGTGTCACTTTTTCTTTATCTTTTTTTTTTTTTTTCCTGGGTTACCAGGAGAATCTCTATTATCATGCAGTGTTTCATGCAGATTTCTGAATTATTGCATTTCTGAGTCAGGCATGGACAACTCTGTGTCTCACTCTCTTAAATTTAGCTTTCAAAGACAGTTGAAAAAATGCAAGAAATCTATCATTTTTTCGTGTAAAAAAACAATCTAGTACACATTGACAAAATGCATCTTCAATCAAAATCTCCTTTTCTCTCTGAAAGTGGATTATTTTTCTGTGTTTATTAGAATAATAGATGCAATATTTTGAAAGGAAAGCAAACAAGAGATATTGCTGGTAAATAGCAAAAACTAAATTCCAGCTAAAAAACTCCTACATCTTTGGAGTGACTACCTTACCATGAGCAGAGGCTTACAAAGCATCAGACTGGAATGTGGCTTAGCCGATATTTTCAGCCCTTCTGATATGATCCTATAAATATCTGCTTTGTTTATACCAGATAATGCTTCCAATTTTGGAAATCTTGGGGTTTTTTCCCTTTCAGTGATCAAAACCTGATCAATGACTATCACCTCATAAAACCCCAATATTTTTCAGTTCATGCTCCCAGCACTGGCTAGATCATGCTTCAGAATTCTGCATGCTTGGGAGACCTGTCATCTAGAAATAGTACCAGCTGTTCCTCAGCAAAGGGGAGTGCCACTGTTCTTTGTTTTGCTAAGGGTAGATTTGGCAGGTCAAGGTGGGTCTCAGAAACCTGTAAATGAGAAAAGTAAGCACAGTAGATGGAAGCCAGCCATAGGATGCAAGAAAGGTAATTTCTCTGTGAATTCTCATTTATTTCCCTTACTTTCAGAAAGGAGAAACTCTGTTTGTTATCTTACTTTGTTATCTCAATTGGATTTTTTGTTTTTTCCTTCATTGCATGTAATCATGGTGTGCATATTGGTTTGTCTCTCACATATACTCCTTATTGGCGATGTTTTGGTTTTAGAGAGAGAAAAGTAAAACAGATGAGTTTATGTGTAAAGATTGATTAAAGATCCACTGACACCAAGATAAGAATTTTCACTGTCTTAAGCCAGCTCTGGGAAGGACAAAGTATGATCTTTTTGAACAATCAGTTCATGTTTGCCATCAGACCCAGGGTCATATATTCTATTCACTCAGAGCTTTTTTAGAATTGTCTATGTGGAACAGAGTTCAGTGTAGGATGTCACTGCAACAGAGCACAATAGAGGGCATTAAAGTACCCACAGTTGTCCTCTAGTAAAGAAATGTGCCTGTGTGATACACCCCAGGCTTCTGACTGAAGAACTGGTGCATTGCTCACTGAGTTTATCTATTATGGGGTACATGCAATCTCTTTCGGAGTTGTCCTTCCAAATGCTATTGACTTCAACTCTAGCTCAGAATCTGAATAACCTGATGAGCAATAGCTGTATTTTACATTTATGGTGGTTTTAGATTATCCATAAAGTGTTTTTTCTATAAACATTGCCATTGACACAGCAATGCAGTTTATCCAGAAGAAAAGCTAGAGTTAACCTTAAAACGAAAAAAAGGCAAGGAAAAGGAAACCAAATATACAGGATCTGAACAAGCCATTACCTTCTATAAATGTGGATAAACTTCCATGAAAATTACTGATAAACAAGCAACAGAATCCTAACTTTTTTAGCCTCATCTTACAAGTAGATTGGGCAGCTGTTTACGAAGATGTAACTGGTCACGAGATCAACTGAATCTCATTATGTTGGAGTAATCCACACTCTAATTGTAAGGTCATTATCACTGGTAGCTGCAGAAGATTCTCTTGCATACTTCTCTACTTACATGCAACTCCATGCATGGAAAAAAACCGAAAACAACTGGATGCAGGGCAGTAAGGAGAATAGCAATATTCTCTTTTCCCTGGCAGGCTGGCAAATGCTCCTGACATCTGCTGTATCCAAGAATGAAAGAGTAGTTAAAGTCCCTGACCCTTCCAATCTCCTCTTCTCCCTCCTGTTTCACCATTTATGGTGCAGGTTTCAGGTGCTTGCTAACTTTATTAATTTGAAGACTACAACATTTTTTTTCTTTTAATTTATCAAACATCTTAGTTGGTGGGAGCCTTCATCCTTTCAAGAACAAGACACACATGTAAAGTGGAGAAATCACAGGCAAACTCTGGCATATGTAGAAACAATGACATGCATTCTCTACCTGTTAATATACATACATTTTAAATTTTATTTAATCTGTTTGCATATACATTGGATAGTGCCAAAGGCATGCAAGTAGTCATTTTAGATGTAGAGAAAAGATGACTGAAAGGGATTCTAAAGGGATAGTGAGGAGAAAATAGACAAAGGGAAGAGAAGAGAAAAGAGAAAGCCTCGAAGAAGATGGACAGATGTCCAGAAGACATGAGGAAAAGACAGTATCTCTCCATTGAGCTGAGCAGAAGGAAGCTGGAGAAATGCCATGGCACCCAAGAGCAACACATTGGTCTTGAGGACCTCTTGGTTATAAAGGTTCTCTTTTATTTTTCTCTTTATGCCTCGTTCCCACATCTCTCTCCTTCAGATACTTTCTTTTAGCAAAGGAGCAGACACATATTGTCAATTTTCACACCATTCTTCAGCTTTTTCAAAAGGCAGGAATTTCTAATAAATGGAATCTTGTGTGTAGGCACAAGCACAAATACATCTACCCTTTCCAGATAGAAAGGAGTAATTTTAGTTTTTAGCTTTAAACACTCTAGTCACATCTCTGTGACTTGTGCCTGAATTCAGACATTTTCATAGTTACTTTATTTAGGTTTCCACCACAGACATCATGAAATTCAGGGCAGTCAGTATGTAAAATCAAAATTACACTCGTTTTTTCTCTCCTAAGAGCACCTTGCTCAGGTTGTGCATCTTGTTTATGCACACCTTATTTCACAATAAGCAAGCACTGCTGCTCAGCTAATCTGATGAAATATTGTCTTTTCATCTCCTTCTCTTCCCTCTTCTGCCACCTCCTCCTCTTCCTTCCCCTTTTCCCTTCTCTTTTGCACTTGACATAGGAAAGGAAGAAAAAAAAAAAGCAACAGAAAAAAGAAAGACGCCTTTGGGATTCCTTAAGTCTCTGTTGGCAGGACTCCTTGTTTGTGGTGCAGGTGTGCAAGGGACCTCCTCCATGTCATCACCACAGCAACCTGCCTGTCTAATCTGCTGAATATAAAAAAGAAATAGACAGAGAAAAGCCATCCACCCCCTTTTACTCCATCTATGAGCCCAACAGAAGGATATAGTTTCCAAGCATTCCTCATAATTCCCCAGCCATTGCCCAGGCAACAGCCACAAGGAGCTGGCAGGCCCTGTGGAGAGAAAGCAGTCCCTGTCTGGAATTCATTCCACCACCAGCACCGAACACCTCCCTCCCCCACCTCATGATTCTCTGTTCTTTGCCTTACACAAATGTTGCATGCACGTGCATGCACACACAGACTTGCACATGCAGAGCTTAGACCCTTGCATGTTCCTTCATACCTTCCCCCCTTTGTAGCAGGTCAGATCAGGAGCACATGCATTTCATCACCCTTGACTTCACGTGACCTCCTGTTCCCAGAATACACACCGGGAGAGGCCAACAGAATATTTCAAAGCTGTCATTGCCTGAATATTTATTATAAAATGACCCCATGCCCCTTCTATTGTGTCTCTTTTAATTATTCACTGTTACCAATAACAAGGTAAATGTTAGATCTAACTTTGTAAAGTTCAGCCTCCCATAGGAAAAAAGATCTATGTTTTACATTACCCAGTTATTATTGAGCTCATATGGCTCAGCAGCCAGATACTGTAGTGATAGATACTTCAGAAATGCCAGCTGGGAGCTCAACATAAGCATTTGGGAGAAGTTATAAAAAGAGGGGGTTGGAAACCTTTGAAGGTATTTAAATCTCTAGTCACCTTTCAGATGGGCTGTTCTGTTAGAAGTGTGTTTATTGTCTAGAGAAAGGATTGGTGAGAGAATACTCCTTATCAAAGCTAGTGGTTTAAAAAGCAGTCCCTTGCAGTTTCAGTTATGACAGCTGTTTCTGGAATATGAAGAGGTTTTTCATACTGTGGGCTCTCTATCCCCTGTATCCAGCAGTGAAAGCTCTCATTTGTCTTCCCACCATCATGTTGATGCAGCTGGGTTTGACGCTGCTTACCTCAGCACTTTTTTTTTGTTAAAAGACAGAAGGCTTACTTGTGATCCCAGCCTTTTCCTATCATATGACACTCAGCTAGTGGTTTTGGTGACTTATTTACTGGCACTAACCCAGTAAAAACAAAAATGAACGTTCACAACTAATAAATCCTTGAGCCCAGATAGCTTCAGCTACATTATAGTAGGATTACATCAAACTGTCCAGACTGATATGAGTGTTCCCTGGGAACCTGAAATCTAGCAAGTACAGTGGGGGTGTCTATTTCATCCTCACTTGAGCTGGTCTTTGATAACACAATGTACAGGACAGCTAGGTGTACAGTGCTAGAAAGGGGTGTGCATAAAAAAAGACCTTCTCTCTTCCTTGTTGGATTTATTTGGACACTTCTAGTAAACTAAATAGTATAACAGTATAAACAGTCTGCAGAGCATAATAGCATCAACTCTGCCAGAACTGGGGAGACTGGAAGAGAATTTCCATCTCTCTCAACTGCTGTGAGAGACACCATTTTACTGCAGATGAAAGGTCAAAAATGTTTAGCTAATGTAAATCTGTGCTGTGCTCTACTGCATACAGGCTGAGGTCAGTCCCCTTTGTAATATTATAGGAAGTAAAAGCATTCCTTCAGTGTGCTGATGATAACATTGTTTAGCATTGCATTCCTCTTTCTGATCACTGTAACTTCCTCACAGATCTGACGTATAATATTTCCATCAGTGACAGGGCTCTGCTCTCTAACCCTCTGACACTGGTACCTTTAAAATATTTCCACATTGTAGCTCAGTGGGGACAATGTTGAGTAATTGTGCTTATAGCAAAGAATATTTTTATTAACTTGCAACCACATTCTTTGACGTGCAAGTCAACAGAGTTGACTAAACAGTCCAGAGTTCAGTAGTTGAGGATGTAGGGCTCAAGCAGTCATGTGTTATTGTAAGACAAGGAGTTTATTTCATTTAACAAGAAAGCAGCTACATGAAATGCATTAAACAGCCTAGCTGTTTTGCTCTCCAGCAGTTTACTACTTCCTTCTTCTTAGCAAAAATAACTAAGATTACTTTATGTGCTATTTGAGAACTGGCATGCAAGTGACCTGTTCTCCATGCACAGAGTGACATGTTTCTCTGTTGCACAGGGGAACTCTTCCCTGCCTTTCCCGTCCATCTGCCTAGCAATGGACAAAATCTGAACATTAGTGCTGCTGCCACAGAAAGGAAAACATGTGTCCAGCAAATTGATTGGAAAAAGAAATGAGGGTGTGTTTGGTTCTTAACTGAGTCTTCTAGAAAGCTGTGTGGGAGGTATGTAGATGAGGTTTCACTGAAGGGGAAAGCAAAGGAAGTATTCTAGGTCTGACATATGCTATTAATGAAAAATGTTTGATAAACCAGGCATTCTGCCATCTTATGACATCCACTTACCACTTGAAAAACATGAAAGAGTTAAGAAGAGAGAAGGTATGATGAAAAGAAAGAAGTTTATGCTGTTAAGCTTGGCAGTCAATGCCAGTGCTGCCACAGGTTGTGTGCGTGACCCTGGTCACAACAAATATTGCATTAGCTCCATTTCCCATCTGCAAAGTAGGAATTCTTTGCCAGATATTATTTTTTTTTCTTTATTTTTGACCATAAGTTTAGTCTTTTGTTTATTTAAATTTCAGGACAATGATTCATGATTACCAAGGCCTTAAAGATTAGCATTCTAATTTTCTATGTGATATTTACATAGGAAAAATATTTCAAAATTTAAAATTAGGAGATCTATGCAGCAGAAAATAGGTACTGTCCTGTAATTAAAAATACAGTATGTTGAGAAAGACAGCTTTCTTCCATATGGTACAGTTAAAATCCTAACAACTTGTGTGGTTTCCAGGAACCTGAAAAAATTGGAGTAAAGGTATGAATTAAGTTAATGCAAAAGCAGAACTCCAAAAATCTGAAACAAACCCATAGTAAATTAGTTAGGATTATTGCTTAACTAAGCTTTTTTTCTTAAACTTCTTGAACTTTCTTTCTTTTGTCTCTTTTAGTTTAACTTAACATTTAATCTGTCTTTGGGATTCAGTTTCCTGAAGGTAAATCAGAGGTTTGTATTCTTTTAAGCAAAGAAGAATACTGATGTTTAAAAAATCAAAGCAATTGAAAGACGTGTTCTCATCTCTGGAAATGAGCTGTGTACAGGATGTTACTGGCATGCCACTGTATTTCTTAGGTGCTCGAAACTGCATGTTTCCCAAAGGAGAGGGTGTTTTTTTCACTCTGGCGGGTACAGCCACTTCAGACAAGCAGAACAGTTGTCTAATGATAGAGAATGTTCTGGTGAAAGAACATTATGGAGGAACTTGGGGAAAAAACTAACCCCACAAGTTCTCTTAAACATATACGGTACTGTGTAAATGTCAGCATATTTGCTGGCCACTGCAGATGTCTATCTGAAAAAAAAAAATCAGCTCTCATACACTCAGTATCTGTCTCTGTTATTTAAGTGTCAATTTATAGCTCTATTTTTGTGGGTATAGCAGTCTTACACCACTTTCGTAAAGGAGAGTCCTCATTCTACCTGTATAGTCCTTTATGATGATAGACCGCAGATTTGAAATCCTGCTTACTTTTATGAGATAAAGAAAATGATGGTTCCTATAATACTGATAATACTCCATCCAAAAAATCAGAAAATGTTGTATTTTTCTATCATCCAGCATTCACCTGTTTTCAGTTCCATTCTATTAGGCTTCTATATAGGTAAAAGTGGAGACAGGTAATAAACCTGTTTAACAGCCATACCCTCATTAAGCAAAAATTCCACAGGCTATAAGGTCAGGAGGGATCAATGTGTTCGTCCAGTCTGACCTCCAGCCCAAACACACACCATTAGACTTCCATAGAAGTCCTTGATTAATTACAGCAGGTCATGTGCTTGAGCTAAGAATAGAGGATTACACAGAACAGTAACTTCTCCCTAAAAGATCCATCTTCATAATCACTGTTCAACTGGAATATCAGCTCCAAGTCACATCAAACAGATGTTTATTCATTGAAGGGAAGAAGCTTACAGTGCAGTGACACTGAATACAGCCACAATAAATCTTATAAAGCACATCTGCCTTTCAAAAATTTTTTTTGAAGAGAACCTTCAGTTTTTTTGAATGTTTCGTTCTTCTGGTTTTTTTCTCTCTTTTCTGGAAGTTAGTCCTCTTGACATTTTGTCTTAATGTCTTGATTATATATTTAGTTGAGAATAACACCTTGGACTTAATCAAACCAGAAGGAAACTGCTTTATGGTGAACTTTGGAGGTAATTCCCTGCACTTGGAGAAATATTTACAATATCCCTGCTCAGCAGTACTTAAGTGACAAAAAAGAAATAGTAGGACATTAAACTTTTCTGGTCCTTCTCTTTGTACATTATGCTAGGAAGAAATATGCTTTGGATCTAGATGTACTAAAACCAGCAGTCATTGAATCACTGCACCTAAATAAGTCACTGCACCTAAATAAACACTGACAGTGTACTCAAAGGAGAGCTATAATTCTGCACCTGAAATCATTGGAGGTCAATGAAATGTCTGCATTGCCTGGAAGCTTTGTTTTCTGTCAATCACGGGTAAGCTAGTGCATTTTTTTCCTTCAGTGCTTATTCAGCAAAAACATAGGTACAGACAACAAGCATTTAGAGACTGGCAAAATGGAAAGTATGAGCAGAATTAAACAAAAAAAAGAAAAGCCCCAAACCCTACTATTTTATATATACAAACACCCAAGTAATTTCTTAATGACACAAAATTATATACATAAGAAGAAGAGTCAGAATAGAAAATACATATCAACAAATGGCTATTAACTATATAAATGAGCAAATACTGACTTAGGTAGTTCCCTAAAATAAACTCCTTGGCCAGTATGCAAAGTACAAATAGCACTTATTTAATTTGCTAAGGAAAGAGTAGAGATTTCTTTCTCATGTCAAATAAATAGAATAAATAAATAACTCAATGCTGAGCTCTCTTTTTCCTTTGTTTTTTACTATTAATTCTATGAAGATGGGATGGTGCAATTACAGAGATAAAATCTTTTAGCTATTATCTAAGCAATACAGAAGACCTCCCTAACAACAATCCTCTGTTAGGATGTACCTGCACTACATTTCTCAGTTACCTTTTGCAGTGGGATACTGAGCAGGTTTGTAGTTAAGGAATGATTCAGACTTAAGGGGGACTATATGAAGTTCTTAGTCCAATGCCAAAGAATTCCTGTGCAGTCTTAGATGTTTTTTTCTTGATCTCTTTGAATATTGCTTGTCTTTTTGCACCAAATGGGATAACAGACTTGGTCTCCCACCTTGATTATGTCTCTCTTCGTTAGACTATAAAGCCATCAGGAAGTTAACTTCATATGGGTAATAAAAGAGGGCCCTGGTATTAATCAGGACTTCAAGACAGAAGTGTAGTTCATATTATCAGTAGCACTGTTATTACTAGTATGACTGGATGGTTGGTTAGCTGGACACCTCTGCACCATCATTTTGCCTGTGAAGACAAGTACTTCTCCTTCCCACAACAATCTCTTTGACTTTATTAGAACAGGTTTTAAGCTCATATGACCCTGTCTATATAAATGAGATATCAAAGATCAATATGAGTCAAAGGCTGGCAGATCTGTGAAGCTTGTTTTATGTTCATCAAGAAATACAGTGAAAAGAATTGTAGGCAATCCCTAAAAAGCTTCCTCAGTCTTTTAACAGAAAATACAGGTATAAATTGACCTACACTCCCTCTTGAAAACAGCATTAAATATGTTACCCTACATTTTACTGCTTCTTTTTCTGGCAAGTCTCACCAAAGCAGATGAAATAGATCATAGAGCTTGGCAGTCATGCTTTTGTACCTGATCCATGAGAGTCAGTGTGGATTTTCCATGGGAGCAGATAAACATTAGTTAAAAAAATCTAAGGTAACAAGATGGTGTAAAGATAGCATTCCATTCAATCTCCTGTTTGAAAATTGGCATAGAGGAAATATCTATATGGATAATGGACAACATAAGGTACACCATGTACTAGCCCTGAGGTCTAACTCTATGAAGTCCAGAAAAAGGTTGGATTTTGGACCTGTCTCTCAAAGGATTTGTGAAGTAGAGAGCATCATAGTAACTAGATTTAGGTCTGAACAACCCCATTATCCATCTCAGGAGACAGCAGAGAAAGGCTGGGAGAAGGATACTGAAATCTTACTTCATCAATGGAAAAGGAAATATTTCGTAAACAAAACTTTGCCACAGTTTAAAAAAGTAGCAAATATAAATGGTGTACTGCTGTTAGAAATTGTCATAGACCCAAGTTTAGCCAGTGTTTAGAGCAAAAAAGATAAAGTCAAGACTGAGCTTTACCACAAAAAAAAAAAAAAAAAAAAAGAAAACCAGAAAAAAAGAAATTGCATTTTTCTCTTGAAATGTAAAGGCATTATAATTCTCTGTTGTTCATCCTTCTGTCACCAAAAACACTTGCTAAGGGACTCTAAATCTGTTTTCAAAATGTAACTCTTCACCAAGAGAAGTCAGGAAAAGGCACTGTGCAGAAATGTTCTCTGGCAGTAGAGTACAACTAATAAATATTGAACTATACCTCTAAATCAGTAGGTCAAGGCATACATTTAAAGACTTTTATCTTTAGTCTTTTCTGACCATCATCGCAGGTAGTGAATATTTGAAAAAAGCAGACATACACAAGAGGTAAGTTTTCCAAACAATCCAGTACAGTTGGATCATTGACTGATAATTTGCTGTATATCTTTTCAGCAATGAAAAAGTGCAAAACATTTTAAAGGGCTAAATCATTCTTACTAATGCCTCCATGCCTACTGTAATGCAGCATGCTCTCCTGGTTTTCACAACATCTAACCATGTGACATTAACGGCATTGTCTCATTGTCATTCCAAATATCCTACAACAGAGTAGTCTGATAAAGGGATTGGTCTTTGACTCTAGTTCCTGTTGCACTTGAAAAGCAGCAAGGACTAGTCTACTCTTTCTGTAACTAGAAGTACGGTAAGAAGAAATATGAGGGGGGTCCTGTAGCTCTATCTGTAGTCAGAACTCATTTTCAATGTAAATGTCACTGCAAAACATCAGCAGAATTTAGGTAGCATAGCTTACCTTGTTTTCAACAGCTGCATCCTAGAATCCTTGTAACATCTTGTCCACTAACAGGAGTAGACATGAAAAGTCGTTTACTTTTATTCACATATTGTCTCCTACAATCCAGAAAAATGTCTTTTGATTCAGGAAAACAAGCTAAGACATTAAATCTGTCACTTGTCTCGAATTCCCAAAGTGCATGTTCAACTAGTCTTCATTAAAAATAAACAAGGATACATATACATCTAAACCCTCATTCAGCTAGCAATTGCAATCATTTGAGCAAAACCACAAAAGATCCAAAAGTTCTTCTACATCATGAAAATTTTATTAGCAATAGCATTTGATCCTGTATTCATAGAAGTTTCCTTAGGCACTGTGGAATGGCATATGTGGTTCTCTCTGTTGCGAATTGAATATATATTTCAAAGTTGGATTCTCAATATCTTTGTGTCTTGACCAGGGAAAGAAGATTCACACTATTTATTAGAAATGGGAGGTGAAACTTACTTACTTACTGAGTTGTACTGATTAGAGGATCAAACCAAATAAGGGAGATCAAGTGAGTGCTTGAATTCGGGTTAACAGATGAGGGCATTAAAGTTTCACAGTTTTTCTAATATATGAGCCAAATCTGTAGCAGAATATTCAGAACATTATCTGGGGATGACCAGACCCAAAAACTGATGCAATTTCTGAGTGCAAACCTCAAATGTTATCTCTTGTCCATACTTGGCATGGAACATTTCATTTGAAAATATTTTCCTTAAATTTGTTATGAGTGTAGTTTTTTACTATTATGCAAAAGGAGTTTGTGTTCATAGCCAACAAAAAAACTGGTGCTAAGTTTTCTGTTATTTTTCTTGTTCCTAGGTCTCTTTATTTTCTTTGTGCTGAGTTATGCTTCTTGTCAGTCACCAGGAGCAGCTAAATATATAAACTAAAAAATATAAACTAAAATAATACATTTTTAAAAAGAAATCAGGTAAAATAATAAAACATTGTCTACTAAAATGGCCAACACCAGCAGGAGTGCTTATTTATTAGATGTAAATGTACATAGTAGTAAATCACAGCAGAGAAAGACAGGGAGACAAAAATTAAATAATCTAACCTACACTTTTTAATTTAATATTCTATTAAAAAAGATGTTCCATAGTCAATTTTCTAAATTTCTGATTTTCTTGATAGTCTTTCTTGAACTATTACTGTGCTATTTATTATCTTTTTCTCTCATGTAAGTGACAACATAAGAGATGGAAAAAGAAAATATTGCTGGCATCTTATTGTTCCTTTAAAACAATTTACAAGTGAAATTGGAGCATGTTTTCTCCCCAAAAGGTAGTAATTCAATACTCCAGCTTCATCATGTGTTCCTTAGAATTGTTCTTCTAAAAATTGTAGTAGCAGAATGGTAGCACTTCCTATGCTGGACAACTCACAGCCTATCCTTGTTTCTGAGAGTATGACAACATTTGTAAGGAGGCTAAGCTTACTAAAAGTTAATATTTGGAAGGTTCTACAGGACTCATGTTTGGCAAGCAGAGTATAGTAAAAAAAGTGGCATTATTTTTGATCATATTTAAAAAGACAGTTTCCTGAAGACTAAAGGATGCTGTGGGGAATGAGGCCCTGCATTAGTTTCTCCCTTTTTGCAGAAGACTCAGTTTCTAAGAATGAGTTCTGTTTAATTAGTGTGACAGTAGCCCCTGTTTTGATTCTGGTTTTTCAGCCTTTTCCAACTTCCTGCACTAGAACGGTGCCTGGAAAGAAACAACAAAATGAAACGAAACGCAACGAAACGAAACGAGACGAAACGAAACGAAATGAAACCAAAACAAAATAAAACAAAACAAAACAAGACAAAAAAATAAATCAAACTAAAAACAACCAACCAAACAAACAAAAACAGAAGCCAAATCAAAATGGACTCAAAGGAAAGGAAATTGGAATTTTTCTTTCTTTTTGTGCACCTACTCGCAGAGCATGAGAAGTTAAAAAGTCCTTCATTTACAATAAGCTCTACTTAGCAATAACTAAAAAATCAGTGTATTATCCACACTATTTCCATACTAAATCAAAAACATTGTACCAACTTCTAAGAACATTAACTCTATCCTAGCTGAAAATGATAGTTTCCAGACAGACTCTTAAGGGTTATCCACAGGGGAGTAAGTTGCTTAGCTATTATTATTTGAATAGCTTTCAGGTCCACTCATGTACCAAGGTTAACAAGACAGTTCAACTAAAAATAGTCGTAAATACAAAGAGTGTGTGTAATCCTGTATTTTAAAAAAAGGTGAAGTGTCAAGAACTGGCTTGCACTGTGAAAATCTACGACATCAAAAGTTATGGCTAGAGCTAAGTAAATTCAAACTGTTAGGGAGGATAAATAGGACAAAGTAACAACCTTAGCTTTGATTTTCTGGCTTCAGCCTAGGACTCATGAGCAGAACTATTAAATGTTGTGGAACAGAAAGGGATGGATACATTTTAATATTCACTTTGTAGTTCACATTGTAGCAAGCACTAAAAAAATCTATGTAAGAAAAATAAAATACTTTAGTGTTCCTTATCTCTTGAAGCCCAAATACAGACATATAAACTGGACAAGATGATCCTTTTGAAGTCCACGTAACTGCTGTCTAAGTCAATGTCACACTGTGCTCCAGTTGGAAAGGACACTTGCATGTGCATTTGCATATTTTCAGAGCAGGAGTTCTGAGTGTGTTCCAACTCTTCATTGCACACAGAGTAAGCACAGTCTCCACATAAATGTACACTAGATCAAAGTTCTCAGGAGTAGTTCAGATGCACTCACTTCTGTTAGGATCTTTCATCCTCACTATCTATATATATTTTATATATATTATTCTCACCTATAAAACTGAAGATAACTTATCATCACAGAAAGCTAAAAATAGTTGTCTCCCATACTTATATTTGTTATTTCTGTTATTATTGTTGTTATTATTTGTTGTTTCTGTTATTATTTGTTAAATATGCTGTCATGAAGGTTTTGGAAAAATATCCCTGACATGACAAGGAAAAGTAAAGAATGGAAGATGTAGCTGTTTGCAAAGCATCTTAACGACAGAAACATGAAAGTTTACATTAGTTAAATATGTTGTTTAATTATATTGTTTCATAAATGTACAGCTCACTGACGATATAGCTCAGTCAAGGATGCATGGCAAGAGTGCACACACAAATGCAGGTAGTGGTGAGATCTCTCAGAGTGCTTCTTACTGTTGAGACACAAACTGGCAAAACCTTCTCTTTTTTGGTGGTTTGGTTTACAGCACATGATGACAATATTTTTCACACACCTCTATAAAAACAGTAGGTAAATCCTTCCCCCAGAGTCTGGAGTTATAAACATTATACTGCCTGTCCACTGCAGTGCTTCCATTTTCTAAGCCTGTGGAAGGTTTGAGAAGTACTGAGTGTCCTTGTTGAATAGCAATTATATATTATTTCAAGTGCCCCAACTAATCAGCACTTCTAACAAAACCATTCATCCAGCAGCTTCCAGTTTTCAGAGTATGCGGGGTGCATCACTCAAAACGATGAAACCTGCTTCCAGCTGTTGTATGTTCGATGCAAGCATTCCATGTCACAGCTTCTCTTATGGCAGTTACTTATCACCTAAGTTCCACTCCAGTCTTTTTCTCTGCTTCATTTAACCACATCACAAAGCTTCCTGTTCAAGGGCCATCCAATCTTGCATTCTGTTAGCCCCCACACACTGTTTTAGCCCCCTCTTGTATTGTTAGCCCCCACACACTGCCTCCCAGCTTAGATCAATGTCTTTCTTTCAGCCACACAGGTGCTACTTTGCCCACTCCACAGCCAGCTTCCCGTAGGCTGCTTCAACCCTGCCCCTGGGATATTTTGAGAGGACTTCCTTCCAGAGTCACAACTCCTGCTCTTCCCTACCAATTACCTCTCCTTTTACTATCCTCAAAGGATTTCAGACCCCTCTACTGCAAATACTTGCACAAGAATTTATCGCAGAATGCAAGATGGAGCCCAGGAGTCTCCGTGTACTGATGGGAAGAAACAAGAGCAAGAAGGTGATAAGCCATGGGACTGGCTCGTCTTCCATTTTATTCAACTATAGATCAAGAATATTTCCACTGAAATCACTCAAATTAAGTAAATCAGACTTTACCCATACCATACTGAGTTTTGGGAGAGATCATTCCTCACTCCTGTGTAGTGTGTATAACTGAATGTTCTTGCACACTACATCAGACCTTGTTCAGTAGGTAGTTTTCTCTCCTTGAAAGCTTTCTGTTTTTTACTTTTATCAATGCTCTTCTTGATCATATGACAAGAATGGAACTCTCCTAGATGGAATGTATATTAATTTCCCTATGGAAGATAAGGAAAAGGCAGCTAAGGGATAATTTATCACAGTAGACTAAGGCAAAAGTATCGACCAACTAGTCCTTTAGACAGCTTTTTCATTCTTTCCTTTTCTAAGTTTTTTAATCATACAAGTTCTCAGCTAAAGTTACTTCCAGAGTTTTCTAAAGGATTGAAAGGATTGAAGCACATACAGTGAATATTTACAACATAAAAAATAGTGCTAAACAACAAAAACATTACTTATTTTTTTCCAGCAAACTCAAACATCCTCTACAATCTCATTGATAAAATCTGTTTCTTCTACCTTACGAATCTACTCAACCTCATAATTTGTGATCCCTCTGATTCCAATAATATTTCTCCTTTAAATTTGTATCTACAGTCAAAATGTAAAGGTTAACACTCCAGCTGTTTGAGAAACTTCTTAAGATTTCTTCAAATGGATGCATGTTATAAGGACATTAATGTTTCAAGAATGAATATGAGGATATAAAAAACCTTGTTTCTAGAATAAACACTACATTGACTGTAGACAATTTAAAAAAATGCATGTTTTGGAGATGTTTTGCTAGAATGTGACACTAAGTTGGCTATGTGCACTGAATGGCCTTCATTATCAAGTGTGTAGTGCTTTTATTATGAATTCATTTCACATGAAAAAAGCATTTTTTTTCCTCGATCAAAATTCATCCAAATAACAGTTTTTCCAGAAGAACTCAGAAGACAAGAATTTATTAGAGCAATTCCCATTATGAAGGTTCTTTTATATATATATATATATATATATTTTTTTTTTTTTTTAATTCATAGTAAAGGCACTGGAGATGTTGAAAGAGAACATTGAAAATCTTAGTGTATAAACAAACTAAATGGGCACTGAATTCTACTCTGTTGTACTTGGGTAAAACTGATTTGTTGATCTCAAGCATTCATTAACAAACTCTCTTTCAAACACAGGAGACATAAGGAGAACTCAGCCTCTGCCTCTATGTACATTTAAGAATGCATTAAGGTAAATTTTTCTGTGATACATACAAAGTTTTCTTCCTCCAAATAATTAATTTTCCACAAGATGGTCACAGATATCACCCATAGATATAGTACCCATTCATAAGCTTTTTGTACACTTCCCCAGTCCCAAAATTGTCCATTACCTAAAGGTAAAAAAATTGATCAATCTAATCTACCTGAATGGATTCTAAATAGATTGAAAATCAGTATGGTGCCCAGTACCACAGAACTGAAGTTTTCTGTCTCATACTTCTCATGATCTAGTACAGGTTAAGGACTTGCCTAAGTGTGCTCTTGTTAATTTCAAAATAGAGACATCACACCTGTACAATCTAAGCTACCCGTCCAAGCTCAAAACTGGATGTTTGCATTAGATATGGAACCCAGCTCCTGCAGAAAAATATTTTAACTGACTGATCATCCTTATCTATGCTCTGATTGAAGTAGAAAGATCTATATTCAAACAAGTTTGTTTTGCTCTTAGACACAAAATCTCTTCAGTGGCCATTCCTTCACATAAAAACGTCTATACATCCTTTAAATTTTGATTAACCGTCAAGGCATGGTATTCAACATGCAAACTAGCAAAGATACAAGACCAGAGTGAGAGCACCTTTCAGGAGTGTTTTGTCCATTTGGATGTGAGTCAAGCAGCCAAATGATAGAAACAACAAATTCAAGTATGTGCATATGTGACTCCTAGCTGTCCCTCCTGTCCCAGCATCAGTGTAAGCAGCAGACTTCAACAAACTTCTAAACTAGGCACATCAAGTTAATTCATGGTTATTATTAAGGAACTGAAGTCCCAGGCCTTCATTCTCAAATTTTGAAGACAAAATGAGGCATCAAACCTGACACTTATAGTTCAGTATCTAAAACACAATGTCTTTTAGAAGCAGATTACTTACATGTGCAAGTTTTTCATAGTACAAAAAGTGAAGAACAACACAGGAATCGTAAAACAGTTCACTTCCCATGACCAAACCACAAGAACAAACTTATGGGAGAGGCAGTACGACATGCTGTCTCTCAGAACACATACACCATCTGTGTTCCTCAGAGGGAATAAATTTATTTTCCAGCGTGCTAAAGAACATATTTCTTCTGTTTTGGGTAACCATCTCAGACACGACATACATTTCCAAGGAAAGGGCGGCATTCATTTTTTTAAACATCTCACTTCTGAAATATTTTGTGTAATTATATATAGAAAAAGAATTAGCACTTCTAAATGCAGTGCTTCTGAAAACTATCTTGCTGAAAACTGACCTTGGTATCATTAATTCTGGATAGTTTAATTTTTTCAGCTATATAGGTTTTGTGAAGTTCACTGTAGAGAAATAGAAGCACAGAGGGATTTTCTGTCAAAAACCCAGGTTCTGCTTCTGTTTGACTTGAGGGATAGTGTTTTTCTTCACAAGCAGCTCCCCTTATATTAAAATCTACCCAGAACTGATACAGTGAAGACAAAGTTGGAACACAAGATAATAGAAAGAGGAATGGCAAACATATGGGACAGGTGAAACAGAATCTAGACTGCAGCAATAAAATAGGAACCTTTCTTGGATTACAAGCAGTATTACATTAAGCTGTCATTTAGTTAAAGCTTACAGGTATAAGAATCAGTACTACACTGGTGTTCAGGAGAGGGCATTTTCTTAACATGGCTAGCAGATAGTTTTAAGACTAGATTTAACACTCAGTGATATGCTAGAACCGATAGTAAAATATATATTTTTATCTCCAAATCTTTACATCTGTTTTGGTGAGCACTATGTCTGGACTCTGTCCTGAAGAGAATCAATCCTGAAAAATCCAAAGCTCATCCTGGGAGTACAAGTATATAAGCACAAGGCAATAGCGATGGTAATTTCCAAATGGATTTGCATGTGTCCTTCAGGGGTTTCAGTAATTATCCACGCAATCGGTAAAGTGTACTGATGGAGCATCACTCACATTGACACAATTTGGAACTGGCACCCTTTTTAAAATGTAATGATGGCAAGAACCATCCAAAGACTTCATTTAGTTATTTACATCCATAGTGATTTCAGGAAAGCATCAGCTAAAGGACAAGTACAATTGCTCCTGTGTGCACAGAAATCGACAAAGAAATGGGAACCCACATTCTCCCTGGAAAACAAAGTCACAGAGGGTTTCTCTGGCCTCCATGTCATTTCTTGGAGTATTGTAAATACTCTCTTTCCTCAATTACATACCTTGTAGATCATTCAGGTAGGTAAAGATGTTGTCTATAGTTAATCTTAAGGAATACATAATCAAATCCATTCACTAAGCACATTTCCTTGCTGGTTGCTGAATCAGTAATTAGAGCTGAAAAGAAGGTGCTCTATTGCTGCAGGTCTTCCTCATCTGACCAAAAATACAACACTGGTATGAGCATGTACACTTTGGCTTATTTCAAACAATTTTTGGCTTTAGATGGAGATTTTCTGTTTTAGAGTTAAATCAAGAGACTATTAGAAAATTGTTTATTAGACAGTCTCTTAGCTCCTTAGCTCCTTTGTTCCATTGTCAGGCACAAGATATGCATAAATATGCCCATCTTATTTTGAGTGTAACCTGGATGGGATCATACCTAGATGTTGATGCAATCAGAATTGAACATAAGATTATGTAAATCTGCAGAGCAGCAGTAGCACCTAGATACTCATCCTTTTCTTGGTTTTCATTGTCTTGCTTTGTTCTGTGTCCTTTGCAAATTTTCAGTTGTATGATTTCTCCAAAGGAAAATAACAACCAGATTAAATTTAGACAGTATAGGTGGCTTATTTACTTTTTAAAAAAAATTCCATTTCAAGCTTTTTGCACTGACTCTGAGAACAAAGTAGTCTTCTAACAAACAAAACTGAATACTAAAATTTTACGTCAGCATAGGTAAAGTTTGAAGAAAAGAGCAAATACCACAATTATTATTCTAAAGGTCAGATATTATGGATTCAGGGGTCTATTAAAAATTCCAAACATGTTTCATGTATGTTTCATATATTTAATGTAGAGCAAAGATGTAGATTGTACACTGCTGTTGGGAAAATTCAGTTTTCAGAGGTGAATTTTTAAAACTGTTTTTCCCTCTCAATTCCTCATTTCTGTTGCCACATATATGCTTTCAGCTTGCTGTCACTCATACTTCTGTGTTATGGTCAAGACCCTTGTGAAACTTGTGCAGTAAAATAATAAAGAAAATATCTTCTGATGACAGTTCTGAAATGGTACTGAACTATATTTTTGTCATGGCTTAGGAATGGTATTCCCAACTTAAGTAGTCCCACTGAAAGGAAGGCCACAGACTGCTCCCTCCTCCCCTACCTCCCAACATCCCCTCCTATGAAAGGGACAAAAGGAAGAGATCCAGAGTTGAGATAAAGAACAATTTACTGGAAACAGCAATGATATATGAAAACAAACAGTGGCAGCAAGAATATTAATAATGGTGTACAAGAGATGGTGATTCCCATGTAAAAATACCAGCCATGCCTGACCTGACAGCTGCCCAGGATTGAACAGTGGTGGATGGGTTCTCTGCCCCACCACACTCTGTTCCGCCCAAAGCCATGACCCTGCTCCCAGAAGCAAGAGTCACTCACTCCTGCCCCAGGTGGTAAACTGGATTTGGAATAACAACCCAGACATGCCTAGGAGGCTTAAGGCTTCTCCCCTCATGGCTACTGCCAAAAATTAACTCTGTCCTGGCTGAAATCAGGACAATTTCTCATCAAAGTCATATCTAAAATCTTAGCTATTACCAAACTAAGCTGCAATCAGAACTTAGTCCAAGCTCTAAAATAGTATTAAGAATGTCTCTATTAAATTAGCTCTGTTATGTTTACGGAGGATCACTGGTCCAACTATGCAACACTCACAAAAAAATAGTTTCAAAACAAGCAAGCTGACACCAACAGAGGTTTTGGGGAATCTTGACATTCTTTTTCTCCTCCTTTCATAGTCAATGAAGACTGACTCAGACTGATTGGCTCACATTATGTAAACTAAAAAGCAAAGAATGGGAGGAGAAGGAGAAGGGTTAAAAAAGAGGGTACTTCCAATTTTTATTTTTTATTTTTTCTATTTGCAGGAAAAGCTTTTGCACCTGAGAAGTGACTTCTAGTTTAAAGGAAAATGAGTCATCTCCATCTGACACCAGATACAGCCTGCACATGTGAGTCTCTTTCATTGCATTCTGCTGAGAAAGGATTTCATAGATGCTGATATGAATGCAACATCTATTGTCCTACGGTGGAGTAGAAACCAGGAAAAGAAGGTATGAAAAGGAAGTTTTCATCCATAATTTTGCTATCTTATTCCAATTATTTTTTATATATATTTTCTTAATCAAGGTGTGAAGCATAATTCAATATACAGAAAATATTCACCACGGCTATGTGGAACCAGAAACCTGGATTTCTGACATCTCATCCTGCTTAATAACATCTCAGAGCAGTGTTTTCCTTAAAGGAATATGGTACACAAGAGAAGAAACAGCCCAAGAACTTTCACAGTGACCAAAGTGGCTCAAATTATCTATTTTTTTACCTTACTAAACTGTAGTACCTCTAGCTGCAAAACACCAGAGCATAAAGGCATAGCCAGAATATTATGGAGGAAAGGGAGAAGAAAAAATATCTGGGCAGAATGATTGAGAACAAAATATCTTACAGTTCTGGCAAGCTTTCAGAGCTTACTTTTTTTCCTTTAAATTATGAGCAGATGTGAGCAAATGCTGTGTAAAAGACTGATCTTCCACCTTAAATGGAAGATAAAATGCAAAAACAACCTAGAAAGCAGTGCCTGCAATACCAATACTGTGGGAGATTTTGAGGAATGGAAAGGTTAGGATAAATTTCAGGAGAAATTCTTAAATTACAACTGCTTCTTTGAACAAAATGTGGTCTACAGGACTTAAGGTACCCCAACACAAAATGTCCTTTTCTGTGCTAAAAAACATTTAATAACAATAATAAGAGAGGAAAGCTTGCATGATTTGTACTCTGCTGTTATTCTTAAAATTCAATCGTTTTCCATCCTCTGTCAAATAAAGCTTATAGATGAATCCAGGATAAATTTTGTACCATCACTAACATTGTTCATCTAGTAGACTAAGTGAATCTGCACAAGAAAAGGGGTCGATAATAGGGGGATTTTTTCAAGGAAAGCACATTTAAGCTGCATCAAGAGAGTCGTGAAAGGGAGGAAAATGGAAATTCACAACCATTCAAACAGGAAAACTCAACTGGTCCCCTATGGAAAGGCCAATAATTTAAAATAAGACCAAGAGAACTTAATTAATCTACTACATTTAATGGTAAGCTCTGAGTTTCAAAATGCACTTCTGCTGACACAGTGACTTAGTTTTCCTTCTTAGTACTGGATTTTCTCAGTGTGGCAATTTTTTTATGGTATTCCTTTAATTTCTCCAGAGCCAGTTAAACCTAACACACCTTGTGGTTTTCAGGACAGAATAGAATATAAACATAGTTGCCTGTCTAAATGAAGCCTAAAGAATCAGGATATCTGGGGAAAGTGTGGTATGTGAATCTACCGAAATGTTGTAAAATTGCTTCATTTTGCATTACATGCTAGTTTATTTTTGATTTTCAGCTGTTCAAGAAATTTTGTTTGCCACTTTTCATATCCCAGTCATGCAGCAACATTGTTTCATGAAAAAATACTGAACTGAGAGCAAACCTAAGTGCAGACCACCAATTCCTACACTTTGTAATAGCAAGCCTTTCATTTTTCTCAAAGTCTGCTGCTACCAGAAACAAGCCTATATAAAAGGGAGCCTCTAACCTTTATATTTGAAGAAAGAATCTGAAAATATATGATAAATATACATCAGCTCCTTAAAGACACCAAAACAATATGTAAAGCCCCAAGATACCCTTATCATATATTTTTTTGAGAAGTCAGGGAGGTCTACCATCTGGGTTTTCTTACTTTTATGTTGGCAGTACTACAGATTTCTCATCATCTTCTGCAATTGCAGTAAGTGTTATAAGGAGAAAGCTCAATAAATGAAGAAAAGACTTCTAAGCTGCTAAGCCCATACCAGGTCAAACACACCTGCACATACCTTCCGAATCAGTCTTCTCTCAAGGGGAAGGGCTAGAAATACTTCTTTACCACACAATTTTGCAACATATCAGAGATGTCAAGTCAGCTCTGAGCATGCTCTCACAATTGTCAGGGATGATAGTTACCTGAAGCATGGAGCAGGCCAGTGCAGCTGCCCCACAGCAGCACTTACACAAGTGGCTCTTGAACTCTGCTCTCTTGACCAGGACACAGGCAGTCACAATAGTCCCTGTGAAAGTGAGGCTGGTCTTTGCGTGGTGGTCCAACAGCCACATTCACAAATGCTACCATAAAATTCCCAGGGATGGGCCTAACAGTGTGATGAAGGATTTACTGACAGAATGCAGTTAAAATAACCTCTGAAGGATTTTCCCAAAAGCTTCACCACCTAAATATTTTCCAAACCTAAACACTTCTGTAAACCTTTTTTTCTGATGAAAAGTCTAAAGAAGGAAGGTTTTTCAGGAGGAACTAAAAGAATAATCAGAAAAATAAATGTTCTTTCACAGCTATTCAACTGTCTTTGGGTCTTCTTAATGCAACATTTGTCATCACAAGCTTCACATGCTATGAAAAGTGTTCTACAAAATACCCTAGCCTAGTTAGATGATAGAAGGAGAATGACAAAAAAACTTTTAGACATCTTCCTTCTGGAGCAAAAAATAATAATACTAAATAATAATAATAATAATAATAATAATAATAATAATAATAATAATAATAATAATAATAATAATAATAATAATAATAATAAAATAATAATAATTCTTCTTCAGCTAGGTTCTTGAGATAGCTTATAATCACTGAGAATAAAAAATCAATCCAAAATTTATAAAGTAGAGTGAGAATCAGCATTTGTTTTGGAAATTCCCTTGGTTATTTCCTCAGGTTCTTCCCAATTTGGAAAAGTCAAGAGTCTGGGAATACTTTCTATCCTAGTTTGGTGTCCATGAAGACAACATCTTAAACATCTTAAATGTCTCCATGCCATTGTACCTATTTTGCTATTAAATAAAAGACATGTCTCTTCTACACTTAGAGAATTAATGAGACAGAGGAGCACAAGTATAGAGGCAAGAGAGAAATATACCAACAAATCCACTTAAATTTCTTGTTTTCCTTTGTTAGACATTGTCACACAAAGGTTACTTTTTATGGTTCTCAGCTATACCTCCAGTACCTCAAACAGCCAAATGTAGAGCAATTCACTCATTTTTTGCAGCCTTACAGAAAGAACTCTGTAATCTTCTTTTCCTCAAGAAGGTTAAAGGGAAACCTGTAGGCTAAAGGATCCTTTACCTGATCAGAAAAGCAAGATTTGACAAAACATAAAAATAAAAAGAACAATAAGGTACAGAAGTGACTGTCGTTTGAAAAGGACTCAGTGCAGAAAAGCTGTTTTACACAGGGTCTGCACTCTTTGAAAAGCTTCCAGTATATTTTATGCTGCCATGTGATCTGTCTTTATAATCAGCAGTGAAGAAATGTGAGTAGGGAAAAAAATGAAAGGTTTTAAATATGGTGGGGAGTTTTAACAGAAAAAAATAATCAAACAGTCTACTGAAAATTGTAGCTTGTAAGCATAGAACATTATTTTCTAAACAAGAAAAAAATTTCTGCAAAAAAAATAATGCATACAGATATTTTTTCCAGAAACTCTCACTTCATTATCCTCATAAAAACACTAAAAATCATAGAATTATCTTCAGCCATTTTAAGTCTGTTTATTTGCAGCTGCAAACTGTATAGAAATGCACAGTGTTCAAAACTTGGAGTTTATTAAAAAGTGGTTAAGAGCAATGCGAATTTCAGCCAACTGAAAAGAAAAAGGGAGACTATTAAGCTAGAAAATATTGTTATTCCAAACTCTCTCAGCATCATAATTTCAATCTATTTACAGAAACTTTAGGAGATATGAACTAAAAAGAATTGGGCTGTGGTAGTCCTGTCAGCTATGCTAATCTGGAGAATAGAATTTTGTAGGGGAATATAAATCTCTCATGATTTTCAAAAGGGGCTGAACATTCACCTCCTCCCTCTATTTTTTTTTTAGTGGGTGGTAGAGGGAAGAAGAAGGAGGAGGGAGAAAACAGGGAGTGGGGAGGGAGAAGTTTAGAGATTAAAATCACTTACCCCTTTGTTTAAATATACGGTGTGCGTGTTTAAATATACACTATGTGTATATACAAGGTACTCAGTTTATTAGGGCACAGGAATTATAAATCAGTTTTACAGACCCAAAACTAGTATGAAATAAACTTCGGGTTTGTCAGTCTCTTCTTGGAACAGGCTTTACATCAGAAATGTGTCAGTAAAGCTAAAACATTATGAAGATCTGCTCGTCTAAAATTCTCATTATGTTTATTATTGTACCTGTTTCTGCAAAGTAATGGGAACTTTCATTCCCACATAAATCCTCCTTTTTTATACTATTTTCTAAGGTTGTACTCAAAATCAACATGGTTTCTTAAATTTATCCTAGTCCCATAATTGCTTAGAATACTATTTTTTTGTTTCGGAGATAAGCCAATGCTGTAATTAATTATATGCTATACACAACAACTGTCTTAGATCTGTCTTCAAAAGCCAGGTGTAGTTTAAAACTAAGATCTAAGACTCCCTAAACTGCGCCTCTTCCCCAAAGACATTCACATGCATACATGCTTTTTTTTTAGTATGGTTAATATGCTGTGAACTCTAGACTCTGTCATAAATAAAAGTGAGAAAATGTAATTAATGTTACTCTGGGAACCATAACTTCAGGATTTTTTGGCCATGTGACTCAACTCATTAACTGGGGTTATGGAAGTTTTTGTAACCTATCTACATTCTTGTACATATCAGGAGGCCTGCTTCCATTGTAATGTTTTCAATCAATTTTTACAGAAGAAACCACAAAATATTTCCAGCTGAAATTTCTCTGTTACATTTGTTCATTCTTTTCCCTTTCTATTTCATACCTTTACATTGTGAGGTTTTGTACTTCTTGTCTTAGAACTGCTCTATTTCACCTTTTTCTTTATATCTGGCATGTTTTTGCTCTCAGTTTAACCTGTCTGTAAATTTCTCCCCATGCCTAATTCTTCTAATATCCTATTGATCCTGATCCTTATTTTCTATTTAGAACTAGTGAGGCTGTACTAGTGAGAGTGCTCTTGTCAGTGGTGGGCTTCCCAGTACAAGAGACAAGAACGCTATGGAGAAAGTCCAACACAGGGCCAGAAAGATGATCAATGAAGTGGAGCATCTGCCACACGAGGATAGGCTTGATAATTTACTGCATTGCCCTTGGTTTCCTGTAGGTTCCTGTGGCCCTTTTTCACAAGCTTTGTGTGTGTTCTATTTAAAGCCTGTCCCTCCTGAGAGGGACTGCATATAGCCCACTGCTAAAAACTGAGGGGGAAAATCCACAGATTTCTGACTCATTTGAATTCAGGAGTGTGAGCTCTAAGGTTGAAATGATGAAACTAGTTAAATACAAAGTAAAATTGAAACCATCCCAAGCATACATATCTCTCAACTTGGGAGTTAAGAGTTCAGTTAGGGTTTAGAAACAAGAAATGGAAATCTAATCTGAAAGCATTTTAGGACTTGCACTTTGTAGTAACATAACCAGAAGTTTCTGCCTTAGAGCCAAGGGTGCAATCAGCATGCTTGATATTGTATGCAGTCAATGTGGTAAGAAGCACTCAGGTCAAAGAGCAGGCTGTGGTAGTGTTTTTTTCCCATGCACAGAATCATTTATTGGCTGTCTCTTCCACGCCATCCAGAGACTTTCATGTGTTTCAAGAGTTTAGGTGTCCCTGCTCTTCCGAGCTGGGGTCAGAACTATGCAAGTACGTTCATTCTTCAGTGACCTGATCAGACAAGGAAGTTCTGGAACACCCACAGGAGAATTCAAACCCTCTTTTACACCCTCTTTCTGGCCTAGAAAAAAGCAAGATAGGTTCAATTAAACTATCTTCAAAAATGAGCTTCTGTGCTCTATTTCAGGCAGCCTTATTATCTAAGTAGCTTTTTCCAAGAAATGGAAGACAAGATACTGAAAATTAGAAGTTTCATAGAGCATGATTTATAAATTAAAAATATCTAAGAATTTTCAGTGCTGGAATCCTGGTAAAATACTTCATTTCACATACATGCAACTTTAAAAATGCAAGTGCTTAGCTTCATGTAAAATAGAGTGAAAGTAAGTATTTTTTGCTTTCATTGTAGAAGTATTATGAAACAAAGTTTCAATTTAGTTTTAGATAGAGTATGCACAACATATGTATGTATTTATAGATGAACATTTTTTTGTTTATTTCTCCTCAATTTTAAACATAAAATTCACAGGAAAAATTGCTTGGGTATGTGTTTCCACATATGTAAAAAAATGTTTTGCAGCATCACAAAATTGTGCATCCTACTTTGCATGCACAACTCCAGGTATGGTGCCAATTGCCATAATACAGTATTTGTCAGTTGGCTTTGTCAGTGACTCTAAGCTGACACATGATTCACACTGCTCTCCAGGGAACTAGGAGACACTAACTGAGTCAGGGCTATTGTGGAATATTAAGGCAGTTTTATAAAGAAAGTGTCAGTCCACTAAGAAGTGGAGTAGAAACAGAAATTATATACGAAGAAACTTTGAAAAAGTCTATTTCCTGGGCAGGCTGCCCTTGTCTAAAGGATGATGGAGAAGGCTGCCATACAATAATTGTGTCTCAGCCTACATAGTTGCAGGCATAGTGGTTTTACAATATATAATGCTATTAGGATTGGACTCTGATATGGTAAATTATGGGGAAAATCATGAATTAGTCGCAGTCAAAATATCAAAAGCAATAGGAATCATAGTTTAAAAACCCAGATAAAATTCTATACATGAAACATGTTTGAGGTCAAATTACCATTTTAGAGCACCTGTGGTTACAATTCTTATTTATTTATACAACATAATTTATGGGACTATACTGATAAATAGATGACAATACCCTATGCTGAAAATTTACAGTGTCAAAAGCCATTTTTGTCACAGGACTTTGTTCAGCTAAAAGAGGGCTAAGAAACAAGAACATTTTTGCTGAGTCCCTCCAACACTCACACATTCCAAACCCTTGCAGTTGAGTCCTTGATATTGTTCCAGGGGTGCAAAGAGGACAGGAATGCAGCACAGTTGTAACACAGGTGGGCATCAGTCTCACTTTTCTAATCCCATAACAAAAGCAGAAAGAGGAGTAGTCAGGCAGTGATCACCTATATCTTCATTAGCCCTAAGGCTCATGTGGGTTGCACGTTAGACACAATACGATATCCAGAATGAAGCTGGTGCAAACCCGCTTATACTACCATCTGCAGGGACTCAGACACAGACAGCACTGAAAAGAGAGCTAGAGATGCAAAGCTACTTTTTGAAAGATGAGCTACTCGTTGAGGGAGCCCATCAGTCATGCGTGTCAACTCTAACTGCGTTTTGCCAGGGGCGTTAACGGATAAACTAACAGTTGTAGCTGCAAGGAATCTATCTTCTTCATGTTTTCCAAGTCCTGCCGTAGGCTGTCATTTAGCAAATAAAAAACATCTCTAATATAGCTTTTGGAGGAAGAAGCAGGAAGAACAAATGAATAGGGGAATCTTGTGTAAGATCTAGAGTTCCCAACCCCTTCTACCTTTGCCTTACATTCATCACTGTGAAATGTGTGTGATTGGGAGAGTATGTGCTAAAAGAAGCAAATACTTTGTAAAATACCTGTGCCATTGATAACTTGAGAGCTACAATTTGAGTGACAGCATGTGGGGATGTCAGTGTTATGACAAGACATTCTTGGGTTACGAATACTAATGATAAAACTTTTTACTGAATCAGCAGCTCTAGTAGCAGTGATGGTACCAGAATCAGTTAAAGTGTTTTTATTGCTTGAGTCAGTTGAAAATGGACAAAAATTAACAACTGTAACAATTAATTTTATTAAATGTTGTATTTATTTTTATATATTGAAAAGCCTTTTTTTTATTCATCCTCATAAGGAAAATATCTGAAGGGCTAGGAGCTATCATGATGTTGAAAAAATAACTTTGGAAAGGAAAGTTTGTAAAAGACACTGAAATTACAGGAAGTTTTTTAGACAGTAATATCGCTCTTGCTAATTAAAACACCTACATTTTCAGCTATTAGTAAAAATAGAAATAATTTGATAATGCCTGAAACTTATTATTGAATTACTTAAATTAATTTAATTAATTAATTAATTTAAACTGAATTCCTTAAAAACAGTACCACTGCTCTAAAATATTTATAAACTGATGGTGGTCAGAGTGCTTGAATGTCCGTGAAAATAATCTCTTTCATTGTTGCCACAAGAATAAAAGGAACTTTTCTTAATACTTTGTAAAGCTAGTACTTCCAAACTTTTAAAATTTGCAGACCTATTGCAGAGAAGCCATGAGAATTTTAGGGACAATATTTTACAAGATTGTCTCTTTCCTTTTTTTACAATATGTATCTCTTTCCTGGATTTTGAACTTTCATTACTCATGATAGTGTTATCTTAATTTTTTCATTAAAAGTACTACTGGTCAATTCTCTTCTGAAAGCTGGATTGTCACACCACTTGAAGATATATGGTGATAGGCAAAAAAAACCATTCTAAAGTTACTGCAAGTGATACATTTTTAAAAAACCTACAGGGTGCGGAACTAAAGAGAAGGAGGAATAAAGCAAATTTCCTTGTTATTTCTGGAAAGAAAGTATACCCACCATATCTTACCACAGTAGGGCGTGCAAGGTGCATGTCATTATATGTTCCAAATTAGCCATGTCTGCTTTTCTTCCGAACTGACCCTCAGAAAGGCCTTGCTTTTCTCTTACAATTGTTAACTACAGAGGGTCTTTCCTCTGGCAGAGACAAAAAACAAAACTAGAAATTAACAGTTAAATGCTATTGTTACTACTACTAGCAGTAACTTTAAAAATTCCTCTCCATAAGGGCTAAAGGAACATTACTCAGCCAGCTGGACCTCAAAAAACCTCTGAAGCTCAGAGGAATGCCAATTTCCACATCTCTGGCTCTCTGATGTGCTCTCTCTAGAAAAGTCCACTGGATCAGATTGAAAGCCAAAAGGGAATTGAGAAAAATGCATGTATGGACTGGTTGGGAGAACTTTTAATTGCATGTGAGTTAGAAATAACACATTCTTCTGCTAGACACTGGGAGCCATGCAGACCACAGAAAGTCTTCATGTGAATTAAAATAAGAGAACCTCTGTTTTTCATATACATACTCATAGAATTCTGGTTTCTGTTAAAGTGTTCTTTCAAAAGGAGACAATACGTTGTAAAATTGAAATGCTTCTTATTGAAGTGTTAGCTATAGCCTGCATTTAGATTTGAAATATTTGAGAAAGTTACCTGCAAGTATATTCTGATTTAGTTTGCTTGTTTTGCTACCCTTCAAGGAGTAAGGCCTTGATTTATGTTCTTCAAGGAGTAAAGAACCATGAAAATGTCAGAAACATATATTTTTATATATATATGATACAATATGTTTTACTTAAAACACTCCCCTTATCTTTCTTTTTCACATGTCACCTCCTCTACATTAACTTAGTGTCCTGCTTTCAGCAGGACAGAGTTAATTTCTTCTCACTTGCTGTTACAGTCCTGTGTTGTGGATCTGGAATGAGAATGGATAACACACTGATGTTTTGGGTTTTTGCTAAGTCATGTTTATCTTAAGTCAAGGATTTTTCCTTGTCTCATGCTCTGCCAGTGAGGAGGTAAGCAAGAGAAACTGTGAAGGAGAACAGCTGGGATAGGTCACCCAAACTGTCCGAAAGGATACTCCACATTATAAAACATCATGACCAGTATATAAACCAGGGAAAGTTACCCAGAAGGGGCAGATCTGGGTTCAGGAAGGGGGGTCTGGCATCAGTCAGTGGCTGGTGAGCAATTTCACTGTGCAAAATTTGGTTCTTTTTCCTTGTTATTATCATTATGAATGTATTTTTTACCATTTTTATAATTAATATATTTTATTTTCAATTCTTAAACTGATCTTTTCCCAGCCTACAAGTTTTACTTAGATTCTTCTCGCCATTCCACCAGATTGGAGTACAGGAGGAGAGGAGAGGCTGAGCAAGTGGCTGCATAGCGTTTAGTCTCCAGCTGGGCTTAAAATGACAACACCCATATATCCATGTGCTCATTTTGAAGTAAATTATACCAAGTAAAGTCAGAATAAAATTGGGATACAGAATTTGGCATTTTCTAGAGGGTTTTAAGGTCATATTAAAGACAATTGGAGTCAAAGAATAAAATTAGATAGATAGATAGATAGATAGATAGATAGATAGATAGATAGATAGATAGATAGATAGATACATAGATAGATAGATACATAGATAGATATGGAAAGATAGATAGATAGATAGATAGATAGATAGATAGATAGATAGATAGACAGATAGATAGATGATAGATAGATGGAAAAGTGCCATGAGAGAAAAAGGCAGCCAACATGGATCTCTGTATAGCTTCAGTTGCTCAGGCAGCAGAATTCACAGGAATAAGAATTGGGAATCTTTCTCCATGTCACCACTTAGAGACAAAATTTCATTCCAAACCAAACTGCTGTTTTAAATGAAAAACATATTTTTTCATCAAGATTAATATATTACTATTAAGTTGTTTATCAAGTTTTAATAAAAACATTCTAGAAACTTTGCTGTGGTCCCTAGAGTTGCTTGAAGCATTGTATTCCAGGATGCTTCAGGAATGCTGATCAGCTGCAAGATTGTGATTAGAGAACTTCTGACATATCTGTATGTACCACAAGACTTTCTCCCTAAAGAAGCTGTTCAAGAATGTGGTGTATTATAAAAGGAATGCCACGAGTTCTGTGAAATCTAAAATTTCATTAAGGGTTTCAGTGGCAGTTTTAGGTAGAAGTCATTATGTAAGATTTCTAGATTAAAGACAATTGTGTCTGTTGGTTTTGATACAAAAATGTGGAATTATATTTTACAAGCATTCTTACTGGCCGTCATAATGCTATTTTATAATTTATGGGAGTGTGTCTGAAACCATGAAACATCATGTCAAAGTCCAAGGTACTGGAAAACAGTGAATAAGAAACATGAGTGCATTTTTTCTTTATTAAATGATAGTTGGGAACGCCATGATTTCATTTTTCTACATCTAAACATGGACTAAATCTAATCTCTTTCAAGTACATATAGTTTTGATGTTTATCTCAATGTATCTGCACAAGTTAGGCTTCTCAGGGAGAAAAAATGAACTGAAAAGTTTGAAAACAGAAAGTTGTTTGAGATTTTTGCTACTTTCTACATCTGAACAGTCTCAAAATATTAAGAGAACCAAGCTTTCCTCTAAGTATTTTGGCCCTTCTAGTTCATATCCAAAGCAAATGACAGAATAAAAAGCACAGAATATTAAAGATAATTCTGTCTAATACTTCATGGTTTTGGTCTCTGTTTAAGTAAACTTTGTACTCCTCCAGCTCTGTGAAGTATATGTAAGTGGTACACAACAGCTTTCTATTAAACTTTCTCTTTACCATCAAGACAGATTTTTGCCCCTAACTAATTCCTTGCTCTTTATCTTATAGAACCTTCTCCTTTATAATAAAATGATGTTACAGCTTTTACTTAATCACTTGTACCTGGAAGAAATTGGCAAGGTAAAATATGTTTGGTATTTCCTCAAGACAAATATAACTGAGATGAGTAGAGCCAGCAAAATCTTACACCATTTTCAAGTTACCCCAAAATTCTAATTCAGAACCAAGTATCTTTCAACCTGACAGATATCTTTATTGATGATCTGGATAAGGGGATTGAGTCTACCATTAAAAAAAATGCAGATGACACCAAGCTTTGGGGAGAGTATTGATCTGCTGGAGGGCAGGAGGGTTCTGCAGAGGGAAAGGCTGAATAGATGGGTTGAATCCAACAATGTGAGGTTTAGCAAGGCCAAGTGCCAGGTCCTGCACTTTGGCCACAACAACCCCATGCAGTGCTACAGGCTGGGGCAGAGTGTCTGGACAGTGGCCAGGCAGAAGTGACTGACTGCAGCTGAACATCAGCCAGCTGTGCCCAGGGGGCCAAGGAAGCCAATGGCATCCTGGCCTGTACCAACAATAGTGTGGCCAGCAGGAGCACGACAGGACACCTCTGTGCTTGGTGATGGTGAGGTCACACCTTGAATTCTGTGTCCACTGTTGGACCCTCAAGTTGAGGAAGGATGCTGAGGTGCTGGTGTGTTAAGAGAAGGGCAACAATGGTGGAGAAGGGAGTTGAGCACAAGTCCTGTGAGCAGTGGCTGTGGGAGCTGGGAGTGTTTAGCCTGGAGAAGATGAGGCTCAGAGGTGACCTTATCACTCTCTATAACTCCCTGAAAGGAGGCTGTAGCACCCCTGAAAAGTGGAGTTCAGTCTCTTCTCACAGGCAATCAGCACTGGGACAAGAGGACACACTCTTAAGTTGCAGCAGGGGAGTTTTAGGTTGGAGATTGGGAAGAAATTCTTCTCAAGAAAGAGTGACTGGGTATTGGAATGAGCTGCTTAGGGAGGTGGTGGAGTCACCACCCCTGGAGGTACTAAAGACTGAATGTGTCACTCAGTGCCATGGTCTAACTGACTCAGTGGTATCTGTGGTATCATAGGTTGGACTCCTTGATCTCACAGGTTTTTTCAACCAGTTGATTCTGTGATTCTGTGACAGGAGGGGAAAAAACCAAACCTGCAGGCCTGCACTAAAGTCAGACGATTCAATAGGGACTTGTGGTGGTGCATCCACCTACCCCTCCTCCTCAAGCAGCTCTACAGTCTCCTCAGGAATTCTTGTTAGGCCTCACTTGGTTAATGACTCCTGGGTAGTTAACCTTCCCTTAAGCTTATTGGAAACACTGTCCTTATCCAGGCACAAATAACAACAGGAAGGCACCTGGGAACCCTAGTCCGGCAAGTGGAAAATTATCAACTATTATTAAATATAGACAGGAAAACTGAGAAATTTTTCTTATGGAGTATTCTTGATATAGATTGAAGTTACAACCAGGTCATTCTGGTTGTATATATAGATATATTGGCTTCAGCTGTGATAGAGTTAGATTTTGTTTTTCTTAGTAACTGGCGAAGTGCTGTGTTTTGGATTTAGTATGAGATTAATGCTGATAACACACCAATATTTTAGTTTTTGCAAAGCAGCTCTTAATCTGTAATAAGGACCTTTAAGCTTTGTATACTCTGCCAGAGAGTGGGTGCACAAGAAGTCTGGTTGACCTGTGAGGCAAGTAGTCTTTCCCAAAGCAGAACCTGATGCTCCATCTTCAAATCCAATAGTGTCACATCCAGACAAACCTGGTATAGTTACGGTAAATTCATCATGAATTGCAATTGTGTCTCTGATTTAAACTAAATCTCATGGCCTGCTTCCTTGGGAAGGTACTGATAGCAGTGATTTAAAGCACAGAATTAGTGCATGGTGGGTTTACCTGGATTGTGAAAAAGGTAATCCCCAGGCCTCTGTACAATAATTTTCTTAATAGTTAACAACATGTTAGACACAGGGGAAGAAGTTCTGTACTTAGAGTAGTATGTGTGGCACTGCTGTGCAATGTATGAGAAATGGAAAAACTGGAAGTTAAAATTATCCCCATAGTAAACACAGAAAACATCACCTTTGGGCTCTGATGCTAAAATGGAAAACTTCCATTTACTAGTTCAAAATTGTTAGTCTACAGTAAGAATGTAATAAATTTATTTTATGATTAGGGCCTCTTATGCCCTATCTCTCTCCATACAATAAAATATCAAAATTTCAGCATCAGTGAACTTCCTACAATGTTGTCCTCTAAATATGAAAATTTAAACAGTGTATCTTCATGTTTGACTCTAAGGAAAACCCTCAAATACCACTGTACTACTATAATTCATTCTCTTAGCTCTATTTCCAAGCAAAACAAACAAACAAACAAACATATAAATGAACAACCTTTGTCAGAGTGTCACTCATAAAAAAAGGGAAATCAGCTCTTACAGACTCTAGGTAAAAAAGTACAGAACCTTGTGACTGCCTCACTCTAATCAACACAATGTGTTTTTCAAAAGTCTAATTTAAATCTTCCTAGATTTAGCCATGAGGTCTATTCTTCTTTCTTTCTGAGTGATAATAAAAGAGTTGCTACTTTTCCTTTTTTTTTTTACAACATAAACTCTAGTCGTTTTTAAAAGGTCCAGATACCTATAGAAGGAAAGAAAAAGTGGAGATAAGTACAGCTTCCCATTCAGCTTGATGCCATACAATCCCAACATTTTGTGAGAGTGCAGTTAATAAAAAGTTAACTGTGATAATCTGTATGACTGGGCAATGTTTGAAAGAGTTTTGAACTTACCTTTCATCAAGATCACTTTTTTATGCATATCAAACCTATGCCTTGACAGATATACTTCCCCACCCTTCTTCCTCCCCAGTCACTAGCAGGATGTTTCTTATCTTTTTCTTTGTTTTCCTGTTAGACAGTAGGAGTGTTGAATATTTTGGAAGAAAAACAAGAGAAGGAAATAAGAGTGGGTTTGATTTTATGCCAACTAAAACTGAAAGAAGATTATCCTGTCCTATCAATCTGATGTCTGTGTTATGGTATTCATCATGACACCACACTAGAAGACTTTATGGGTGTCTGCTGAGTGGAAGAAGAGTGTTTAAAGAAGAGAGAATAAACAGAATAAACAGAGCTGCTGTCCCTCTCTGACTGTCTCTAGAACCTAGAACTGGGTGGCATTGGAACATCAAATCATCTCTAACAGCATGAGTTACTTACTTGTGGCTCTCACTCTCTTCTTTAAAAATTAATTAATTCATTATTCTACTGCTTAAGATTACCACCTATGAAATCTAAGATGTAAAAATATCAGGGTTTTTAGAAAAAACTTTTTTGCTGACTCTTCTGCAACTCTTCTGCAGGCTGTCATATATATGTTCTATTTGTTATATAAAAGCATGACATAGCTCTGGACTTTCTTCATTGGAACAAAAAGAATATAGTGCAGAATAAAAGATAATTCTGTCCTCATCACATGAATCCTGCCACTAGCTCCAATTCAAAACATGATGTCACAATTTCAAAAAAAAATTTTCTGAAAAAAATGCTTTCAGAGGGAAAGAGCAGTTGTTGCTGCTTCTCTCCAAGTTTTCTTTTGTCCACTTTTCTCAGTCTGCAAATATCTTTTGTAGCCTCCATCCTTCAGTTTTGCCAAAATAATCTATTCAGAGATATCCAAAGCAGATCCTTACTGGGCAGGTATGGACTTACAAAGATAAAATGCAAAGTACATTTCATTTCTGCTTTTTTTTTTTTTTTCCCTGTTCACAGTGACGCTTACAAGCCTGCTTTCTTTTTAATTTTTTTTTTTTTTCTAATGGAACCCTAAAATATAAACTTTTAGGGTCCTTGAGGATAAATGAGAATTTTCAATGGAAAAAATATTTAAGATTCTACTAATAAGGCTGTTTGAAAGACATTTGTATTAATAGTCAGCTTTGAAGTTAATTTTAGTGTTTCTCCTAATACTGAGTGATCTGACTCATTGTCCCATTGCCTTCTGATCTGAGTGTGCTGGTGGTTATGTTAGAGATTTTCTGCACAGATATTTTACATTTTAGACTCAGGAACACTTCTCCATCAAGTCTCTGTGCTCTAGAAAATACTAGAGAATCTCAAATTTAGTATTCTCCTCCCACCTTAATCAGTGGTCTGATGGGCTAGCTCTAATCAGTTTGCCCTCCAATGTCTGTTTCTCTGCAATCTGAGGTTGGTGATACTTTGTAAAATACTGTGAGACCTACTGATAAAAATTACGTGCAAAAAGCATTAAGTGCTTTGCCTATGGTAGAAGTTGTTTTCAGTAATATGACCTAATATTTGCTACTTAAAAGTATCATATTTTTACAGATTCCACTTTTCCTCGATCCTTTTTTCCTCCTCTTTCTAGGCATAGCATCTTTATACTTTTGGAGTTTCATATAAGTATCTGATATTACTACTTTTAGTCAAGTTGACCCATTCTTTTCACATGAAAAAGAAAAATAAATTATTTGCATTTTTTTGGGTTTTTTTTGAAATTGACTGAAATACTGCATTGACTTCCAAGATTTGGAAGTAAGTTTGTTAAACAGAAAGGTTTTTTCCTTTTTTTTTTTTTTTAATGTTAATCTGTCTAATTATATGTAAAAGTTAAGTGGACATTTAGGTTGGCAACAACATTTAAGACTGGAATCTGTCCATACTGATGTCACTAGGAAATATCTGGTGATTCTGTTGGCAGAATCAATCTCACAGTTACATTTTGTCTAAAAATCTTGGGTATTCAGTTTTCACAGACATAAAATTTCCTACTAATTTTCCTTTTTCCATTTTTGTGTCTGCTGCATCCTACCTTTTACTACTCTGCATTAGTCTGAGGAAGGAAGCAAGGAAAAGAACAGCCTCTTCATTTTCTGACTTCCATGTGGCTTTTCTGGGATGAGGAGGACCAGTATTCTGGTGTGGTAACTGAACAGTCTTGTCTGTCTTTTGAAATTAGGATGGATCCTTGGGAGACTCACAAATACATACTCACACTGGCAAGTGATAATTGAGGTTTCTGCACTCACCAATCTCCCTAAATTAGTTCAAATGACCAAGTAGAGTGCACAATATTATCATGGACGTGTATTTTGTTCAAACAGAAAGAGTATGTCTTCTGGGCACCACAGTGACACACTAAAAAAGAAAGATTATCTACAACCATAATTCTATGCTCAGTGTTGTCACACAAACTAGGATCAGTTCTGTTTTATTCCACTGGTACTAGACATTGATGAAGATTTCCATGAAGATATAATTTCTTTGACTAGAATGTCACACTGTTACTTGCTTCTCAAAAACTAGGACAAAAATTGGTATTGCTAACACAGCAAAATTCTTTCCCCTCAAAAGGGGACTCTTTCTGTATATCTCCAATGTAATGACAATCAATCAGTGCTCACTAGTGATTAATCTGTTTCATTAATGTTAACAGCTCCAAGTACTCTACTGGCAGGCTCTCCACTGTCCTGGTGATGTTCAGGAAGCTTCTCCTCTGGATATATGCCTTTAATCTGTGTCCTGTACTTCCACTTACAACCTCATCACTTTTGAATGTTATCTTTTTGAATTTTTTGATATGTGTATGTAAATATCACTTGTTAATAAATTACTACAACAAACATGTACAGGACATATGAAAAAAAAAACAAACTAAGAAATGGTCGGCACTTCCTTAAAATTCAAAAACAGCACCAATTTATTAAAAACAACTCCTCCAGAATGTGGCCATAAGGAAAGAGTTTGCACAATCTGTTCATCTGCATAATTAGTAATTGAGGACCTGAGAACAGTTGGAACATTGCTGTGGGCAAGCCAGGTCAGATCACTGATAACGTAAATAACAAAGATTCAGATTTCCAAAATCTACAAACATCAGAATGAAGCTAACAACAAGTCTAATAAGAAGACAGAAAACAAACAGACAGATAATTCAGGAAGCCATGAAGGACCATTAGAGTACAGAGGGAAAAAAAAATGACCAGTGTAATGTAAGTTTCATCTGAGGCTGAATAGAAACATTAAAAGAGAATGGGAAAGGGATGGGGGAAGGCTGGAGGGGAGGAAAAGGAAGAAAAAAAAAAAAAAAGAAGGAAGATACATGAGAAAACACAGTAACTTATTTTACGTATTATTTGCATAATGGTACAAGTATGTGAATATTTCTGCCAGAAATAAATAAACAAATATTCCACCTCAGTATTAGAAAAAAAATAACAAATCTGATTATTAGTATTTATAATAATATAACAGTATGACTAATAACTTGAGGAGAAAAAATTCTTGTAACAAGAATGGAATCCTTTGATTTCAGCAGACCATGATGAAGAAACATGAAACATACAAAGCACTGCAAAAGCCATGTGTTCTGCTTTGGGAGATGAGGAGTAATACAGGTAAGGTAGTGGTGTATTAATCAGCTGCAGATTCATTCTTTCCAGTGATTTAGTTTGCTGCATCTTTGTTGGATACATTCATCAGGAGACCAAAAGAAGATAAGTCCTTCTTGCTGGTTCTAAACCTTTCATACAATGGTTTCAGTTTGTCAGCCTCGTTTCTTACACACTACAAAAGCATTATCCAAATTGACTGGCTAACAACATACAATTTATGTTTATTTCAATTTACAATTTATTTATTTATTTCAGCCTCCTGGCAAATCATAAGTAAAAATGACACAGAATTCTGTTTATTTGTTATTACTGGCAGAAGGAAAATTGTGCATAGGATCACAAGATTACTTTTTTGTTAAATAAGAATATCAGCTTCACTATTCAGCAATGTTTGATCTGTAGAAATCCTTAGGGATTCAAAATGTCAAAAAAAGTAAAGGGGGACTCTAGGTTCTCTCCATTTACAAAAATCAAGATTATTCATGTTACACCTAGGTGACATAAAAAGTAATATCTGAAGGCAACACTCTGTTTGAAATTCTGTTCCTTTCAGGAGCATTATGTTATTTGTAATTGGATTAAAATAGTGTTTGGGACTCTAATGTTGTTGTCCCTCCAGTGGGTAAGGTAAAATATTGGAGCAAAGGACTGAGAAAAATAATGCCAGAAAGAGGAATATGAAAATGACAACAGTGAAATCTGTTGAAGAGAATAAAAATGCCATTGATTAAATAGTAACCACAAAAAACACTGTTTTTCTTTTAATTACATTTAATAACCCTAAAGATATATGTCTGCTAACATGAAAATACTATCAGGTAGCATCTGCAAAAACCTGTTTTTGTCTCCATTCTCCCAAACTCAAATTCAACAGGTTGTTAGCCCAGTCTTTTGATCAGAGTCTAAAAAGAGGCATATAAAAACTTGAAATGGCTGAACTTGGAGAACCATACAGCACATAAATGAAGTTTTGAAAGGAGGAAGGCTAGAAATTCTTTCTAATGGAGGAAAAAAAAATGCTAATAACACTGAGAGAAAAAAAAAACATTCTATGTGCTGCAAAATTTTCTTAACACAGGTTAAGGATTCCCCCATTTTGAGTTAAGGGTCAGTTACATACTCTAGTTTGAAACAGATTAGATGTACCATCTAGATACACATTACTTGACACAGGAAAACTTGATATGTGTGATACCATTTTTTGCTATTAAGTGGAATAACGAAGTGTCAGACATGCTTCTCGCTCTTCCTTAAAATTAAGCCATTGAAGTGTTTTTAACCCTTTATATTACTTATATATAAACCCTTTATATTAGCTATATATAATATATAAATATATATTATATTACCCTTTATATGTAACTATTAAAAGGTTAATTATTCAAAAGGTATTATTAAATGTTGTCATTTGTATTATTATTGGTAATAGTAGTAGTAGTAGTAGCAGTAGTAGTAGTAGTAGTAATAACCATTTAAAAGATATTAACCCTGTAATTGATTTACTCACTAAAGTCTCCTGGCTCCTCAAGACTCTCCACTCATTCTGTTGAAGGAAAAAAAAATTGAAATAATTTAATGGGTCAATAGTCCAAATCCTAACTACAAATTCAATTATGTAGGTCTTATCTGACTTTTGAAGTGTAAGCCCTTTCAAAACAGTCTACCTTTCAAATATCATTCATTTCACTCCCGTTAAATTTATTTAGGATTGTTTCATACTAATGCAGTGTTGCATACCAACCAAGTCCCTACGTTTTTTTCACCTCTCCATCACACCAGTATGAAATATCCCTGACAATGTTCGACGTCATGGTTTAAAACTGGCTGACAACTACTCAGCACAAAGTTGCTCACACGCAACCTCTCTGGAAAAGGGAGAAAAATCAAAAGCAAAACATGTATGTTGAGATCAAGATAGCTTAATAATTAAAATAAAATATAGTAACAATAGTTAACACCACCACCACCACCACCACCAATAATAATAATAATAATAATAGTAGTAGTAGTAGTAGTAGTAGTAGTAGTAGTAGTAGTAGTAGTAGTAGTAGTAGTAGTAGTAGTGGTGGTGGTGGTGGTGGTGGTGGTAAAGAAAAACAAGTTATTGACAAAACAAATTGTTCTCAATCCATCAGCCAATGCCAGGCCCCATCCCCAAGCCCTAGTCAGCCTCTCCTCTGGGTAATTCACAGAATTTATAGACTGGGAATGATAAAAGGAAGGAATATTCCTTTTATCAGTTTGAATCACCTGTCCTGTCTGTGCTTCCTCACAGCTTTCTTTTTCTACTTCCTCACTGTCAGAGCATAAGACACAAAATAGCCCTTGCCTTAGGATAAACACAGCGTAGCAACAACCAAAACATCAGAATGTTATCAACATTATTATCACAATGAATCCAAAACACAGGACTTCTCCAGCTACTGAGAAGGAATTAACTCTACCCCAGATAGCGTTAACCAGGCCACTTGGCCAGCTTGATAACCTTCTATGATGGAACAATCATTTGATAGTCAAGGAGAGAGCAGTGGAATTTATTTACATGGATTTCAGTCATGTTTTTGACACTGTTTCTCATTAGATCTTTGTAGATAAACTCTGGATATATAGGCTGGATGAGTAGGCAGCGATGTGGCTTGAAAACTCTCTAAATGGCTGGGCTTTTGAGAGTGGGATCAGCGGGAAAAAAGGTGGCAGTCAATAATTAGAAGTGAACCCCCAGAGTAAGTGCTGAGTCTGATCCTGTTTAACATCCTCATTAATGTTTTGGATGGTGGGACAAAGCATACTGTCATGGGGTGGCTTTACCTTTAATGTGGTTTTGGGAGCTAAGGAAGTTGAAGCTGCTGGTGGCTGATGGGAGTCTTTCCTCCTGACCAATAATCAGTCATTTCTAAGAATTGACAGCAGTTTTGACCATTAAAAAGTGAAGTCAACTTGTGAACACCCCCTTAAGATGTACAGTCAAAGCTCTCTTGTCTTCTTTGTGTTTCCGGCTTCTGGAAAGGTAACAGGATCTGTCTTGGCCTCCTCCCTATCCCCCCCCCCCCCACTCCAGGCCAGACAAGGTCGCGGGGGGAGAAACGGAGCCGGCCAGCCGGGCTTAGTTTTCAGTTTCTGCTGCTGGACTGAAACCTGACACCATGAACTCTTGCAGCTTTTCTAAGGCTTTAATTCTTTTACTACCTGGATAAAACGTACAGATTACTCCTTTATCCCAGAAAGACAGAGAGGGAGAGAGACAATCAACATGAAGAAGACATCATAAAACCACCAACAACAGTGAGGAAAAGAGTTAAGTTTTAGATGGGGAGAGAATAAGGAGATGCTTTATAATCTGAAATATCTTTCTGTTAAAGCTATGGAGATAGACAATAGTGGTTTGAAAAGACTCCTTTAATTCATGACAGAGTATATTGGGAGGAATGGAGTGTTCAAAGTGTGGATTTTGAGCAAAAGAGAGAGTAATTTTGATACAGTGAGGTGCTTGAACAGAGTGAAGCAAAGATTTGAGGCCTTGAGGGCAATGAGAAAACTGTTTCCAGGGAAGTTCACAGAGACAGGTGAAGAAGACTTTTGCCTTTGAATAACTCATCCTTAAAATGGCATCCCTAGACTCATTGACCCATACACACCTCAGAGTGATGTGAAATGGGAGGAGTGAACTCTGATGACAGGATTTCTGGGCAGCTGACATCAGGGAAATAGAAAACTATAACAGAAATAGTTTTCTCGTGAGAAAATCCATAGATTAGCAGAAGAAGACTTCTGTTTCTCTACAAAGGCTGATGAAAAGACTCTAGCAGGAATTGGGACTGTTTTAACTACCAAAGTTCTAAAGTTTTTCTGTCTCTATGTTGTCATGTGTACAAGGGAATGGTTAGGTAGTGGGGGATAAAAGAGTATTCTGGAAGTTTATTCTGGTGTTTTTATTCTTGTAGTTTTGTTAATAAACTTTCTTTATTCCTTTTAAGTTTTAAGCTTGTTTTGCTCTTGTTCATATCTCACAGCAAGAAATAAGTAATTTTTTAGTTACTGCTTTAAAACCATGACATGTACCCTCAGCAAGTTTGTTGATTACACAAACCCAGAAGTAGCGGTTGATACACCAGCAGCTCACCCTGCCTATTCATCACTAGAGGGATCCTGACAGGGTGGAGAAATGAACCAACAGATATCTCATTAAGTTCAATGTCCTGGGCTGAGTTTATGATGTTTGTATCCCCAGGTGTCTGCTCTGTTCATGCTGGATGTTAAGTGCTGCACCTTTAAGGCTGGTTCTGAGAGCCAAGTGGGGGAAGCAGAAGCCACAGTTTGTGTTCAGAAATGGCACTCGATGCCCCACATCCTTCTCTGGACTGTGCTGTCTGCAGCACGGACAGACAGAGGGACAGAGCTCTCCTTTGCTGTTAGTTTTCAGCTAGCTGAGGTGGGGAAGTTCCCCAGACAGTGGCTTTTTTTTCTTGGATCTGTACAAACCTGCTCTGGACTGAAACCCCAGACAAACCCTGGGAGCTCAGGCCTGTGGCCCAGCGGGGTCTGGGACATGGCGTTTTCCAGCCAGGAGGGACTGATAAGAGACTCAGTGAGCCGAGCTACACACCATGACAAGGACTTTCTGAATTTGCCATGTCTTCAGAACTGTGAAAGGTTTTATTGTTTAATATTATTCATTTATTTTCATGCTCGTAGATACTTTGCTTTGTAAAGAAACAGTTTTTTTCACTTTTCTCCAAAGAAGGCTTTTCCCAAACCACCGGGGGGAGGGGCTGCTTGAATTTGCTTTCTAAAAAGACCACATTTAGAAGTTTTCTCCCAAATTTACCCTCAACCAAGACATTTGACAAGAAGACCAAAGTATTACACTGGGGAAAGAACAGTCAAAAACACCCATGTATCCTAAGGATCATCTAGAACCCATTTCAGAACTATCACAAAAGCAGAATTTTCTCTCAAGTCACATTCCTTCAACAAGTGGGAAAACGGCCCCCTGTGACTTCTCTGAAACTCTTTTCACTTTCTAGGAATATAACATACCATCAGAAATGGCATTGCTAATCAGCTTAAAACAAGGATTATGTAGCAGTTTTTCAAAGCACTCGGTTTACAAGATAGTTCCTAAAATACCCAAAACATGTCATGTCCCATCTAGGCTTCAGATGGCAAAACCATAGCTATGGATGTTTTTTCTCACAATGCAACTGATTTCAAATTCCAGTTTTCTGTTTGTCTAATTGTTGTAATTGTCTAATTTCTAAATAAATGAATACTAATGAAAATCATTGTGTGCTTACAATTTTTATACATATTGTTTGTTAAATCTTTTCAAGATTTTATGAATCTCAAATCTATTCCTGGATACCCAAGGACAGTCTATCCTTCCTTGAATATGTGTTAGTTAAATTAGATTTACGCTGAACTCAACATTTATGCATGGACACAGTCTTTGGTCTGGTTTTGGTTTTGGGCATCATTTGTTTAATACAAGACTGCCAGATCCATTCATTTGTGATCAAGACAAGCCACGTGTCTGGATGGAAGAAGATGATTGTATACATGAAGACCCATATACATACACAGTGGAGGTTGTGGGTTACTTTACCCTCAATTCACAACATGCAACTACTGAATCCAAGCCCAGACAGGTCAGAAACCAGAAAAGAATGTGGGCCTCCTATACCTTAGGTAACTCCTGTTTTCAGCCACCACATTTCATTTTCCCAATTAAATAGGAATTACCACTCCAAAATAACTGAAAGGTATTTCCTTAGAAGAGACAGTGGAAAAATACGTTGACAAGCTTGTATTGGTTTGTAAATACCATTAGAATCCTGTTCTAAAAGGAAGCCAAATTTACATTAAGTATGAAGATATTTAGAGTAGTCTAGGTGGACTAAGTCAGCTGGCCTTGTACTATATGTAATACAGATATTGAGAAGAGAGGGGAACATGCAGGGTTGGGAACTATAGATACCTGACATACTAGTTAATGAACAGGGAATATTTAGTCATGTATGTCAGCCAAAGCAAACTTGAGCCCTTCAGCACCTGTTGTTGCTGAAGATCCACTGGCACCTTTTCCGTTAGTGGAGAATGTTACCTCCAGTGTCTTGGGCAACTTACAACAGTAATTATGCCCTTCCAGCACAATTTCCCTTGGAACTGCAGTTGAAGCAGATATTTTTTACTTCCTTCTCCTAAAAAGGGTGTTTTGCATTTTGTGGAATGGAAGAGCTGCTATATTCCACTCCAGAGATGGCTACGCTTCACTGGTGGTTGAATTGATCTTTAAGTGTGTACAGCTGGCGACACACTCGGAGTCCTTTCTGGAACAGAAGACATTTTTTAAGTATAGAGTAGTCTTTAGAAAGTAGCACAAGATAAGATGTTATATACCAAACATCTGACTCATTTCTTGCTCGCTCAGTTTAAGTAGATCAGCCCTTGAAATGGATTAATATGAAAACGTATTTTGGCCTTGGACAGTTAGCACAATGTCTACAAAAAATTTACAGCTTTTGGCTTGTTAACCTTTTCCTTCTGTGACATAGGATGCTATGTATGACTTGGTAAAAAGTACATTAATTCAATACACCTATCTGACTTCCTTCTGCTTCTCACAAATACACACACTACATATTTAATCCGATTGACCCTCTTAATTTAAGAAACAGCCTTGGTGGGTGGCAGTTTTTAAAGTAGCTTAACACAAAACACACAACAGAACTATGAAAAATTCTCTGGTTACACTGTTTGGCACTTAATGATTCGGATCAGTGCCAAAGTGAAGCTGCTGAAAAAATCCTCCCACTCCAAGGCCTGTGTAAGGTGACAATAACTCCTTTAAGAAACATAAACTTTACTCACATGATTTAGCTTGCCAATTGTTCTGATATGGTAAATCACATATTCTTCAAATGTGTTTTGGGACTGGTAGAGGGAAGAGGTGTGAGAGGTTTAACTGTGCGGCTGATGAGGGAAGAGCTGGCCCTTTGGTCCAAGAGGCTGAGCACACAATTGAGTAAATATCCTTTTAATATTTTGCTCATTTCAGCAAGAAGCAACAGGAAAAATAATTTTCCAATCTGTCAGCACATTTCAGCATCATTAGCTTCTATATCAGATTTGCTACCATTCAAAAATGCATCGGGAGACAAAGCAGGAAGAGTTAAATAACTTTACGGGAATCTGAGGTCTGTAAGGACGTGAAATTAGATTAGATCTGTGGAAATGGGGACAGTTTACATTACCAGAGGGGCCCTACCTGTCTCTTGGCTCAACAATGAACAATGCCTTCAGCATATGGCATTACAATGGATTAGTGATCAAGTGCAATTAATCCTCATATATCCTCTCTTGAACCTCAGTGGCTTGTTAGTTGGAGAAAAAAAATCTGCTGTCCCCAAAGTGTCAGGTGAAACTCTCATTTGAGGTAAGGCTACCATGTGGAGCTGTGCCTCCATCTGGTGACTCCCTTTTGTCATATTCAAACAGAAGGTGTTTTAATGAGGCTTTTATAGCAGGCACCACCTGCTACTGATCTTCCTCTGTACAAAGTTGCAATTGAGGATTGGTTTTACAGTATGGCTTGAATCTTAACCCTGGGAGTTCTTCATGAGATGCAAATCTGAGAGTGATGTTGTAATTCTAAAATACTATTTTGGCTTTTGGTTTAGACTGAATTGGTTAGAGAAAATTGTGGTTTGGCTAATTGCAACCAGTTATATGGTGGCTTCTCCCTTTTCAGATGGATTAATAGAATGTCATCTCAAAATTAAATATCTAAGCTGATGGTGACCATATGTCTCCACTCAAATCCTTGTATACTAGTGATACAGCTAAATTACAGGCAGTTCCTAGGACAAAATGGTTTCAACACTACTAACAGGGGTAGGCTGGGAGCCAAGCACGGAATTAGGAAAACCCTCACATCCAAGAGAATCATGATATTTTAAACATACATGAACTTCAAGAAATCTTACAACAGTCATTAACTCTGACAAGCAACAATAGGACAGCAATTCTGTGATATATGAACTTCCATTTTAAGGTCAGTTTTAATTATGGAGTTAAAAGAAGGAGAAACTTACTCCAAAATAAAGTAAAAAAATAACTATTTTCTGCCCCATGGTGTCTTCAAGCTATTGCGAGGGTATAACAGCCAAAAGGGTGTTGCCTACCATGCCCTCAGGAAAGAAGATGATGATGATGATCCTGGCTTTGCCTGGGAGAACTCCTTCACACTTTCACTACCCAACTAAATTGGCTTCATATGTTGGCACAGTGCGCCACTCCTCAGATTCACACAGTGTGAGCTGACTGGGAACCATACACATGACAAGCAGCTCTTTTCAGAGCTTCAAAATTCAGTAAAATCAAAGCAAATTTTTTTTTTTTTTTCAAGGGCCCTCATTGGCCCTTACACAGAGACTGTTTCCAGGCCAAATATGCATGATAGAAAAAAAAAGTAGTTTCTTTTGTATACATAAATCTTTCTCCTCTGATGCATGTGCTTTTTGGAACAAATCAGCCAGGAAGCAAAGGCATCAGGCACACTTTTCAGGCAAAGAAGAATGCTTCACCAAAGCAGTGAATGAAACAGGAGCAGGAAGCAGAAAACACTGCAAAATCTTAGTTGTGGAAGTAATGAGTGCCTACATAGTTGCACATGTCACAAAATTGCTGTATTCAGATGATGCTCTGTAAAAAGAATAGGATAGAAGGTAAGGCATAGACTGAGGGAAGAATGAGCTGCCAGGCCCGTGCTCTCAGCTCTTTAAAGGTCAGTGTCCAACAGCCAGTAGCTGTTGTCATCAAATCACAGGCCAGACATTAATATTTAGCAGAACCTTTGTTCTACATTTCATAGAAGACATACTTTGCTATAAAATGACAAGTCTTCAGATGTGAATTCATTACCCCTAACAGGATAGTAGAAAACTTCCAAGCCAGTGTAACAGTTCATTCTAGAAAACAAAGGCAAAAATCACTTTTAATAAGACTTGCTTCTGTATTATGTTGTCCAAAAGGCAAGAATTTGCATAGCTTTAGTGCTAGATTCAGCCCTCAGCCTTCAGTAATAGGAAGTTAGCCAGCTACACCATGGAGCAAAGCAAATTACTTTCACAAGGCTTTAATATGTCATTCATTAAGATGACTCTCAGCATCAAGTGTTGGTGTCCGCTTGCTCTACTGTAGAGCCTCAGGGACTATGAAAGATGCCAAACCACTAAAAGAGCTGAGCATTAGAAGCCATTGTGGTCACAGGGCTAATGCCAGCACCAGAGGCATGTACCAGCCAAACTGCAGATGTGAACTCTGGCTATGTAACTCAGCATGCAGGCCTTTCAGATTAAATGAGCTGAAAAATTACAAAAGTTTCATCCTCTAGCTCATGTGTGTATGCCTAAGTAGGCCTATAATTCACTGCTGCTCAATATAGTCTTTTAATTTTCCTTCATATTTGCTTCTCGTCTCTAACTTTCTTTAAGCAGGCTGATTTTTTAATGTTTAATGTGAATTCCAAAACTATTGTGTTAGAAATAACCTCCCATTTATATGAAACAATATTCTTTCACGCTGAAAGCTGAAAATATATAGATATAACCAACAATGCTTTAACTTTTTTAATATTGTTTAGTTCCAGAGGCAAATGAACTACTGTTCAGGCCCTATCTCACTCCCCCCCGCTCCTGTCTGGTGGGGAGGAGAATCACCAAGTAAAAGTAAACCTTGCAGGTTGAGATAAGAACAATTTAATAGCTGGGGAAAAAAATTACAACAGTAGTAATAGTAGCTGTAATTATATGGAAAGGGAGAAAGAATAACGCAACCCAAGAGGAACAAGTGATGTGTAATAAAATTACTCACCACCTACTAGTTGCTGCCCAGCCCATCCCCCAAAAGTAGTCAGGCCCTGTATGTGTAACCCCACAGTTTACAGCAGGCACCCCCCTTCCACATAACTCCCACAGTTCATATACTGAGCATGATGTTCTACTGGATGGAAGACTCCAACCCTTCTGACCTTTCTCCCTTACAGCTCTTTATGTAGCTCCTTGCCAGCAGCTCATGAGACACTGAAAAGTCCTTGACTTCAGGTAAACACTGCTTAGCAACAGTCAAAACATCAGCGTGTTATCAACATTATTCTCATCCAAATCCAAAGCAATAGACCAGCTGTTAAGAAAATGAACCAGCACAAACCAGGACAAATGTAAATGCACAAAGTTATTTTCTGTGATTTTATGTGTGTAACAGGTCAGACCTGCTGAAAATAATCTTCTTCATTGGGTCTAAAGAAACTAAAAGGTGTGAATGCTGTAGAAATTTGCATTCAGAATGTCAGAATTGCTTTCCAGAAAGTAGCTTATCTAACTTTTTCACTTTCATGCTGTTACTTGAGGCCAGTCTAAAACAGAGGTATTTCTTATAAATGCAATGGAGAGCATCAAAATAAAGGCTGAATTAGACAAATCAATTCCATCTCTATAGACTGAATAAGTAGTTTTTAAAAATCATAAGTTGAAAATAAAATATAGATTAAATTCTTTAAGATGGCTGAGAAGACAGGAGAGAAGGATTTTTTATGCAGTGCAACTCAAGCTCATCGGCTGTATTTCTTAAGATGCACTGGAAAGTGCTGATCCTGTTCTTTGACTGAATTAACAAGCACAATAATCTCTCACATGAATTCAGAATCTGATTTCTGTAAGCATCTCTGTTATATATCTTACCTTATATATAACCTGAAACACAGCTGTATAAAAGTAAACACAGGCATTTTGTTGACTTTATATTGAAAAACTTACTATTCATTCTCGGGCAGCTTAGAAAGAAACTGTTCTATAGTAGTTTATTTGATGATATACATCAGATTATATATATTGTATTATATATATATATACATCAGAGCAGAAGTCAGCTTTTAAGCGATGAGTCACAAAGATTATACCAAATGCACTACCTGATAAATTATATTTGCAAAATAACCTCATGGTTTCCCGTGTTTACAACCTAACAATTATAAGCTGGGAAAACAGGCTTCAATAATGAAGACTGAAATGGTTATGAAGCCTAAATAGAATTATTTCCATGGAACACTTAGGAGCAGCTAAACTCTCCATCTCAAAATATATTTTCCCTTCTTCTTCCTACCTACATACAAGCTTTCAGTCCTCACCCTTTCCCTGCAACTTGGTACCCAGAGCCACAGGCTGAAGCCCCTGAGTTTTGTATTTTGGAAGCTATGTGCCCTGCTGTGTGATTCTTCTCTGTGATGGAAACTATTTCACTGTGAGGGATATAAGCTGCTATAACCATAACTATAACCATGCCATAACCATAAATGACACCAGTCTTGCCAACTCCCACAGTTTTATTATGACTGTTGCAATATGTGTTTTTAATTAAAGTTTCATACGATACTAGAATTCCTAACTTTCAATGTCCTGGTTTTCCTTTATTTAAAATGTCTGTCACTTTATATTTCTGTTAATGAAGCCAAATTTAAGGTGTTTTTCTTCACTGCATCTTCATATGTGACAATAGGACTGCACTTCACAGAGATGGTGACCAGTTCCAGCTACTTTCAGACTCAGCTTGAATGAGGATAACCAAAGAAAAGCAATCAACTTTATCACTTGAAGCCTGATTAGAGGCAGATGATTCAAACAGCTGGGAAGTGTCTTGAAGTACAGGACAAAATCTCTGCAAGTGGTTTAAAATAGGGGGTGGAGGGAAGGACATCAAAGAGAGCAGCACAAGCACTGTCTGTATATGTTCACTTTACAGAAATCAGGTACTAATAAAGAGTCTAAATTCTACACTATTCCAGAGCTCCTATATTTTCCTGTATCTTGATTTTTGTACAAATTTGTTGAGGCTTGATAGTGCTGTTCCTCTGTTATTGCCAGGAATAAGGATCCAAACCAAAGTTATCTGTAATCATCTCCCAGGACTCACCAATAAATCTAACAAGTAGTCACATGAGCTGAAATCATGCACTTGCACCTTCAGACTCTCTGGATGCACTCAGAGGTAGCAAAGCGTTCTCCCACCACTTTTTCTCTGCTTTCAGAGAGGACAAGGGAAATGGGCTTAGTGGATCAAGTTCAATATTCATCTTAATTTCTGCTTGAAATATAATGAATGTTTGAGAAAAAAAAAAACAGCTCCCTCTGTCCAGGGTGAGCTCCAGAGTATCTGTCATTCCTGGTAAAATTATTTTCTGTATCTGGAACTGAAATCTTTGTACAAAGTGGCGTCAAATGTTTTATATCTGGCCATTTCAAAAAGACCATTGATTTATTTTCTTTTACATTCTAACCTCTTCATTGTGTTCAAAAATAAGTCTTCTACCTTTTTCTTTCATGCTCTTTTTCTCACAGCTCCTGTTCCCCTACTGTCTTGTGCTATATCAAGCTGTATATTTTCCCCATATGGCTCAGCGGAGAATTTTCTTGGAGTCAAGGGATAAAGTCGCAAATTTAATTCCAGTGGCAAGTGTCCAGTACCAGCATGAGATTGAGAATGTAATTTCCAGAACTGTCCTAGAACTTTTTGGTTGGGTTACTGCATACAGTGCATTAGAAACATTTTACCCACTCATGGTTGTCTCCTGGGACTGCTGTTGGACCCAAATTCCTTAAAATGTAACTGAAAAATATTTATATTATAACCATAAAATCCAATACATATTGGGCTTAATTACTCACCTCTAACACTGAAAAGCTCCAGACCCCAACTGGAGAGACAAAACTCAGAGCAGAGGGTTCCTTCCTATCAAGCAGAAACCTGTTGTTGAAAAGAAATATGTCCTCAAACCTGTCATATAACACTTTTGGTATCTGAGGGTAACACAGAAGGAAAGGCCTGGAGACTCTTTGTTTTCTTGGGGAAATTTTTTGAAATGGGAAGGAAAGGAAGGGTTCTCATCCTTTGAAGGGCTCTTGAAGATTCAGTTTGAAAGAGGAAATTGAGGAATCCCCTCAAAAATGTCTCTGAAACTGTCTACACACTGGGTTCTAGAATAAACCCAAATGCAGAGGGCAAGCACCATGTGTGCAAGATCATTTAGTTCTATTTAAGATCTTGAAATAATGTTTGTGTTGTACTTGAGTGCTGCACAAATACTCTGGCCTTCATCCTATTTTTGAGTGCTGATGCATCAGTGAGAAATGCAACATGAGTAATCATAAGAAATAAGCTCTTGAGCAAGGCCACTTGCTAAGAACAGTATGGGTTAAGGGGGAAAAAAATCTCATCTCTTTACTGAAAACCACATATAAAATCTGTTTGAATAGGTTTTAGGAGAAACCTATCCTCTTTTTTCTTTTACTAGATAATAAAATTAAGCAAGCTGGTGGTATTCAGCTTATTTTTGTGGAGCATAAAACTATAATAGCTGTGATAAGTGTGCCATTTTTGCTGCTTTAATGCAATGGCAAACTCCCCCCTCCTTAGCCATCATATCCCTTTTCCCCATAATATCTAACCATGCACTGCTTTCATTACAGCTGCCATGGTACTTTCTCAGTGTAGACAGAACTGATGGGAGGTGAGGGGATGCCACCAAGGTGGTACAACTTGAGTCCTTGTTCTACAAGGAGAATTTGTAGAACCAGGGCTGGTTTGGCTGGGAGAAGGCACAACTTCAGGGACACCCAACAGCATTCCTGACGCTGGCAGGAAGATACAATGAGGCTCCAGTGTTGCTTGGTGGGAAGATGAGAGGCAGCAGCACACACTGAAACATGCAGAGGTCAGGCTGCAGAGAAAAGACCCTTTCTCAGAGTACAGCCCAGAGGTGGGACAGTTCCCCAGCATGGTTGAACTGTCTCCATCATTGGAGACAGCCTTGAACACCTGAGCAGGCCATTCTGAGCCCACAGCTGAGCCTGCTCTGGGCAGAGCCTGGGTCTGGAGACTTCCCCTTCTTCCAGTACCTATTGTCCTGTGATTTCTGTGCACAGTTATCCTCATCACATTTCAAGGGATGGAAGCACAGGAAAACAGTGTGATTCTTCCTATAATCCACGTTTACACTGAAAGCAAATTGCTCAGCAAGGAATCTAGTTCCAATCTTCCTCTAATCATTAAAATTTGGATTCCACTGAACCCAGAGATGTAGGCTTCAAAACTCTAAAACATAAATGTAGATAAAATTGTATTGAATGTGGTGATGTCTGAAGTCCTAAAAAAATAACTAATTTCTGCTCTTAGTCCCCAGTCATTTATGTTGTCCTTGAAATTGAATTTTTTGGGAAAGAATAAGTGAAACTACTAATTACTCAAGATTACTTAAGAGATCAAAGAAATTGATGTGAGGAGCACTCTTGCATTTGCATCTGCAGCGTATCTGACTGGAGGAGGAATGGCTGCTGCATGCAGAATTTAAATGTTGGGTCTGGTTAGCATAGTATCCTGTAAGAAACAAAAGCTAGAGCCTGAGGTGGTCTTCCTTGGCTATGTGATTAGAAATGGACTGAATGTAACAGAGCACAGAGTTAAAAATCTCATAGCACAAAGCTCCCAAAACTTTTGATACTTAATTAAAAATTACAGGAGAAGACAGAAGTGAGGGAAGGACACTGTAACAGGAGACTTGGAAATGTGGCAGATGTGGTGGACATAAACAGAGATAAAGCAGAGGATCTGATCCAAGGACCATGCCCACAATGAGCAGGACATTAGCAAGAAATCTCCTTCTCATGATTCTGGGACAAGGGAATATTAAAGACTGACTAGAAAAAATTAGGAAAAAAAAGAAAATCTTATGGCTTTTTCATAGATTTCTATGAACTGAAAGTCTGAAGAACTACCACTTACTCAATGCCAATGTGAAAACAGGATAAAAAATTAGTATGTCAATTTGTTTCACACAGGCATTTTCCTCTAACATTGAATCATAAGTTTCCAAAAAATTGTGTTAACATCTGGGATGCACATGCAGAATTCAGAAAAGTAATACCTATACACCTAGTGGGTTTTGGAGCTCAGATCATACAGTAAGGTTTTTTTGGGGAATCGAATTAGTGGCTGCTGTAACAGCTGATTTCATCTTTTGTTGACAATTTTTTTCAAATTTTGTTCCAGCTAGTCATCAGACTTAGTGAAAAGATGTTGGCATATTATATTCAGCAAGCAGTTTGACTCCCAAAAAGCATTTTTTGTTGTTCAGATTCGCTCCAGGGTTATATTTAAGTAATTGCTGACTTATTCCCTAGTCCTGTGGCTTTCTTGGACAGGCAAATAAAATGTTTCACAAGTCCCTCACTTTTGACATACCAGCTATCATCATGTGACAATATACCCACTTGATTATGGCTCTGTGGCTTGTGTAACTGTCAGAATGTTGTGGTTTTTTAATAATGGTCTGCATGGCAGGAGGTCTGTGATCATCAGACAGGACTTATCCTTCTCAAAGGGGTAAGAGGAATTTGCTCACAACTTTATTGACAGAGCTTTAAACAAGACTTGAGGGGGGAGAGGTGAACATGACAAGCCATAGTCACCCTTGGTATACATCAGGGTTAGAGGGAAGGCTGCTAGTGAGGGCTCTACTAGTGAGCACTCTGAGATTTGCTGAGTACACTGGAGCACACTTAAAGTCTTAGAGGGGCCCCACAGGTAAGATGATTCCACAAGGAAACTCCCAGGAAATATCTCAAAGAAAATCAGGGATGCTCCTCTAAGAAGGCAACACAAGCAACAGCCCAGCACAAGTGCTTCTCCACCAATGCCTGCAGTGTGGGCAGCAACCAGGAGGAGCTGGAAGACACCATGCTGGTAGAAAGTTATTAAATGGTTGCCACTACTGCAGCTTGGTGGGGTGAATCCCATGGCTGAACTGTAGTTATCAATGGCTAAAGGCCATACAGAAGTTACAGGAAAGTAAGGGGAGATGGTGGGGTTGCCCTCTACATCTAGAAGTGGATTGAGTGTGAAGAGCTGTCTCTGAAGAACAGCCATAAAGCGGGTAAAAAAGTTCACGTGTGAGAACTCAAGACCAGCACAACAAAGGGATCCTTGTGAGTGTCTACTACAGGTCCCTCATCAAGGAGAACCTGTTTGTGAAGCCTTCTCACTCCATCTACAAGAAGGATTACTCTTGCAGGCAGTTTTCCTGCTAAGGGACTTCAACCGCCTCAACATCTGCTTGAAAGTAGCACAGTGAACTGCAGGCAATCCAGGACATGGCTGGAATACATGAAGGATAACTTCTTAAGCCAGGAAATAGACAGTTGTACCAGAGGGAATACCACCAGAGAAATCATACATCAAGACTGGAGCTGCAGTGATCACACACTGGTAGAGTTAACAGTCCTAAAAAACATGGGCCTGGTGAAGAGTAAAATCAGAACCCTGAACTTTAGGAAAAAACTTTCAGCTCTTCAAGGAGTTAAATGGCAGGACCCTCTGGGAACTGTCCTCAGGAACAAGGTAGCAGAACAGATCTGGTACATCCTTTAGGATATTTTCCAAAGAGCAGAAGAGCTTTCAGTCACCAAGTATAACACAAAAACAAGGACAGAATTTTAACAGGACTTGTTGAGACGGAAAAAACAGTAATGTTTTTAAATCATAAGAGGGTAGATTCAGATTAGATAGAAGGAAAAAAAAAATTATGCTGAGGTGAGTAAAATATTGGCACAGGTTGCTCAGGTGAGCTGATCGATGCCCCATTACTCAGTATATTCAAGACAAGGTTGGATGGAGCTCCAAGCAATTTCACTGGTGGATGAAGAAGGGTTGCAGCTAGGTAACATTTAAAGCACCCTTCCAACATAAAAAAGTTTTTTATTCTATGAGAATAATTAGAATGTAAATTAATTTTCATATCAAAACACATATCATAAAAGTGTTTTACTGAAGAATGTGTAACTGTGTTCATTTTTAACTAATATATACCTGTGGCAACAGGATAGCTTAATTCCCAAGTGCTGCTTTCAAACTTTGCACTCCATCTGAGGGTATAATTAGTCTTTATCCAGCAGTATAGTAAATGGTAGCAGTATAGGATAAATGTTGCATGTAGAACATGATTTGCCATCACTCCCCTGTCTGTCCCCATACAGCCCGCCTCACCCACAAATGTCAATGCCTTGTCAACCTCAGATTCAGTGACTCCTTGGAAGAAAAGATTCCAGCTGAGGTGGTGGCAGTTTTTGAGCTTTCAACCTCCATTTGGCTGTGATACACTGGCCTTAGCAAAGGGGATTAGATTTTACATTTCTTATCAGCCACCAGTCTTATCAGACTCTGTTTTTTTAGACCAGAGTCTGTCTGCTAGAATTTAATTGACAAAAGTGCTTCTATGAACTACTGGTATGTATAATCAGATGTAATTCTGTTTATTCAAGACAGTGCAAGAGAATAGATCCCACTGCATTTAACAACTTAATCTAGCAATTGTATAACAAAATTTGTGACTCATTTTTCATGAGCACTGTAACTCTAAACAGAAGTGGATTAGCCACAGTATATTAAGGCTTTTTGGTATGGTACAGAGTTCAGGATTAAACAGAGTTGTAATGTGCTTCAGGGGAGGTTGATATGGAATTTTATGACTGGAAGATATTTTCAAAGACATATAAAGACAGTAATGCATTGTACCTCCCTGTCACATAAAGAAAATTTTGCTTCCTATGATAACTAAAAACATGTTTAGGGAAGACAGCACTGCAAATCTACAGGTAAAGTGTGCATGTAAAAGTATCTCCTTTTGTAGAAATAATAATTGCTAGCATTATACTAGATGTTCAGAAAGAACCAGATCCTAGAAACAGTCCCTGCCACACTTTGAGCCAATGGAAAGGGTATCAGAAACATTTTTTGGAGCTCAGCTCTTTATGCAGGGTTGCTGAAATTTGTTAAGAACATATGTTAACCATATTGAAGGAGGTATGGATAAACTTTATTTCAAGGTTTGATGTCTCTCAGATTTGCTGAATTACTTACGTGCTTTTAGATTGAGTGCGGGTTAAAAAAAGAGTAAAAAATCAATAGTGGAAGTAAAAGTTCTCCCCCACAGGCTCACTATCAGATTCCATTATAAATCCTGTTGTTAACTAGTTTATTACAGGGCCTAAAAGAGTGGGCTTGATTAAGAAGTTACTAGGTGTAATCTGAAAGACAAGCATAATTTTTCTGCAAAGTTTAAAAAATTCTGGCCAAACTTTTTAATGTGCAAGCTGTTACCCTGTCTCTTACTTCTTTTTACATCCCTAATAATATATTACTGTGAAACTATTCATCCAAATGTTGTTTATCTTTAAAATGCCTTTTAAATATATTAGTAAATCTAATTTCAAAAAGCAGGTGCAGTTACCAAGTTACTGAATTGTTGAAATCAAAAAAGTCAGGAGTTAGCTCAGAAATCCTATAACCCTTTCAGTTTCTTGTGAGTTGATTTCCTTCCATATAAGTGGTGAAGTTAATTTTCTTCCTTGGAACCCTAGAAATCCAAGAATAAAATAAAATCAATACCTTGAACAAATAAACATGCTGCATATTTTCAGCCTCTTGTTACATAGTAGCAAGCACCCAAAATGGTTTTTTTGGGTGGGCTTCTGGTCTTGACTCTCAGCTTTCATTAAACTGAATAAAGGTGAATGATGTGAATAAATAAAAAAAAATGCACTATTTGCTGCTGCTGATCCAATTTTATTGTGATGTGTAGTTCATAACAAATTGATGAACATTATATTTTAAACATTTAATGTGTACTCCAGTACCAAAAGGGTTAGAGGCTAGAATTATTGTGCAGCAAATTTTTGAACAGACACTATGATCATGTTTTGGTTTGAGTTTGATGCTGAGCAAAACCCCAGGAATTATTGCTTCATAGTTTGTGTTGTCTTGCCAAATTAACTTGCAGATAGGTTGTGGTAATAATTTATTTTATCAGCAAATATTACCTTCACATCATAAAATGCATCACAATTATTCCTATTACAGGCAGAGTAAGATTGTAAAATGATGTCATTTTTTTATCACATTTTCCTAGGGAAAGAAAATAAATAAGTAAATAAATAAATAAATAAAATAATTAATTAATATGTGTGTGTGTGTATATATATATATATAAAACTTGGCTGTACTAGAGGTACAGCAACTCAAATTTTCAGAATTTAATTTTCAAGTACTTAAGTAAAGCCCAGAACTTTATTATTGTGGTAATGAGTGCTTCCAACACTTAGCTACTGGTACTTGTTTAGCTTAACTGTCTGAGACTTTTTTCAACGACAGACTGTAAATCCAGAGATATTGATTTTTCAATTTACATAGTCATTCATACTTTATATTCACTTCAGATTTATTTCTTCAATTTGTTTTTGTGACTAAGCTGCTTTTCTTTACATAAAAAAAAATCACTTTTCTATCTATTGCATACAAAAAATCATCATTTGAATCAAGTAAAGCTGCAGTGAGAGCAAATCATGATTTCTTTATTTACAAAGTGCAGGAATTTTTTGACCAATTTATTGTTCCTAATGTGCATGCAGAGCATCTCTACCCAAATAAATTCTGACTGACATAATTTCAAAATTATTCCCCCTGTCTTGGTCTGAAAGCCCTGATCCACAGATTCTACTTCATGATACCTCCATGTTGAAGATGGAAAGGGAAAGCTTTTCAATGAAATCCTTTTGTAGGTTCCTATCTTATTGACAGCGTCTTGTATCCAAAGATGTGCAGAACGTATGTATGAGGCAGATGCACAGTGGAAGTGGTGGGTACCATCCCACTGTGCAATACACAGTATCGGAGATATTAGCAAAAATTCCTGTGTGCGTTGTCTGAACAACTCTGTGAAATACTCAACCTGTGACATCCTTACATCACTTCCTGCTCTCAGACACACCTAACTGATAGCAAATACATCTGGCCCTCAAAATCCTGGCTACCTGACTGGAGCCATGGCTGCAGTTTATCCGAAGATTTTTAAGTGAAAGAATGACATTATGTTTAGTAATATTTACTTAGAAGGCTCATTTAAGTCTGCTAACTCATTTACATCATCGGCTCAGATTAGAGAAGCAAAATTATTTAAGTTAAAAAAAGTGCATCAGACATTTATATGCCTTGAAGACAAATAGAGTGTAAGTGATGCTGTTTGGCAGCATTTTATACAAGGTTTTGTGGAGAATGTAGTTTTTCCATTTCACTCTTAATACTGTCCCCTTTTTGGAAGTAAGGAACTACTGAAATCACAGGCAAGATAAGTTCAGGGTGTGTTACACACACAGAAAAAAATAGCTACACAAGTATAATATCTACAGTGTAGAGTCATGCAAGGGCATTATACTGATACATGTAGGAACAGAGCTGAAAATCCTTAACAAAATAATCTAATGCAAAAGACTACTGGATATATTTTTGTCATTTAAGAAGTCAAACGAAAACTTTCTAAAAGCTAAAAGAGAATAAAAGATTAGCCATTATTCCTTCTCCTTTACCTGCTCAAGTTTGAACACATCTTCAAAGATCTGAAGTACTGCAGGTGTGACTCATAGAGCAGAGACATCTGTGACTCATAGCACAAAACTGAGGGAAAATCTATGAAGAGTTGGCAGATTGTATCAGCTGCTGGCAAGCAACAACCATTGCAGCTCTATGTAAAGCTTCACAAACTAAGAGTATGCAGCTCAGAGACCAGTAAATTTTTCCAGCTGCACATTCTTATCTTCTGCAGTCTACAGCAGACATAGTGAACACAGGCTAGCTGCACATAAGAGTTCCCCATGAAGATTTATATGCAATCTACAGTATGGTCTTCATTTTCTGTTCAATGGATTCTCTATGATAAAAGGTTCTCTTTGGTATTTAACTAAAAGAATGTCAATACTTAATGTTATCATAGACAATTTAAAAAGAAAATTAAGCACAGACTCAGTATTATCTTGTCTAAAGGTTATACAACATCATAGCAGAAGAACCAACTCTTGCTTCTACACCCAGAAATATATTTTATGGACATAAAAGAAAATTAACTTCCAATTCACCCAAGTATTGTACAGACTGCAAGTGGGCACTTTCTGATATCCTGACCTTAACACAGCTATTTCCATGGAGACTTGTTCTGAAAGAGCTACAAACCACCCTTGCCTATGAAGATATTTCAGTATATTCCTGGTTGTGGGCATAACTATTAACTGCAGTCTTGCAAAAACACTCCATTGGCCTTCATGGATAAAGCCCATGAAAAATTTTGTGCTTTTCAGTCTCTGAATTATTGTCTAAATAATGTCTAAATGCATTGCTGTTGCTGCCTATGGTTGAAGTATTTGTCTTCCATTATTGCCTGGTTTCCAAAGTACCAATTTTTTCTCTGAGATATCTTAATTAGCGTTGTTTATAAACATATTCTCTCATTTATTGCTGAGCTAGAACTATCTGAAAATTCTTGAAAAATAAGAATTGGGGATTTTATTAAACCAAATACAGTGTATATCCAGATTTTTAAAAATTCTACTAATTATAAAATGCTAATGTAGAGCATATTAACAATATTGAATGCAACATATTTTAACAATATTGAAGAATAAAACTTCCTTTTTCTCTTCCTGGAAAGACAACTTAACACAAAAAACACTTGAAGAGTGATGAAGCTATATCTCTCAGGGCCTTAATAACTGCTGTGGTGTCTAGGAAATAGTATGAATTTCAGAAAAGATAATGAAATTGCTTATAAATTGAAATACTAATAATTTGAATCACTGGAGTACATTGAACTCCTTAAAGCTAAGTAAAACTGCCCTTAGTGATGTGCCATAATATCACTAAGAGCAGTTTTTTGATATTTCCACAGTTACTTCAATATGCATAGGATTAAGGAATAAAAATCTTACTCTGATGATTATAGACAAAGTGACCTATGAGTCACTTTGTGGTAGAAATGGCTAGGAAAAAAACTGAACATGTCTGGTTTGTGTGTGTTTGTACAGGTTTCGCTAATCCTGTACTAATTTTGTGTAGAAATCTGAGGCAGTATGTCTTATGGATCCCAGGGAAGAATAACCAGACACCCTATTAGAATGAAAAAGGTCATAATATTCTTGAGTTTTTGTCTGGCTAAAATATAAGAATGCACAGCAAGCTTTGCTATCACTTTAGAACTTACAGTCCACATGCCTCTGCTTTTGCAAATTGCTCCCATATCCAAATGCTAATATATCTACAGAATCATTTATATTTTTCTACATCAAAGTGCAGAATTCAACAGCAACTGACTGTTACTGTGGTAGAGTAGCTGATCTGCACTAAAACAGGTTTCCAGTTGGATGAATGCTTATCTGTGGTAACCTCCAGAGTCACTTTGTCTTTGTTCCAGTTCTTATTTCTTCAGACTCTTCTATTAAAGATTGCAGATGATCTGCAAGCAATTCCTTTAAAGAGGATGCAAATTGAAACAACAGTGGTTTGGAACTATTTTCAAAGTTAAGCAGGTGCTTGTGAACTTTTCTTGGGCCAATTCCAGTGTGGTCAGCAATTTTGGTCAGCAAATTTTCACTGGAATTAATTGTTCATGGAAGTAGATCCATTAAGAAAGTGAAAACACAAAGGATGTTATTTGGACATTTGCTGTGAATCATACCATCCTATCAGCTTTGCTACCCAGAGAAGAAAATCACTTATCATGAAAAGTCATTATAAATATCATTTAGACTGATTTTTATTATGTGGAAGAATATCTGAATATTCTTTAGGAGATAATCTTTCCCTGTCTGTGCTGGTGTTCCTGGGGCACTTCTGAGATAACTGCATCCTGGTGAGCCTCTCAAAGGTTTCTGAGGCCAGCAAAGTCTCCATTCCTACTGTGCCCCAGACTAGAGTGCTTGGCATTGGGAGTGGAGTCTGAATCGATTTTGAAATCCTTTCTTACTTCTTAGATTCAATCTTTTATAATTTTAGCAGAAGATACACAAAAAATTCTGTTAGCAAATGATAAGGCTGTCACAGTTTTAAACAGTCTGTCTGTCTTAATGTTTGTGAGAGATGTATGTGTTCATAAGCAGAAAAGACTTTTGTTGCTGCGAACATCTCAAGAATTCATCTTGTCTCATATCAATTTTTATTTGAAAAATTTTGGGTATCACTTGGAATTCAATTGAAAATTTCCAAAGCAGAAATCATTCTACACTGTATTTCACCCTTTATTAAAAAGTTCCAGCTAAAGGCACTATTAGCAGAGTTTTTAATGGTTACTACTGTGCTTACATGGTGATAGTAATCCAAAGTGATATGGAATTTTTTGTTCATTTGTTTTTTGTCAGTGTAAAGTAATAAGCACTAGCATGGAGTCTGGATATTTTCTGTCAATGCAGAAGTAAAAGTGTCTGTGTCAGTAACCCATATCACCAACACTGAATGAGCAGCAGTGCAAGATTCATCTCCCATATTTCACCCTCCTTTGATGTTATTTACATTTTCAAAAGGGACATGTCTTTTCTTTAAACAATGTATAGCATGTGTTGAAAACGTAGCTGTGGTCAGAATAGTAACTATAAAAAATGTCATCTTAAAGCTTTACAGATCTATGCATAGAAAGCATTCTGACCTGAAACTGATCTATTTTCTTACCACTATAAACTGATCCTGCCTTTTCTTTATTATACTTTTGTTATCTCTACAACACTAATATTACTCTGAGAGAGTAAAATATATTCTAGCTAAGACATAACTGATAAAATGTTCACACTTTAGCTCTAGCTGAGGACTGCTTATTTGGGCTAGAGAACTACACTAGAAAAGATGAAGGCTGGCTTTTAGAGAATTGGCTGACTTTCTAGAACATGAATATTGGGAATATATTTCTGTAATATTTCTGTAATTTAATACTTTTTTATTTTTGATTGGTATGTTTGGTCTGAGACTTGCAAGAAAATTTTCTTTCAATAGAATTGCACAAATTAACTACGGTACAGTATATAGTGCACATATACTCATAGTATATATATTTTTTCAGCATTCCTGATATCTTGCCCTCCAGCTGAAGATATAGAACATTTCACACAAGTTTCAGCGAGTCGGAACTGATACAGCGTAAACAGTTGTTCTTCTGTTGAGTCACCTCTGGTGAAAACCTGAGATGTCTTGGATAAAGCCTTCTGATATGCTGTAAATTACTAAAATAATTCGCCATTTTTGTAATTCTTGACCCTGTACATATTTCTGCTTCCTAGTGTGTAAAAGACACCATGAATTTTTTGCTTATGAAGAAGAAATCTGCATATAAAAGACAACATTAAACTTCATTCCATGTCAGAAATGTAGGGACTTTAAAACTTCATAAGATGGCAAACACTGCAAGAAGCAGGAAAAACTCCATCAGAACAACCAGCTTTAAGTGCAGCTTTAGGTACTGATTTTCTGAATGGAGTTGAATGAATTTTATATAACATCTATAAAATGATACTTTAAAAATGTACACTCCTACTAACCTGAACTTGCATAGGCTGTGATTTTAATTCTAATAGCAAGTTGTGTTTCATTTCAAAAGGACAAATTCACCTTTAGATATACCAGAAATAAACAACTGCCATATAGAAAAAAGACGCAAATATTTGGTGTGTGGTGACATTGACTTTATATATTTTTATAGTTATATATTTATATTTTATATCTCACACATATGTGAGAGCTTTCCCTATTGTTCATCTGATGTCAAAGCCTTACAGTAATATTTACATTCAGTGTCAGCTAAAGCCAAGTGAATTTTGAAGAATTTTCTTTATTATCATTGGTCCACATGACCTAGTGAAACATCTTCTGTTTAGAACATGGCCTTTTTTCATTGTTTCTCAAAAAAACTCAGAAAGAGTGGGTTTTACCAAGATAATGGGACACAAAATGTCACAACTATGGGTACATCTCACCCCAAAAAAGGTTTTAATTTAACACATAAATAACCAAAAATTTGCATACTCATAGGATCATATAACTATAAATTCCTTTATGCCCTTTCACAACAAAATAGCTTTTGTCTCAGCAAAACCATGAGACTTGAAAGTTGTCATGTATATGTAACTGAAAGACTTTTGTTTTTTAATAGCTTGAACAACACAGCCACCTTCTTAAGAACAGGATGAATCCAGAAAGTCAAAAATTATTTTGTCCTTTTATTCTTTCCTCTTTCTTTTTCAGTAAAGAAACCACAGAATTTTCACTCTTTGTTTCCTGAAAATATTTAGTGTTGCCATATTTAATATTTCTATTCTCTCTGCCAGTGATAGACTAAAATATTCAGCACAGATCTGCAGCACAATAGAACATTAAACAACATTTGATGAAATGAGAATGTAAAAATTATGGATTAAGGTAGATAATTTGTCAGTCTTTCAAAGATATACAAAAGACTACAAGACAAGTCTTGTGTGAGTTCTCAATGTAAAATGTGCATATGACTTTTTTCATTTTGAGTCCTTGAACAAAAGATTGGCTTTGAAAGTCCAAGGCATTCTCACATTGAAGAGTTAAAGCATTCAAAGCTTTAAAGACTTTCCACCTAAAATAGCATCCATTTCAGCAGAGGGACATTCTTATTGCACTATTTATTTCACTTCTGTAAAGCCAGTCAGTATATGCATACATATAGCATACATGGAGTCAAATGTGTCCCCACTTTGACATTGCACTATTAAGAATGTGTTCTTTGAGTTTTCATTTATATTTGAGTCTCAAATGTCCCCTACTATTAAGGTAGGGGAAATGAATGTGTAAAAATACACAGAAAATGAAATTCTTCAGATTATTTTGTGGATTCTTCAAGCAAAAAAAGTATTTTTAATATTTTTACAGGTTTTGTCTAAGATGAGAGTAATAATCATATTTATACATTTTTTTACTCTTTAATTAGTTTTTAAAGTAGTCTGTACCTACAAAAAGCGTGGAAAAATTCTCCCTGTAAAAATTTTTTGCAGTAAATCTTCTGCAAAAATTACAGAAGCTTTCTGAACTAAACCTAGATAGTTTTGCACAGCTCTAGATCTTTCATCACTGCTCAGTACTCAGACTTCAAGCTCCGGTGCGGTCAGGGATATTTTATACACACAGCATGTGCTTCACTGTAAAACAAAGCAATCAGCTTCCAGCAGAGAGCCTAACAGAAAATTGTCTGTATGTGTGATTAAGTTTTTTCCATGTTACTCCAGTTTGGGGAATCATACTGTAAAAAAACACGAAAGGTAAAATGAGTTCTTGATTTGTGAGTGTTTAAACTGTATAAGCATTTTATAAAAGGAATAAAAAAGATAAAGAGAAACCCATGACACTCCTTAGGACCATGCAGCAGAGCAGACCTTGCCATATGAGCCTCACCAGGGAAATTTAAAGTAGGAGTTCTAGCAACGTAACGTGATTTGGCAAGAGCTGAATTTGAATGCGGTTGTGAGGTCCCCATAAGCAACATATGCTTTCACTAAGCTGCAATATTCCTTCCTTCCTTAGCCCAAACTTTGAAATTATTACTTTATATTTAAGAAAATTATATAGTTCTACGCCAAACCAAAGTTGTTAGTTCTTGATAAAACTATCATATTATGAAATTACAGCTCATCAGAGGAAGAGAGAAAAAGTGAATATTTAATTTTGACTGCTTTAGGGGGGAAAAAAGCAAAAAGAAACAAAAGTGGAGAGAGGAGGGGGAGAGAATGAAGGAAGAAGGAGAGGGAGGGAGATGTCTGCTTATGATTATGAAATGAACTTTGAATCTTTTCTATTCCTGCAGCCAGGAATGTCTGATTTTTTTAATACCTTACTAGAGCGAAAATTTGAAATATACTCTGAACATAGAAAACTTTTACTTATGTGATTATGGAAAATTATACATTAAAATGGAAAACAAACACCTTCCAGACACAACTGGAGATTGAAATGTGTCTAAAAACAAAGTTGCCAATATGGAATTTAGGAACAAAGAACTCACTTTAATTTCATTTCCTTCCCACTCAATGAGTGGGATGACAGTGCTGCCTAGGAGGGTTCTAACATGCCCTCAAATTGTTCCGTGTACTTTTACTTCCTGTGTTCTTTGTCATGTGAAAGCTGACAAACTTTCCTTTTCAAATTAGATTAATTTAACCATCATAATAATATCACCCTTACATTTCTTGTACTATTATTATTAATACCACCCCATTAGCATGCCAGGACAGGAAAGCCATCTCTAACAAACAAGCTCCAAGAGTTATCACAAGACCAAGAGAGCAGGAACTTCTGAGGCTTATTTTCAAGTTGCAATTAAGTAATCAGAATTACTGAGTTTATGTTGCTGCACAGAGCAGGAGCCCTGGTGTAAGGGTATGGCCCTGGTCTGACATAGGTGTTCTCTGCTCTTGTACTTTCAGACAGGACCCTGAAAAGAAAAACAGCCACACAAACAGATGAGAAGAAAAAAACATCAAAACATCCAGAAGAAACCCTTATGGCTGAGTTTCATTCACTGGCTAGTGTTCAAGTGCGGCTTGTTTCAAACTAACAGAAGGTACCTAACAAAATCTTCTTATACCAAACAAGTAGAAGACCAGTGAGAGAAGGTATAATGCTGAAAATTATGATAAATTGCATCCCCTGCAGAGTGACCAGAAATATTGGCTCATAAATTTACACTGTTAGGAGCAACTAGCTTCTATCAGTTTTTATGACATTTAGATCAGTGTTTAGGTATGGAGGAACATGACTGTACCAGACCTGGGAATAGAAATGGGGATTTTTCTCATAGTTTTTGTTTCAGTTTTCTGGTTAGGTCAAAGAAAAATTATCTGAAAACCAAATCTTCTTGAGCACATCAATTCCAATAGGCTAAACCTGAATGATATTGGCACTACATTTTCTATTGCATTCCCAGCCCTGACCCTAATTCATCATCTGGAACCAGCATTGTGAATCCACATCACATGTGAACCTCATGAAATTCAAGAAGAACCAATGCAAGGTCCTGTACCTGGGTCAGGGCAAACACCAGTATCACCAGATATTGGGAGGTGAATGGATTGGGAACAGCCCAAGAGACACTTGGCAATTCTGGCAGGCAAAAATTTAGACATCACCCGGCAGTATGCACTTACATCCCAGGAAACCAGCCTTTCCCTGGGCTGCATCAAAAGAAGCCAGCAGGTCGAGGGAGGTCATTCTGCCCCTTTAGTCTGCTCCTGTAAGACCACACCCGGACAACTGCATCCAGCTCTGAGATCTCAAAACATTGATCTGTCCAGAGGAGGGCCAAAAGATTATCAGAGGGCAGGAACACTTCTTTCATGGATGGCTGAGAAAGCTTGGGGTGTTCCACCTGGCAAAGAGGTGTCACTTAGGTCATCTGGTACTTTTAAATGGGCCCTATAAAAAAAGAGGGAGGGCTACTTTTTATATACATAGATAGTGATAGGAAAAAGAAGAACCGTTTTAAACCAGAAGATAATCAAAATTAGACTGGGAAGGAATTCTTTACTATGAGGATGGTGAAACACTGGAACAGGCTGCCCAGAGAAGCTCTGGATGCCTAGCTCGGGAAATGTTCAAGGCCAGACTGGATGGGACTTGGAGAAACCTGGTCTAGTAGATGGTGTCCCTCCCCAGGACAGTGGAGTTTGGCCTAGAAGACCTTTGAAGGTCTCTTACAACACAAATCATTATATTATTGCACAACCCTCAATAACAGGAAACAGAAAGTGTTAATGACAGAATCTTAAAACATATTTTTAAGCTTCTTCCGAATAAGGGGCCCCACTGGAACAGCAAATGCTCATAAAAGACAAGAAGGGCAGTTCAACTTGTCTTTTGACTAAGAGACCATGGCACAAACATGAATAATTGATTTATGTATCTCTAATTTTATAACTAGGCAGGCAGGAATATTAAGCTACTTTTCAGAAACATCTCAACACTGAGAAATTTCAAACCCTCTACTACACCTAGCCTCACCTACTCCTCATAGCAAGTAAAATCTAAGCATCCCAAGGTCTGAGAAAATTCTGATTTCAAAGCCAGCAACTTGCATTGTTTGCCACTTACCTATGCAATCACATAGCCCATGATGTCCAGGCATATTCACTTAAAATAAAAACTAGTTTAGGAAGATACCAAAAAACTCACAATTATTTTCAAATAAGAAATATTACTCTAATTAAATGCCAGAAATCACCAAACATCTGTAGAGTGAAAAAGCACAATTTATTACATATCTGTTGAGTCTGATGCCACAGACAGTAAATAAATATTTTACATGGTATGTTGTTGATAAAAGAGCCAAGTTATATCTTATTAAGATTCTGGTAATCAAAAATAAATCCTCAAAACCTGTATTTGTGTGTTCCTGAGCTACTCTTACTAAATTGGCCTCTAGATATAACAGATGCATTAAAACAGATAATCTGCACTTAAATTCTCTTTCAATAAGCAAATGAAAGGAAGGTAATGCTAATGTATTTCTAAACTGTGTGGTTTTTCTTCAGACTTTGCCACATATTGTTCTGGAATATTATCAAATGATCAGAAAAAAATCAAATACAACTAAAGGCCAGATTTTTTTCTGTAGTTTCCTTAGCTTATATGACTGTAGGCTAAAAAAACCAAATCGAAAAACTCAAGAAGGTAAAGTTATGGCAGACAAGTCTCTTGAATCTGCTTTACTGCTGAAATTTTTAAGAAGTTCTTCTCTGTGAAAAATATAGTTCCTGGAACACTGTCAAACTCAGTAACAGGGGATGAGGACTGGAACAGGAAACACTAGAATATTTGCAATGGAGTAACATTATTTAAAATAATTTTGCATATTTTTTTTCTCTGTTGTTTTAAATGTTATTGAATAATGTTTCTTAATATACCTTTTCCTTTCCTTCTAGCACATATCTTACTAAAAAGTTCACAGTAAAAATTGTCAAGCGCTACTTATATTTTCTTACTTCATAATTAATAATAACAATATAGGAATGGAATTTTAATGAACTGGTCAAGTCATCAGAGTCTAAAATTAATGGTAATATGGAAAAAGAATTAGACCTAGTTTGAACACAGGATTGCTGGATGACCATCCCAGCTAAATTACTTTCTATAAATAATAGATATATGGCTATAAAATAAATTAATGTTATCTGTTGCAGTACTATAAAGATGAGATCAGTTTACTGGGAAAAATGTTTCACAATTTTGAGACAAAAATATCTGAAGGAACATTACAAAAAACTACTTCTGCAAAAGCCAATGAAAAAATCATGACATCACAAAATACTTTGACACTTAGATGTTTACAGAGAGTTATCTGCTATTATTTTTGAAAGCTATTTAGAAGAAATTTTCACCTGCATTTCTCAAATACTCTGCCACTAGTCTACTGAAGTTCCATATTTATTTCTGAAAGGGCTCTAGCAGCATTCATTCCAAAGTTTAAGAAATAAAATTAAAAGGGTGTGTCTTTCTTATTAACCTGGAAGAATCTAGCAATTTTCTCTAGGGTATTTTTATTCCTCTTTCTTAATTGCTAAGACTACTTGCTAATTTCATCTACTTTTCACATTTTTGCTTCTGGCAGAACTTTTATTATATAAAAGAGCAGTTTATTGGGTTTTGGTTTTTATCATTTAGCAGAAAGCCAAAACAAAGTAGTTGGAAATCATTTTGAGTGGAATTTTTGGCAGTGGAAAAGAGAGATGAGTAGAGTGTGTGCCTGGATAATACAGCTTTTCTTACTCTACCAGAAGTTTTTTTTCTTATATTGGCAAAAACTCTCAACACGCTAATTCTTTATTCAGTTCTGTAATTTCTCAACATGATGACTGGTTTACCTTGCATAACAATAACAACTCTTTGCTGTATTTTTATGTATTCTTACAGAATTCACTGTAAGAAAATATTCTGGTTTCAGCTAGGACAGTTAATTTTTTCTCAGTAGCTGTTATAGTGCTGTGTTTTGCAATCAGAATGAGAATGGTATTGGTTATGCACTGATGTTTTGCTCTTTAACTACATTGTGTTTATCCTAAAAAAAGGATTTTTCTCTTGTCTCCTGTTCTGCCATTGAAAAGGTGAGCAAAAGAAACTGGGAGGGAGAGCAACCAGGACAGGTTACCTGAACAGTCCAAAAGGAAGTGCCACACCATAGAATGTCATGCCCAGCATATAACTCAGAAAGCTACCCAGAAGGGGTCAGCCTGGGTTTGGGAAGGGCAGTCTGGCATCAGCCAGTGGGTGGTGAGCAACTGCATTGTGCATCACTTGCTTTTTCCCTTATTATTTCCTTATCATTATCATCACTATCATAGTTTACAATTATTGCTGTACTTTTATTTTATTTTCAATTATAAAACTGTTCTTATCACAATCTGTAAGTCTGATTTTGATTTTTCTCCCCATTCCACCTAGTTGAAGTAGGGAGAAGGGGGTTGACAGCGAAGCTGAATTTCCAGCCAGGCTTAAACCACAATATGTTTCAGAAATTAATCACTGTGCCATTTAAATTATTCAGCTTTTTGTTGTTGTTCATGTTATAAAATATCAATAAGATATAAGAAAAAAAAACATATAAAGGTATCCCTTACCCGATAATGAACTACAGAGAAGTAATTTGATTTGCTCACATTCACTGACTGCTTACTTTTGATTCATACATTTTTGGTGTACTACAGTAACAGAGTAGTAAGATAATTGAAATGAATCCATGCTGAATTTTTTCAACACATAAAATGAGAGAAGCCTTAAAAATATTCAGGAGTGTTAGGATTTTTAGGATACCTTCTTTTTAGTTTTGTTATTAGGCAACTCAATGGAATGACAAATTTAATTTCCATCACTGCAGAGTCTATGAGGTCAGAAAGTCAGACTTTGCATTCTGCACTTTGGAATTGCTCCTCTACCTTTAATAGGTACTATCAGACCAAGCTGAACTGGTAAAATGATAATGTAAGAAGGAGTGCAGAATCCAGTTCCAATTTCCACTCTGTTTCTTGATTGCAGTAGGACTTGAAGTGCTGGACTGAAAACAGCAGTACTTAAATATTTTGGCATATCCAAGAGGAACATCAGTATTGTCATAAATATTGTGTTCAATAACGATCCCTTTGTTTTACTGTTTCTACCAAAATTGAAGCTTGAATTAGTAATCAAAGAAGGAGAAAGAGATTTCCAAACACGGAGATGTTTAGATTAAGATGCTGGGTTTTATTTCCCATTTTTAAACTCTAACCACTCTTTAATTAAAAAGAAATAATGCTCACCCCGTTAATATTACTGCTGACCATTTATCATGTCAATGGATGGGAAAAGGAAACCCAGTCTGCAACCAGAAACTACTCACAGCCACAATGAATGGTTAAGTAGTAGAACTAATACAACAGAAAGACTTTGAAGTAAGCTGCTGACTGATTTCTCTCTCCCTCTGTCTTGCTCTACTGCACTCTCCGACTTTTTTTAAAGTTTGGCCCAAGGTGCAGGTATCTAAACTTAGCTGCTGTGCTTCATTCCAACAAAACAAATCAAGCATGAATCACAGCCCTTCCTCCCCTTGAGCATTGCCAGTAGATCTGAGGCTTCTGTTCAGATCCAATACGTTGTCTTTCCCCTTCTACTGCCAACTAAAATACATTTGGTAATATTTAATTAAGGTTCCTATTCAGATTATATGGTCTCAGTGCTAAGAACAAGGCTTTAGCTACCCAACTCCCAGTGGCATGGTTAAAGAGACAAATATCAAACTGGGAACATAACCCTTCATTTAGAGGTAATATGGAGAGTTACTGTGAATTAAATAACTACCAAGTGATTATTAAACCTTACCTAGAGATTAACAAGCATTTTTAATTTCATAGCTGTTAACCCTCTATAATTGTGTCTTTTGTAATAGGTTGCCCTTTGCTCAGTAGAGTTATAGAGAGCTGTCATAGCTTTGAACATTATGCAACTGTTTTATCCTATTACAGATACTTTAATAGCCTTTAGTTATCTATATTATGAGAAATAGCCACCTTAATTAATTACCATTTTACATACTTTTGAGAGCTAAAAATCAAAATTCCACCTAATGGGCATATTACAGTGTGAAGTCAAACAACAAGAGGCATATTGGCCCTGTATTATTTTTCCCTCATGTGGAAAAAATGTTTTACAAGTAGAAACTCACATTTAGCAATGTTAAATACTGAAGCAGGCAATATTGAACATAATACCTGGTGCTTCAATATTTAGTGTTATGTAATTGATTCTGAAGAGCTCATGTGTAGGGTAAGTGCAGTATAGAATATGATGAGTAGAACAGGAAACAGACAGTCTGATCCCATATCCATGAAAGTCTGTGGTGTAGTCACTGAGTGCTGCTGTCTGAAAAAAGAAGTGCTCAAACAAGGGTCACTAAATTTACTTCACCAGCTGATCATTTTCCATAAGCTCCACCTCACCCAGATCAGCTTGCTGCATAGCTGTGCCACATCCATTTTTGTCTATTTTCTTTTAGCAGTCTAAAAATTGGCAGTAATTTCTCAAAAAGTACTGGTCATTGTTCACTACACTACTGGTGTCATAGAGTATTTGTCTAGATTTGCATTGGTCATGAGCATTTTAAATTTCTGCAATCAAGATATGTGATTAAATGTCATGCTGTTTGAAGCTTATTTATACTTTTTCTTTTTTTTCTCTGTTTTCTTTATGGTTTTACATCTACATCTATGTAACTATGCTGTCCCATACAATACCAGTAATTTCAGCTTGGCTGACAGCTCGATGGAAATATTCAGATCTGGCTGCAAAACCATCGAGGTTCAAGGGAAGGAAAGAAAGCAGACAAGAGCATACATAACATATCGCTGTCCCAGACACCACAGAGGTTCATAAAGTCAGTCTTTCTGAGTTTAAATCAGAGCATAGGAGACTTCTCTCATGGGTTTTTCAGGTCCTAATCATGTTTCTGTCCTTCACATGATACACGCATACACCTAGTCAATCTTCACAGTACAACCACACTGACTGTTGTCCTGCAGCATCATTTGAGTGCAAAAGGGCTATTCCAGACCAATCACTTTCATACTATAGAGAAGTTTTTAATCCTTAGCAAAGACAGCTTGATGGTTCCATGTGTGCTTCACCATATGGTAGAAGTCCAATTGCACCTCGTAGATACCCTATAGGTCTGCTTTGGAACAGCACTTTTCCCAGGCACTCACCTAGAACATCTTCATGCCCATAGAGATCAAGAGAGAATTTCTTGTGATATTAGATTAATAAAGATTACCAGGTCCATTTTTTCAGGGGTTTTTAAACCTTACTTTGCAATGTGGAATTTGCTTAATCTCCTGAGACTGGACGAATCTTCCATATACGCAGTACACAGCAAAGTGTAGGGCTTCAGGTGTCAGCAGTACCATGGGCCTTCCAGTTCCTTTTCTGGATGTCTTTGCTGCTTTCAGACTGCAGAAATGTTTAATCTCTCTGACAGCTTTGGTGCTATGTATAGGGATAGCTAAGTGAAGTTTTAATGGCCTGTGATGTACAAAAGGTGAGATGGGGTGATATAATGGTCCTCCCTGGCCTGTTTAGTAAGTCTCAGGAAAACAAATTTCAGAAGCATACTTACAGGGATATTTTTTCCTGCCTTTTATTGCTAATTCGGAAGTATTTCTGTGTTCCAGTCAACTGCAGATATGTCAGACTGATGAAAGACTGCTCCTGGATCACCCCTAAATGGGCTGATGCAGCTATGTGGCACCAGTTCAAGCAAGAACATTTCCATCCTGTTTCTGCTATCTACTATTAAAAACTGTTTTCCTGTGTAGGTAGTAGGAATGTAAGTGTCTGCAAGCAACTTGCACCAGCTCAACCATTTTGTACAAGTTAATGAAATTACATCACTGGGCAATGACAGACCCAGCCCTCACAGAGACCACATTAAACCCTGAAGCATTTCAACTCCTCTCTCACAACTGTCTCAGACTATGGGTAGTGACAGTTTGGAAGATTTAGAGGGTGAAAAATGCCTCTGCTTTTACTTGGCACTGAAAAAATGACACCAATTATATTAAAAAAAAATAATATTTTTGTCTAACAGTAACAACTAAAAGTTCTATTTTCTCACTTGTAAAGACTTTCCATGCAAGTTAGCTGACTGATTAACGGGCATCATTAAATTACTGTATTTAGAAAGCCAGAGTATAGTCAAGTGTTGGCTTGTTCTCCTCCCAGGACCAAGGATATGAAACACATTTGTAACTCTAAAAAGATGCTTCCAAAAAAGAAAGTCACAAAGAACACGTGGCTGCTTCCTCCGTGAGGTAGCTGGTATGTCTCCAGTGGCTTCAACAGAGCAGGCATGATTTCTGCCAGCTGAAGGTCTGGCCCACAGTATTCATTTTTCCTCACTAGAAAAAATCTTCTTTTGCCTGCCTTCATACATGCAAAGATATTCAGCCTATAATCAAAGGATGATAAAAAGCACTAGGATGACTAAATATGAAAACAGACACTTCCAGTAGTCATCCCTGAAGCATACCTAAACATTGCACATGGGCACAAAGATGACAGCAACTCCTTGCAACTGCTCATGAAAACCAATTTGTGTCTTCCCAAACAGTTAAGGGAGCACACGCCAGCAGGGGAGGGTCATCCTAGTTAACACATTCACCTAGCCTGAGCATATGTGGAAGTGGCCAAGGACAAGAAATACTTTTGAAAGAAATCTCTTGCACTTGGAAATTTAGTCTCTAATAGACAGAAAACCTGTTATCTCTCATTGCACAAGGTGCTGATAAAAATCATCAGAACTCATCAATACTCGCAGTGTATCTTAGAGGATGTTGAGAGGTTAACACGTAAAATAGACCACCTATGTAGGGAAACTTCCATGTGCCTTTAAAATTTACTTTGTCAAAGAAGGACAAAGGAATTGTGTTAATGAGGTTGTTTTCAGTTGTCTTTTGTTTCATATTTAACACAGGAAAAAGGAAAATATTTCTTCAGTTCAGGGCATCTGAATCATATTTCCAATGGGACAGGCACTTTTAGGACAGTAAGTTCTGAGGTATAAATAACCTTCAGTGAATTGACTCATAGTCGTTTAGTTTTTACATGTGTGGAAACACTCAGCTTCCAAAAGCTGTACTAAAGTTCTATTTTAGGGAGGTGTTACATCTATGTTTAAATTAAAGGTATTTTGGCACATGACAGCTCAAAATTACTGATTGAACAATACATTACATAACATATTGGTGAGAAACTAAGATGTATCAATAAAGCACATTTATTCCAGGTTTCTGAATACAGTCAGTATCTTTGGTCTGTAAATTTCAAAAGACTCTCAGTTTGGTGAAAATTTAGTCTAATTGTCAAGCACTGTTAAAAAGGGAGGATAGGGAATAGGAGAGAACAACCCTTCAGAGCTGATGACATGCACTAATCATCTTCTCAGAAGATATTTTAAATGGACAAAGTAGCATTCTTTTTGTTTGTCTGTTTGTCTGCTTCAATTCATGCATTCAATTCAAAACATGCATTATAGGTTCAATTTACTTCTTCAAGATTTAATTAAGGTTATTCTGAGTATCATAGTCAGGAAAATGCAAAATATCACATTTACTACCGTTCAGTTCTATACCTTTTTCTTTAATAGATGAGGATCTTGAGTACAAAGTAGGATAATTTTTTAAAACTGTGTTATTGTATGAGACTCCTGGAGTAATGTGCCCAGGAAGATGTGATGACCAAGACCCCAGTTTCACAGCCCCTTCCTCACAATCTACATATGAACAGATCTTCAGAGAGCCCCAGAAAAGGCAGTGTTTTGTGTTTTGACATCTCTGCCTTTATGTTTCTAGATGTGTGGGGGGCATTTTAGTTATGGTCTTAGAGGTGCTGTCAGTTTTATGAGCAGAAAGAGACACAAATGTTATTATAAAAAAGCAAAACCCTCAGATTGTGTCTTTTTAGTTCTCTAGACTAAAATAATTTTGCTGGGTAGTTACATTTTGAAGCATTTCACTCAAGCCTCTTACTCAAAAACAATACAAGTTAAATCTGCTTTAAATTAAGAAAACCTGACTATTAAGTACTGATCATAATGAGTATTTTAAAACACATACACAAAGAAAAACAGTCTTCAGCTCAAAACTGGCTCTCCAGTTGTACTATGAAAGACTTTCAACAAAAGAGCAGAGAAGCTGACTATGCAGTGTCAAAGGCAAGGTAAATCTTTCAAGGTATTAGAAGAGGTATAAGCAGCACACAGACATCTTTCACTATCTGCACATTTTAAATTTCTAGCACTTTCAGGACTCTGAAGAAAATTAACAATATGAAAAAAAGGAATGTTTCTTCTGAAGCTGTTTCCTGCACGGAAATTCAGAACTATGTCCTCATATATGTTTGTACACTAAGCAGCGAACCTGTTTCTTCATATGACAACTATGGTAATGACAGCAATAAAAAATGCAGCATAAAAGATATGAAAAAAAAATAGATTCCGCTCCCAAACATTTCTGAAGATAGAATAATGATTTATAGAGAATGAATTAAACATAGTGCTCATCATTTATCAGCAATAAATCACTGGAGGGTTTTAATCACTGTAGGACATGTCTGAATGCTGGGACAGTGCTCAGAACTTAGGCTGGTCTGGCCTCCATGTCCAGTGTTTCACAGAACTGTCAGTGGCTCATGCTCTATCATGTTTCTGTGTTCAATGAAAGCAAAAATCATGAAAGACGTGATGATGACCACCATTTTCTAGCAGATAATTATATTCATTCTTATTTTCCTTGTTGTTTTTTTGTGCAGAGAACGATCTCTAATATATGGTCACCATGCAAATAATAAAAAATATGAGTGAAACCATGCACTGATCATCTGAGCCCAGCAATAACCGGTATGCTATTAAAAAAAATGTCTTGTTGAAAGGCATAAATTCTCCATCCAAGTAAATGGGTGGCACAGAAAATGGAAGGAGGGAATTGTTATCGTTTAGCATCTCCTTTTTCAAACAGTTCTTCAGCCTTGAAACAATGCAGTTAATATTGGTCACTAGCTACAGTGTCAGAAAACTATTGCTACTCACCCAGATCAGGTGAATTGAAGTGAAAACCATAAATCCAGCTGGACCTCACTTTCTAGTTTTTTTGTTTCTTTGTTTGTTTGTTTTTGCTAAAACGTGCTGTATTTCTGAATTACTGATTTTATGGTGCAGAGCATGAGTCATCATGATCCCAGAAAATTAAAGATTATTGGCACTGTTTCAAATAAACTACAGAGTTCATATAGCTTAAGTCTACCTCTTTTTTAAGTTACTAAAGTTTGGTTTTTTATATTAAATCATCACTAAGTTTTAATTCAGAACTTATATAATAAAACATGCAGAATTTAAAGATTAGTTGGCTAAGGGTGTGGTTTATGATAAGCAAAAGGACACACTTTATAAAATTTAATAGGAGTTTCAGTTTATCATATGTAAAATTTTCCTCTAATAACTCCTATGATTTGGGTTGAAAAGTGAAAAAAGATATATTTAGACATGATCTGAGGTTATTCAGAGGCCAGTAAAGGAAAAATATCAAACTCAAGGAATATTTGGTTTAAAAATTCCACAATCATAGCAATAAAAATAACTGCTCTATTGCTATCCCTGTCTTTTTCCTTTATTTTTATAATTTAAGCTTAGTATTGGGGAACTTGTCTCACCCAAAAGTCATGCTCAAAAAGCTGTGAGCCCATCTACAGTGGAAAAAGGGGCTTTGTGAAGTATTTCCAGGTAAAACCTTTCAATGTGGGTTTCTTAAAAGCTGTGTAATTAATGATATATTTCATGAATTTTCAAGGGGCAATTAAGAAGCTTATCAAACACATGGTTAGTATAGAGATTGCATGTTTCCTTCTACATAGAAAGGTTTTGCTGCAAGATTTTACCTCAAAAAATTTTATCACATTACTTTTGTGGCAGAAGACTAAAGAAGATTTTAACTATGAATATTGGGTTGAAAAAATGTAAACACTTTAAGAGATTGATCATCTGTTATAAAATTACTAGATCCCTTTTTTGATCTGAATTGTGTTGCAGTTTCAGATAAACTTAGATGGGGAAAAAGCAGCTGCAGAATGATTACTTTAGCCTAAAGATTACAGCACTGGTAGCCATAGAAGTCCTTCCCAAAAATAAATGTTAAAAACATTCCATTGATACAGTCATTCTTACCTTCAGTTCTTTAAAACCAATAATGTATATTCCTGAGCTCAACTCAGAGCTCAGTTTAATAGTACCAGATCCATTAAAAATAAAATGAACAAGCCCAGACAGGTGACAAGTGAGAAAACAGTTTCATTGCAAAGCCTGACATGAACAAGAATGATTGAGCATTTTTATAACCTTTTCATCTTCAGATGTGTTTCAACACCTGGAGAAACTGAGACTCATGATTAGATAAGCTGACAAGTTAAAAGAAGCAGCAGCAAAATTAAGGTGAAAAAAAAAAGAATGAATGATAAGCAGTCAAGACAAAGTTCAGCTTCCTCCCCCAGAATCCTCAGCATTTTGGGGACATACCATTGGATTTGGGGAGCTCACCTTGGGGAAAGATCAATAGGAAATTACTGCAAAAGTGAAAATAAGATCCCTCAGAGTTAATAAGATAATTACGAGTTTGGCACAGCTCTCCTTTCCTCTCCTTAGTTATATCTGCTGGTCTATCCTCTCCTTATTTTATCTTTTCTTTTGTTTTTTTTCCCTTCCCTTCATCCAAGTCCTTTAATTAGTCTTCGTCGTCTCACCACACGTTCTCCCCAATCAACACACCACTGGCATCTGCTGTTGTTGCACTGTTCATGCTGTTTACTGCAGTTGAGCTTATTCTCTTTCTTTTGTTCTCTATTCTATTCGACAAGTAATTCAGAGAAATTTTGAGATACTTTTTTTTTTCAAGCCTCTAGATCCTAACATTATAATAATATTTAACTACATTTTTGCAAGGAGCCAGCAGTCAAGATAAGAAATCTCTACTCACAGTCTTCTGTTGAAATTATGCTGTTTTGCTGCTGCAGTATAAACAGGTAGCTGGATCATCTACCTCAGTCCTTTTGGACTAAAATATTCTTGGCTGCATTTGATTGTGCATTTTGCTTTGTTTTTAGAAACATTACTGTATACACTCTGACCTGGCATAGTTGATGAGGTTAGATAATTCCAGTACCTTCAGTTAGTTTAATGAGCATGAGCATGAACTCAAATCTTCTGTCATGACAAAATAATGCAAAGTGACATCATGTGAGAATCTAACCCATATGTTTTAAATAGTTATTATCCCCTTATCATCCATCACTAACCACAATTAAAAATAATTACTTCAAGAAATAAAGTGAACAAAATTTTGTGAATATAAAGGAGAAAATTCCTAATTTCTGTTTGCAGCCTTCTAAAGATATGTCTAGCTGCATGATTTTAAGTACTTAGAAATAACTGTTTAACACAGACAAGATGGTAAAACAGATGTACCCTGTAATTAAAATAAATCAATTAACGTGTTTGCTCCCTTCAGTTTTACCTATAGGCTATGTACTTCCTGTGGAACCAGGCCACCCATTGAATCAGTTCAAGTGTGGCATCTGTTTATTCAAAATCCCCCAAGAATAAAACACCTCTCCATCTCAACAAGTGTGAAGAGGCATAATTATTTGTACTCATGTAACTTACAAATTTTCTACTCAATCTCAAAAAAATTATAGTTTGTTTTTCTTCTGCTTTTCCTCTCCTCACTTTTGATGTTAAATTAAATATGACAATGCTTATCAGTCAGCTAAATGAAACAAACTCTTTCAAAAGCCTCAGGGGTAAGGGATTTCTTTAATCACATTCACACAAATTATGAGGATTTCAGATAGATGAGGTAATACAGTTGAGTATTAGCAGTTGTAATTTAACAACTCATGAGGCAACAATAAAAAAACAAACCCAAAAACACACAGGTTATGTCTCCTTTGCTAAATAAGTGATAAGTGCAAATCATTGAAATATATTTGTACATCAGGTTTCTTGTTCAAGGAGCCCATGGTGGCTCCTAATAAGAATGTCTTGCTGAGAGTGCATCCAGCCTAGGTCTCAAATTAACTCAGCACAAATTGTGAGCATGTCAAATTTCTTAAGCTGTAGAAAGGAAAGATCATCTAATTGCATCTCATCAGCATAGGATATGACTGAGAGGTAGAGACAAGATTTGTAAGGTAGTCTGCAAGGAAAAACAGAGTTAAAACTTGCCTTCATTTTTGCGGTGGCAAAATATTTTCTACTACCAACATACCCCGAAATATAGTAAAGAAACCTTGACCAAAGATGCTCCTTTACTCAAAGGAAGTTTGGTTTTGTATGAATTAGAAAATTGTTGCTTGTACAATAGACATTTAAACAGATAAGGGATATGAAAATTGATTTAGAGTGCGACTGTTGAAAGAAAAAAATCTAAGAAGTGCTTGTCTTCAGCCAAACTGCAATACCAAGGCCATCAACCATGATAAGAATTCAACAGAAAACGTCCCTAAACATCAACATCTAATATTGGCCATTCTTCATAGGAGAAATTAAGCAATTTTTTTATTGTCTTTGTCCCTTTGAAGGAAAATCTTCATTGTGTCCATGTCTCTCTTCCATTGGGGAGCCCAGAACTGAACCCAGCATTCCAGGTGTGCCTCATCAGTGTTGAGGAGAGGAGAATCACCTCCTTCAACTTGCTGGAAGTTCATTACTACAGATGAAGTTGAGATAATGAGGCACTGCATGGAAAGTGTGTCTGCTATTTCCAGCTTCTGTGCTAAAAATATTAGAAAACATTATCACACAAATAAAAGGTGAATTGAATCTAGGGGTCTGCAGAATGTCACATGGAACAAAAGTCCTGTGCTAAGGACAGAAGAACCAAGATTGTTTTCTGAGAAGCTTTTTAATTGCCCAAGAATTTCCTCTGTGAAGAAGAAGAAATAGTAGCATTCAGATAGATCTGGTCTTTTTAGACGAGACAGACATATGTTAAGGTCATTCGTTATGATGACCCTACACAAGACTGCTGCTCAGAACCTACCTGTGAAAACTGGGAATGTGTAAAGCAGTTTGTGCTTATTTTACTTTTACACTGAATTTGAATATGAACTGAGTTCTATGGGGAAAAATAAATAAAATATGAGCCAGTGTATCTCGGTATCATTTAACTGACAACAATAACACAAAGCATTCAGATGACAATTACCCCCAAAGGTATAGTATCACTCAGTTAAGAAGAAACAGAGGTAATAAACATGATAGTGACAAAAAGAATAAATTAAAAGAATAAACAGAAAAAAGTTATATTATCCATTCACAGATTGTAGTATCATAGATGGTAGCATAACTAGAAGGGAAGTGAGGCTAATGATGCACTGATAACAGCTAGAGAACAGAAAGAGGGTCCATGGCCAAAAAGAAATACCCCCTACATATTCATATTCTGAATAACTAGTCTGCAAGTCTAGTTGAGAATCCCAAGAATGAAAGCTTGAACCAGCAGCTTGAGATTAGTGAAATAAATGAAAGCTTAATGAATAATTTTCTAGGCAATTAATTAGTAAAGCATTAAAAATATTTGAAACTCATTTCTCCACTTTATACCAAACAAATTATCAGCATGAAATCCCATAGGTGAATATTTTAATTTTATTCTTTCCTTACAAAAGCAATTACTGTAAGACTTAGAGAATTCTAGGAAAATTGAAAAAAACCCAGAGATTTCATCAGGTGAGCTTATAGCTTATACAACTTCATATCTGCAATCAGCTGTTTGATACTCCCCTATATGACAGTTATTGAAGCTGAAGTTATATTCATCCAAGAGGTAGAAAACTCTTTAAAGAATTGACTTACTTCTCCTGATCTTCTCACAGGATTGCTTACTTTCACTGTATCATAAACAGACAATCTCCAATCTCTGTACTGCATTCCCAGTTCCTGCTTCCCATTTCTGAGGTATTATTTCCTGTCAGAATAGAATTCTACGCTTCACCATCTCCCACAACTCTTCTCCAACTTCCTGGTGTAGGTAACGAGAAAGTTTCTTACAAACTAAGACTTTAGCAGTGAGATAAACCTCATATCTAAGATGAAGCATGGCTTTCCACAGGGACCACCATAAGACCAAACTCTTTTTTAAGACACTATCTTGTACCTCTGACTTCTTCAGGTGCACCAGCTGTCATTGAAATATATTAAAGTTGTTAAAAATCATGCTGAAAATAATCCCCGTAGTTCCTGAAACTAGGAGGAGTTGTAGCACTTATCTTTGTGGACGCTTGTTTCCCATGAGGGGGAAAGTCTGTATTCAACTGCTACCTCCCTCTGTGTCAGGCACGGAAAAATCTCTGAGAGTCACATCTGAAGGTTTGACAGTATCAGCTATGCTGTATAGGTCAGTATGGTAGTTAGAGTTCAAGCACTCCTTTGTTAGGAAGGATTAAACAGTTACCAAGACAAAGCAGGTAATCTAGTTCACTTTTCACAGTGCCTCCAGAATGAATTGCTATGAAGATCATGGAGATACGCTGGGGTGTTTTAGGGTGGAGGCCATACCCTCAGACCTAAACATATCAATAGCAGAACCAGCCAGAGGTGGAGCTTTGCTGTGGGAACATTTGCAGTCCTGGGTGTTAATTCAGGTTAGATGTTCATGCCAAGAAGTCAGATTAACTATGTAGTAAACGTCAACACTCACAGTTGATTCCTACAATGTTTGGTTTAGGGGTTTTCTTACTGATCCACTAACTACACCTTATTAATGGCACATTGATAATGAATTGATTGACTGGACAGCACTGAGACCCTTGGAAAAGGCTGCAGCAGAGCCTTTGAAGTTCCCAGACATCTTACAATGCAAGCATAGATTGAGTTTGTCATAACATTGTTGCCTTTTGAGGAATAGAGAACAGTCAAGATACACTGAAAAAGCCATTTTTTAGCTAGGAAGCAGACACTTCAAAGTGTGACAATATTGCTGTGGATGTCTGTAGACCCCTGACACAAACTGTCATTAAATAATTTGTCATTTCCATCTAGTTAGCCTACAGCACATCACAAAAGCCAGCAGCAATGAAAAACACACGTTGCTATCCACCAAGTACAAGTCAATGGAAGCACCTGGCTTACTGCAGTTTGATATCCTTAAGGCATTTCAACAAACCAGGGTGGAAAGACAGGATGGGGAGAATATTGCAGCTGCCAGACCACAAGATGAGGCAGAGCTGATACAAGTGTGTGATAGATCCAAGTGTTTATTTGTACATGTACATCATTCAAGCATTCCAAGAGATGTGCTGACATCTTTCAAGATGAGAGCATGCCAGCTGGCCTGGTTTAGGATCTGTGTTATAAGTGGAACCAACAAAAGGGGTTTCATTCTACTCAGAATTCCAATACCTCCAAATTTTTTCACCTTCCAAATCAGAACAAAGTTAATAGATCACTTTAAATGCAATGGATGGTAAAAAATTTCAGGCATTTGTCTTCCATTATAAATAACCCTGATGTGGTAGTGGTATCATTCATAAAAGCCACATCTGGTTGAGAATCTTAACAACTTATTTCAACAATTTCTGTCAAAAGCAAAAGTTCTGATGTTAAGGAAACAAGGGTTTGGGGGTTTATTTAATTTTCAACTATACAATTTTTGCCAAAATTAATCTAAGCAACTGACATTGTATTAGGGTTTTTCAAACACAGACAGAATTCAGGGCTTTGTCTCATGCAGGATTCAAGGCATTTCATTAGAAATTGATCAAAATCTGGCTTCACCTGTCTGAATTCTGATTGAATTATCCAACTGAATTAAGTATAATGGGGATTAAGTAGTACTTTTCTGGCTACAAACTGAAGCTTAACTACATACTTAGCTAAAAGCCTTCTGTGAAAACATATGCACATGCTTATTTAAAAGGGAAATTGTTCATAATCTAGGAAAAAAAAAAAACTTTTAGGCAAAATAAGTTCACAATTTATAAAATGGGTAAGAGAATAATGAAAATACAGTATTTTGACATACACACTTGATCCTAACCCTTCTTCTCTTCTTTTAAGTTTTCCAATTTTAAGATAATCTTGTTCTCTATTTAACATCTATATGGCCATGATGTTTCACTTCATATCTGAGAGTAAGCAAGAAACTCTATATACTATGTAATAATCTTTCTCTAGAATGGTTTGCTGCTAAAATGGAATATGCCAGTGTATTCATAAACCTGTTCAAAAACTGCTGTTTTCCATACTTTACCAGAACTGTAACTAAACAGGTGTGAAGAAAACCTCCAAGGCAGTAGCAAACAGGTAAGCACCAAAAGCAGTTCAAATATCTTCAGCCTTCCCAATTCCATTCCTAAGAAATGAAGAAAAATAAAATACCTTCCTGAAGGGCTGTTGTGAAATGCAAGCTGTCAGCATTCTCCTTTCTAGAAAGAACATGGCAACATGAGCAACAAAAGAGGATTTAAAGCTCATTACCTGTTATTATCTTGAGACATGCCAAAAGGCCCACTTTGGAATCTGAAGATTGCAAAGTAACATTGCAGAAAAAGGGTAAGAACAACTTTTCATTGGCATATAAAGTAGTCAAGGGTGAAAACACTTCCCTAGGACAGTATTCAGAATGAACCAATATGTTGATGGCATCTACACAGTAGCATAACAAACCGTATTATGAAATCCATACAGCAGGTGTATTGCTTTGTAAGCAAGTGTTTTCAGTAAACAGTATTTTAAATATATGCAGAAAGTTATAGAGTTTGGTTTTGGAACTATTTTGATTTTATAAATGTTCAGTCCAGTAAACTATTTGAAGTGGTCAGGACAGACTCGGATCTATCTAAAATTCACACTTACATCATTGTCTGTTGTCACTTTCAGCTTTTCATTTAGACCATGGAAAAGAGATTTGTATCCCTAGAAACATTCACAACAGCAGACTAGTTTAAGTTTTTAAGATAAAATTATAAGAGACAACATCATCGTGGTCACGTCAGGCTTTCATTCATCTAGATGGGCTGAATGGCTCCAGCAGATGCCAACATGCCAAATTTTGTTTCCTGAATTACATCCTTACCATGTGAAATCCTGCCATTAAAAACATCCCTCCACAAAACCTCCGTATGAAGTCAGCCAAGCAGGAAAGCAAGTGAAAATGAGGAATATATACATCTTGCCTGTCCAGCTCTGAGCCACTGGTAGTAGATGTGTCAGCTCAAAAACTGTTCCCAGTATATTGGTGGGGTTTTGGCTCCTCCAACCACTCAGGTTTCTCTGCAGACCCCTCTACTCTTTTTTGTTTGTTTTTTTTCCAATATCCACTCCATATACAGATATTTTAGGTGCAATTAGAAAGTTTCTGCATTAAAAAAATAAAACCAAAACAGAACCCCAACAAACAGAGTTGAAGTACATTTTTAATGGGTGTTCTATTTGCTTAATTACTCTTGACAATTGATTTGTGTAAACATTTCCCCAGGTGGGTTAACGCAGATAAAGTCCAAAGAAAATGCATCCTGGTTTTGCCATTTTTTTACTTAATGTCTGTTAGAGTATAAAACTGGGGCTAGAAGGAAAATCCACATTAATGATTGATTGTAGGTGCAAGATGTTCTTATCCAGCAGTAAAAAGCAAACTCTCTGAGGCAAAAATTCTTTACCTTATAAAAAGTAGACAAATATAATATTACTGAAGTGTGTCAAAAAGGTGCATTTCTTCTAGTTAAAAGTATTTGTGAGAATGGCATGTTCTGACAGCATCCAGCTTATAACAGACAAAGAAATATTTTTTATATGTGCTTAATATCTTCAAGACCAACTAAAAAACAATGCTCTGGACACCTGAAAAGACACTGACCTTCAGTGTCTCAAAGTGATAAAACTGACTTGTTTTCTGCATCTAATGCACAAAAATAACAAGAAACTTTGATGTATTATGTCAGGGTGAATACAGAAACAGTAAGAGGCAGCAGTCAAACCTAACAGGTTTCAAGGTGAAAATATGACATGACAAAAATCTACCTATCCTGGGATCTTATCATACCTGAATATTAAAATGGTGATGCATATATTCCCCTTTATTTAGGTCTACATTATCGCAGACCATATTTCCTACAAATTTGCATTCTTACATTTCTTGAAAAAATTTCTTAACACATAGGTAGTCCTCATATCTTTAAAATCAGAATTCTGTTACCTCTCAACAGGATGTAGAACAGACTGACACATCCTGGTCCTGCAAAACAGCTAGAGCATATAAAAGTTTAATTGGCACTCCAAACATTTAGCAGTTATGTTGCTGTAGAAATGTTACTTATTATAAAGTGCTTCAATTGATGCAATTTGCCTTATTTTTGGTCCTCTACTCAGAATCACAGCAGTGTTACGAACTCTGAGAATGAGTCAGAGAAGACATATACCTACTGCTAATTTGTGTGCTTACAAGCATCATTAAATTTGCCTGCTTAAAGGAGTAATATTCCCTACTATTCCTGGAAATCAAATAACAGGAAAACAAACTTGGAATGAGCCCAAACCCCAAAATGAGACCCAAACCTACATCAAACAACTCTAAAATGTGGAGTTATTTACAGCAAGGGTGGTGGTTTGGGTACATCTCTAACCCAAACCTCAAACTGAACTTTGGTTTTGATTCAAAGTGTTAAAACTATAGGTTCCTTCTGATTGTCTCCAAATGATTTGGCTCATTGCTTGTCTGAGGTACAAATTACTCAAGCAGGAATTGTCTGGCAATTTGTCCATGGAATAGTGATTAAATCCTTTCTGCAAAGACATAACATTAGAGCAGATACTATAAAGTTTGCATTCATAGATAGAGTATTTTCAGTTGGAGGTGGCCCACACTGGGAATTCCTTAGGAGGCCCTTAAAACCACAAGCTACTTTTTCCTTTCCAGGGCCCTTCCTTATTATTCTTTTTTTTTCTTTTCATCTCAGACTGCAGTTAGAAACTTGATCCTATTTCATGAGATGGGGGATGCCGTGGAGTAAGAGGAAAAGGAAAAGAGGAAATTTTATGCCAACAGAAGAAACACAACAATAACACCCCAGAAGTGTACCCTATTGAAACTAATAGTGTGAAGTTACAAAAACATGTAGGTGCAATTTGCAGATGACACCGGGCACACTAAAACTCATCATTCTGCTTCCCTTTGTGTTTACTCACTTGGAAGATTGTTTCATTCTGCCTGTCCTGATTCAGAGTATTCACCCTCCCTTGGGTTTGCAGCATTCTTTCCTTTAACTGCCTTATTGCCTCTATGAACCATGGGCAAAACCCCCAAAGGCAAATTAATTCGGTGTACTTCTTCTCCTTCTCTGTTTCCCATTCCTCTCCCTTGTCCCCTTCACATGCCATTTTTACTTTTATCACAACACAACAATCCCAGGATCAGCGCTGGCAGGATACCATTTATCTCCTTGACTCTGTGTGCACACCCCAGCCAGGTCCCCATACCTTGAGATAGAAACCAGGACATCTATATTTGAAGCAAGTAAAAGCTGCATTTCTGGACATTACCAAGTTCCAGAGAAGACCTTAGAGATTTCCTGTGGCACCGTTTCAATGCAGGCAATATTCTTCTTGCATATGCATTGCCTAACAGTATGGCCTGATCCTCACTGCAGTCTCTTGACATTATTGCCATGCTGCTAAGAAACCTTGAGCTGTGAAGTGAGAGCTAGTAGGAAATTAAATCCCCTTCATTTTTCCTGCTTTCTCTCACCTCCCCCTTCCCCACTCCTCACCCCTTTCTTTTCCATGACAGAAAACCTGAAGATTTCTTGCCCTCACCTGTAATTGGCATGACATTTACTGTTGAGCAGTAGATTCACTATTAGCAGCTCTTACATGAAAACCAGAGGGAAATTTTGAAAACCACTTTTCTATTGGAAAACTGGATTAGAAAATAACTGCTGGCAACACTGCCCACCTGTTTTTCTTACTCTTCTATGAACAGTTCAAGCACTAATTTTGCCCCTATGCTGTTGGTGCTGAACAAATAACCAAGACTTTTACTGAAGAATAAAAATACAGAAATAGAGAAAGTGTTTTGAATGGAAAAGAGAAATTCAAGAGTCTCTGTGATATCTTAATGAAAGACGTGTCACAGAGCTGGGAAACTCTATGAGCAAGCTGTGCCTGTGCTACCTTCATGATAAACCCATATGGAAGGCATAGGGGGCTGTTTCCATTACAGCCCCTCAACACTTAAATTACCATTTTCATGGACAGTGTTAAGTTTCCCATGAGACAGTGCACCTATACTACAGATGAAATGTGCCTACCACTGCTTGAAATTCAGGACAAAATCCTGGTAAATGGGGGATTGTGCTCATTCCCAACAGTGTAAGTGCTGAATTTATACAACAGCCATGCAACAATTCCATTGGAACCATCCAGAGTAAAAGCAGTATCTTGCTGAGAGATAGTGTGCTGTTTTGTGAAAGCTGGTTGCACACCTCATTGTGATGTGCAACATAGCTCATAAAACTTTTGAACCTGCTGGATGGTGTGACCTGACTACAGTTTGTTCAGCTTCATTGAAGAGATAATTAAAAACAACTGTGTGCTTGGAAAGACAATACTTTTAATCCAGCAGGTGGATTGAAGACCTGACTGAATTTACATTGGATAATGTACATTTCATGAATGTTTCACTTAAAAAGACCTAAAAAACCCAAAAACAAACAAAAATAACCACACTACCAAACAAACAAAAATAACCAAACACCAACCAAACAATAAAAAAAAAAACGCAAATAAACAAACAAGAAAACCCAACCCTCCCCCTCCCAAACCAAAAAAACCCCACTAAGCATCCCCAAACCAAACAAAAATAAACAGTCTGGGGAGAAAAGCAGACCCCAAAATGCATAAGGAAGCCCTGATGTAATTGACTATGTCTGTGGACTTTAGCCCCCTCTACTCTCAATTATAGACACAAGACCTCTGGTGGACAATAAGTTGGTTTTATTTATTTATGCACTGTGTTCCTTTTAGGAGAAGAATCCAGGTGAGTGTTCCCAGAAAAACAGCTGGAAGAGACTCTGGGGCTGAAGGGAAAAGAGCTCATGCCCTGGGAAAGGCTGAGTGAGTAGCCGTAGAAGCCAGATGTGGTGGAAAGAATGTGTTGATGACCAGAGGAGGCTGCAGTGTCTCCAAAACTCTGAAGGTTACAAAAAGCAATCCAAAACAAGTATGAAACCTATCTTTTAGACCACAAGAGGAAGTGAAAAATCTTTGTATAAGCAATGCTTTCAAAAAGAAGCCTATTTTGTCTCCCTGATATTTCGTGTTTCTCTTTCAAAAGCTGAATGACCCACTGGATCTTTTAGTAAAGCCTAGATGAAGATGATGATGGTGGTGGTAATAGTGATGATATTATTATTATTATTATTATTATTATTATTATTATTATTATTATTATTATTATTATTACTACTACTACTACTGTCATTATAGTTTCTCACACTGGGACATGATCTCAGCCGGTTCATATCAAATCTCTATTCAGTTTAGATCCTGTACTACATTGTGATCTTACTCATTAACTCGTCTTGCAAGAATTTTTAACAACCACGGACCAGCATTTTTCACTTGCTGGAACTGTACCTTCACAGTTAAAGTTCTGGAGAAAACACAGTCAAGCAATGACAAAGCAATTTAATTATTCAGAGAGAGCTGAAGTCCTTCACAGAATAAAGCATAAATCCTGCAACTCTCTTAAGCAGTGAGTGATTACTTCACACTACAAAGGACTAGACAAACCAAGAAAGGATCTGCAGTCCCATTTATATTTGCAAAAAAGAATTCCAGGAAAAAAAAAAATAGTAGAAAGATGACTATCTATTCAGAGCTAGACTTGTCTGATGTAGCTGATGTTTTTAATTGCAAGTTCTGCCTGATTTTTCATTTAACTACTGGAGAGAGGACTAAGACAATATTAACAAATGGGTTTTAGGAAGCTGTATGACACAAATGAGTGAGATTCTGTCAAACAGAGGATATAATTAGAACAAAATATATGGCAGTAGCAGATGTAGGTGAAAGGTTAAAGAACGTAGTGCAGAGGGACTAGGTCTGAAGGAACTACTGGAATAACTAGAGTTAACCAATATAAGACAGTCATCTGTCCAAAGCCAAAGCTTATGGAAAGCCAAAAGGCCAACAGTGTTTTGACACTGAATACACTTAAAATAACTGTAATGTACTTCTAAAAAGTAAGGCTTTAGGAACTCCACATTACAGGAAAAATTCTGACCAGATACAGGTTCACATGTTATTGCAAACAGCAAAAACCAACACCATAACCAGCACATAAAAAGAAATGCAAAGCTTAAAACATTTTGCAAGCATCAGCAAAGTGAACATATATAATGAAAACATCACTAGTTAAAAATTTTGAGGAAAAGATGGCTATTGTAGAAGAAGTCATTGAAATATCATTCTACATGAAAGTGCTGTGCATTAGTTTTCAGCTGGACATGGGTATTTAATGAATAGTACAAAAAAGTTTTATTGTAAAAGAAAAAAGTACATGTGTTAGAGAACAGAATGTGAGAATGAGAAAAACTAACTACATTGTTAGAGGCTGATGTCATTTACCAAACTTGCAGTTAGACACAAGGGACAGAGCATGAGAGCACATACAGAAAATGCAGTAGTATACAAAGAAAAAACAAAGCCAGAGGAGAAGAATTATTTTGAATCCAGCACTCCACCATGAGAAAGATCTGTTTATCTCTTTTGTGACTGAGAACACTTGCAAACTTCAATATTCTCACTGTCAGGATAAGGTAAAACTCAGACACATAGACATACAATGCCATTTCTTCCTTTTTACCTATCCAAAGATCCTGAAAGAAGATAATAAGCTGCTTCACACCTGTCTTTTAGTTCAAAGAAATTACAGGCAGTTAAAAAAAAAGAACAGGACAGACTGAAGAAAGAGAGATTCAGGAAACAATGACCAGAACAAGTAGCATTTATTCTTAGCAGCTGCAGTGCTTGTTTTAGAAGAAAACGTGTGGATGTCCAGGTGCAAGACACCTCAGGGTTTAAATCAGGCATTCTTATGAAAGGTGTGCTATGAGCATATGTGTTTTTGTGTTGACTGAAGAACTGGGAAGTTAAATTTTTGTCTGGGGTATAACATATAATAACATAGACTGTGCCTCTCCATGTCAGAAAACCTAAGCATAGGGGTGTCACTGTCATTCACAGTGAGTCAGTCACTCTTTTGGAGACTAAAGTCATTGTTTGACAGGAACCACAAATTGTAATCCCTGGACTGTGAAGGGGAGGCAGGGCACTCTCATTCAGCTTACATGTGTGTCTGAGACAAAAGGACTTATGCCTTGGTATGAGACTGATTATCAGCCTAGGCTGTTCATAGGTTTGTTCCTCTTCTGTAATTTGTATATGATAAAGATTCTATGAAGATTTATGAGATAACTTTGTTGTACCAGAGGTTCTAACAAGTTCAACATGAAGAATTTGCACTTCAGGTGGCCAGGATTCTTCATCCCCATTCAGGGGTTGCCTTGTCATGGAGTCTTTTAGGCAGGAACTATAGGTCAATTCTCAACTGCCAAAAAAGACATTAGGAAAATATGTCAAAAATGTGCCATTCCTTGTCTAACTATGCTGAGAAATGTTTTAACCCTGTAAAATATAGATAAAACATAAATGTCGAGCTTTTTGTGTCTCCATTTTATGCTAACTAAAATATTTTTATACTCCATAGTTGTGTCCAGTCTCCCACAAAACAGTAAAATATCATCTCAGGTTTTTATAATAAAATTACCTAAAAACATAACAAAAGATTAATTAATCAGTTATATATGATTTTGATCTCATTTGTAGATATTCTGACTACATTCCTATCACAATTACTATATACTTCAGAATAAAACCCCATTGAGAGCACCTGTCGTCATTGTCTTCTTTGCTTCATTTCAAGTATAATCATCCTGGTTTGGGTTATTCATTAGAACATATGAACTTTTAATTTTCAGTATTATTCTTCTTTTTCTGTCAGTGGACTCAGAAAGTCACATTCACTGAAATTCAAATTCGTTGAAAATATTCTTAATATTGATTAGAATTCAAAACTATGTTACATATATACTTGAATTCCTTCTAAAACACAGATCTTCCTCAGAGAGTAGGGATAATAAAGCTTTCTTATAGAAGACAGCCATTTCACTATAAGTAAAAAGAGGAATGAGATATATAGCAGAAGAGATTTTTTTTTATACAAATATATATAAATATATTGTTGCATTAACATAAACAATACTAGTAATAGTTCTAACAATTTCAATAAGAGCATTTTCTTTTCCTAGGAGGTATGCTGTCTAGAGTTTTAGGAGGTGCAATAGTTGTACAAAAGTGTTTGATCCAGAGTTCATTGAAGGAAACATGAATGATTTATGCTGGAAGCAACCTGTGGATATAATCTGCCTTGTTCAAGCAGATCCAACTGCCCTGATCAAGCAGAACCACCTGGAACAGTTGATCCATTTCCAAGGATGGAGAGTCTCTGGGCAATCTGCAGCAGTGCATGGTCACCCTCACAATAAAGTATTTCCTGAAGTTCACAGGAAGCTTCATATATTTCAGTTTATGCCCATTTCCTCTGGTCCTGTCACTTTAAAGAGCCTGTTTCTGTCCTCTTCGCATTCTTCCTTTAAGTATTTTTATACATTAATACTTTTCCTGAAGAGCCTTCTCTTTCCAGCCTGAGGTGTCTCCACTCCTCTCAGCCTTTACTCAAAGGAGAGATGCTGTATTTCCTTCATGGTCTCAGTGGCCTTTACTGGAAAATCTTCAGTATGTCCATGTCTCTCTTGGAATAAGGCAAGACCTTGGAATTCTCCTTGCTCAACCTCACCAAGTCCTTGTTGGCCCATTTCTCTGGGCTATTAAGATCCCTCTGGCTAGCAAACCAGGATCATCTGGTGTATCAGCCACTCCTTCCAGTTTCGTGTCAGCAGCAAATTTGCTGAGGGTAAATTCTGCCTCATCAACCAGATTATTAATAAAGATGTTTAACAGAATTTGATGCAGTAGTTACCCAGTGTTTTACCACCATTTTTGGCCTCCAACTAGACTTGGTTTCACTCTCTGGGCCTGGACATTCAGGTAGTTTCCAACCCACATGACTGACTATTCATCCAACATTAACAGCTTGTCGTCAGGGATCTTATGGGTGACAGTGAGAAAGGCCTTACCCATGTAGGCATGTAGGCAATATCCTCTGCACTCATATCATCTATTAAGGCAGTCATTTATTGCAGAAGCATATAAAGTTGGTCAGTCATTACTTCCCTATGGTGAAGTCCTGATAATTGTCTTGTCCTTTTCTCATCTTTTATTTGCTTGGAAATGGTTTACAGGACTAGGTGTATGGATGCTAACTGTGAAGCAGGGAGCACGGTGCCTGTGAAATAGCAGGCCACATAACTTTCTCAGTCTTGCCTGAGAAAGTGGCCTGGGAATTCATAAGGAGGAATTAAAACAATCCTCAGAGATAGAAAACAGCCTTGCAGGTGCTGTTTTTCTGTTCCTTGTTTTCTTGCAAGAGAAGATTGAGGGTTGGTGAATCCCACTGACCAATGATGGTGATGTGTTAGTTTACTAACCAATAAGAGTTTTACTTTTTTGCACTTTCACGTATCGGTCTATAAAAGAAAATCTGAGGTAATAAACCTTAAGAGAAAGAACTCTCCTGTTCAACTCATGAGAGAGTCTCTGTCGTTCTTCTCGCCGTTCCCAATAGAGCAACATAGGTGCTCCAACACTTTCAGAGGAATCAATGATCAGGGTGAGGCTGACTGATTTACCAGAAAAAAGGCAGATCCACAATGCTCAAATTATGTATACAGATCAACTTGTTGGTTTCAAAAGGTTTAAATGTATCAGGACTCAGAAATTTTTGGCCAAAAATTCCACAGTCATCCGAAACACAGAGTAAAGTCATTAACAAATGAGCTGGGAAAGAAAGCACTTTGGGTCATTCCACTACTTTGCTGCATCAAAGTTCACTATAGGAGGATACATAAATGGAACAGCATAAGAAGATTCATGACGACCACTGCACCACAGCTTAGCCTTTCAAAAAGGCTACACACAACCATTCTGTCTCCTCCCACTCTGTACTTTCAGTTCAAGAACATTCTATTGAAAAGGAAAAAGAAAGAATTAAGCCCTATATCTTCAGTGTTTCAAGCCCACTCTAACTGAACTTGGCCTTTAAAGTTTTGCACTGTGTCACACATATTAGTATTTTTCCATCCCTGGTTTTTCCCCTCAGAGCAAAAATGACAATTTTTCATTGAGATAGTGTCATGTGCCAGAGGTGGCTGTGAAGGAGTCAGATAACTAAGCTCCCTGCTGAAAGTGTAGACTTTTTCCCCTTTATTTTCCCCTTAGCCAGGTTTCTTTTTTTCATCTTCTCAGAGCCATTATAAACTTCTCCTTTCTGCTATAAATTTTTCGAAGCGGACAATTTCAAAATTGATACATTGAAATGCAAAGAAAAGTGAGACAAGTCCTCTGCAAGGAATTAATTTTAAAAAGTTTTCATGTTCTATAATGGAATTTTATAACTACTTAAGTGCAATCCCAATTAAAATATTGTGTTTTATTAAAAATAAATCTTGCTTATGATATCCATGACTCATTTCCAGACTAAATAGCAAACTTCCATAATTTAAAGGAAAAAGGGACCTTCAATTGGACTATCTGGCAGCTGCCAATAACATGGCCTCTTTGATATTTTAATATCTATCTTGAAGTTTTTACAGATATTTTATTGCTATTTCCTGCATATTCAGGTCTCTGACCCAGGTCCCAGTAAGAAAAGATAGGTATTGGCTGCATACCTTTAATGAAGTACCATTTTTAGTATCAGATGTTTGCTTGCTCCACACATAGCCACCATATTTGTTTGTTTTCCCTGTCTGGATTTATCTGATTGCTCTGCTGGACTTTCTTGCAGGCTTGAGCTTCTTTCAACTCTAGAAGTTTGAAAAGGCAACTTATGGCAAGCACCAAAGCCCATCTGGAGAGACAAACGAGAGGCTCCCAGATATCACACAGTAGCACTTATGCCAGTTGCTTGTCTGAAGGGAAGAAAAAGCACCTGCTCTCCATTAGAATCACTGCACTGGTTAAGGAATTGCAGGTTTAAAAGTATATGGCTAAAGTCTGACAAAATACATTTCATAGCAACATTAGATCGGTCTAGTCAGGGACACTGCTGCCTCAGGTGTGTTTTATCTGCTTTGAAAGCCTTAGCAAGCAGTGTCCTGTAATGGTGAAATCAGAGTTATCATATACTGGGAAGAATTCTTCAACAAATTACATATAATTTTGCTGAAATTACCTTAATTGGTGATAAAAGCGTGGCTAAACTCTGTTCCCTATCACCTTCCCTTTTATCTTTTTGCAAATGTGATTCCATACTATCAAACTGGCACAACCAGTCATAATGAACAGCTGCATCTAGTTCTCTGCATAGTAAATTTGCAACTGGACATGTTCCAGTACGGAGTATGCTTTCTGGATTGCTGCATAAAAAATCATTTAGTTCATTCCCTGTCATCACTAATTTTTCTCTCCCACTCAAGGCATCACTGTTTGGATATGAGATACTGGTTTAGTCTCTCATACAGAACAGAACAGCAGAGGAAACTGGTTCTGTTTGAATTTCTCCAAGTATGATGAGCATTTGGAACAAGACCTTCAAGTTCTATTTTAATTTAACACTTCAGGGAATCAAAGAAATGGTTAAAGATCTTGCTTAACTAACTTCTTGCTGGGTAAGATGCAGGTTTGTAAACAAATACAAATTTTCTTTTTTTTATTATTCATATTATCAACTTCAGATAAGGTGTCCATTTATTCATGCTAGAAAGATAAACTGTCTAGAAATAGACCTTAATACAGAAAAGAGAAATACCAACTATCTCACTATATAGCTGCACTGAAAAAACTAATTCATGAGAGCAAATTTTTTCAGATACACAAAATTAATTTCTGTGTCACAGGCTGTCTTAGGGTTGTCTTAGATTTCTTTCTGAAGTAGGAATATAATTTTTTTTCCACTTTGCTCTGTTCTTCTTATCTCTGTGCCATTTAGAAGACAATTTTAAACCCATTTTCTTGTAATATCACTAATTAATATACATCTAAGTCCCTAGTAGCAGCCATCCAAAGACCAGCAATGGTGAAGTTGACCTTTAAGGAACTGATACACAGAAGCAGCTTTCTTCCTTTAGGCAGATTTGTTCTGTAGTGAAGAGAAACCTAATGTATCCAAGAACATTTTTTTTTCCACTTTCTCTCTTCCTAGCCTGTTTATTTTTGGTGTTTTTGTTTGTTAGTGTTAAAACTGGATCTCAGTGAGTAGACCTTCAGACATTACTGAGGTAATGAATTCTGATACATCCAGGCATTTCCTTACTCACCTAGTATGTCAGGTTTTGATCAATCTTTTCATCAGGAATTTGCCCCTTCAGAAAGTTCTGTTAGAAACTTCAAGGAATACAGTTACAAAGCAGTTAAATCATGGAAAAGCAGTTAGGACTAAAATTGATGTCATTATGCAAAATTTATTTTAAAATTTATTTTAAAATTTTAAAGTTTAAAAGAAAAAGACTACCCTGAGGAAAGTATACTGAACTCCCTCTAAGCAATTTTATTTATAGGGTTTTCTTTTTCCAGTATGAGATGCAACTGGTGGGTCATAAATCAGTTTTGAATTTCTTTAATGAAAACATTCCTTACCCATTTAATGCTTCCCATGCAGGATCATGTTCTCTTCTGTGTAACAAAAATGTGTGATTGCTGAACAAAAACACACAGACTCCTAAACTACTATAATCACAATCTTCCTGCTCCCTAAATGTTTTTGGCAGTTTGTTAGCAATTCAAACATATTTTTAAAATTTAACCTCATTGTGCAATGACTGTCAAACTTTAAAGCAAATAATAGTTTGTACATCTCAGTACACTTGTATTACACACTTTATATATGCATGTCATTAAGAAAATATTTCCCTCACCTTTTTAAATTAAATTTTCAGCTGTCTTACAGAAATAATAAGAATTTCTTCATTATGCAGCAACAGAGCTAAAAAGCTTATACTGTGCTGATCTGCAGCATTTGGATAGTCTTTACTTTCAGAGTGTACATGAGTCCGGTTTCTTTGAGCAGGTGGTAGAAGAGAGGCAGTGAAAAGGGATCCAGTTGCATATACAAAACATCTTTCATCAAAAGGCCTTTGTTAACCAGTTAGACATTGTTGGATGTAGTTCAGGCTCAGTGACCCCTTTCCTACTACATATTGAACCTTTCAGCTGCGAAACCTCTCATTCAAAGTTGTTATTAGAGACAGTATGGTGTATAGAGGAAAGGCTCAGTGGGACAGGAGTGTTGTAAAGGGTTCATTACATCACTATTGTTCTGGGCACAGCTATCATATAGCAATTTTTGCTGCTTTCATGCAAAATTTCACTCTGGATTCTTGCATCCCAAGACCCACTAACAGGCAAGACATTAGCACCTTTTCCCACTGACCTGCAGTTGTGGATAGACCAGCTGTTGTACAACTCCACTTGCTCCCTTCTCAGTAATTTTCTGTTCTAGAGCCAAATCCTAAGAACTGTTTCCTATTCGTCCAGCCTACCAAACCAAAAGCCCAAAATACCATATACTCTGACTTATTTCCTGGCAGCACATTTCAGCTCCTCTGCACATATCTCAAACACATCACCACCCCCCTCTTCTTTCAAAGAAAGCCCTAGAAGAATGATCAAGAACAGTACAGCAACCTTTAACAAGCTGTGTTGAAGCTATGGAGCAATTCCCTTTTTTTAACATATATGGCTTTGTCTCCCCAGTAAACTTATACATCTGCAACATCCTTTCTGATCATTCCAGCTGCTTCTACCTCTGGCATTCACAGTCACTTAAATTTATTTTCCTTTAGTGAAAAAGTAATGAAATAATTTTAGTTTTCTCCTTATACTGCAATTATTTTAAATGGCTGACAGGTAATACATCTTTTAAAGCAATTGTTATCTTTTTCACCCAAAAATTAAACTGGAGAACAAATATCTGTTAACTACAAAGACATGTAAAATCTGAGTGAAGAGAGCCTGAATTTAGTTCCTGATTCAAGTGAACGGCTGGTAGCTCAGATGTCTGTTTTAAATTCACTGAAAACTAGGCATCATTAATTTTTTTCACTTGCATACCTTAATTACTGTTCTTTATAATTCTTTATAATAACTCCATTTTTACCAGCATTCTTTAATGATCTTAATTTAATCATGATTGACCTTCTCCCACATTCTTTAAAAATGCCATGATGTTGCAGTTTATAGTAAACTCGGAAAAAACCACATTTAAGTGATATCAGAAAAGTTATTTTCAGCTACAGTACATTCCTGAGTGAATTCACTATTAAGTGTGTATTTTATGTCATTAAAATGAAAAAAAAAAAAAAAGTGGTAAGAGCAGGCCAATTAGAAGGTAGTACAAGAATTCAGGGAATTTTTAAGGGAAATAAAAAAATCCCCACAATATTTACATCTGAATTAATTCTGGACACTGAAATATACTTATATGCAACATTTTCAAATAATAAAATTATCTTTTTTTATAAAGTAAATGTAAAGTTGTTCGAGGTTTTATTGATTTACATACTGTAGAAGCAAATTCATTGCTTAAACCAACCTTAACATTTTCAGTCTGAAAAGCTATCCTAAAACAGAGTGCCTTGAGACCTATTCTGAACACTAATTGGTCAAATATTGCAGTACGACAGGGAACAGGCACTCATGAACTCATAATACAGTTTTTTCCCCAGGCCCTGCCCTTAAAACAATTAGAGTTTTTTGCCAGTCTGCTATCAGTTGTCAGCACTGCTATCATTTAGTTCCATGCAGCATTCTGTTCCCATTTACTGTGAAAATTGTACCAGTTCCTTCTTAATTAAAGTTTCTAAATCATTTTTCCTAAGACAGCTATTGGTTTGAAAGATCATAATAGCTTTGGAGAACCCTTGAAGTGTTCTCAGTAGCTTTAACCATTCATTTGAAGCACAGAAACTTCTGCCTTTCTAGCAAGCAACAGAAATTTATTCGTCTTCATTCAGTTTCTGTTTGCTGCTAATTGAGTGGCATTATTTCCCAGTCTTTTATTTGAATGCACCATATAGGTACAGTATATGTTCATGTATCCCAGCAACTGCAACAACCCACTTACACTGATACAGGAATTCAACTGCTTCAAAACAGGCATGGGAAGGAATCTGAATGTTTGTAAAAGATCCAGCTAACCAATGTCAAAAAAAAACCCCTCTGCTGTAGGCAGAATTCTTCCAACCAGGTACCTTGTCCACCCTTTTGTTCTCTTACTTTCTCCATACAGTGGTAACTCATTTTTGTCAGCATTAAGCTATAGAATGACACCTAGGGCAATAAAACCCTAGTGCCATTTAAACCTCAAAAATATCAAGTAGTAAATTGCTGTGCTACTGTCATCTTAGTGCCCCTTCTCCAAGTCTCAGTACAGTTTGATACAGAAGATAGTAGGGACAATGGTTCTCTTCAAAGAGAAGGCCTGTTTCCAACAGTCCCTGTCACATTAAGGCGGACTTGGATGACAGTAAAAAACTCAAACTCGATTTTGTTGTGCTTGAATTATAATGCCATAACAATTCCTGTTGAAATGTAAGCATTTGCACAGAAGACTTCAAGCTGTTCACTAGATCTTGCTCTTATGCAGACACATGAAGAGCATATCCATGAATATGTATATTCAAGCATATGCATTTTTATTTTGCCTGTGGTAACATATATATATATATATGTATGTATTTATTTATTTATTTATTCATTTATTTATTCTTTAAATCTCATCCCACATACAAAGATATCAATGCATAGACATGGAGCTCTGAAGCTAGGAGTTATGATACTGTTGCTTTGTAGCAAAAGGAAGGGAAGACAACATCTACCCCCTATCTTACACTTCCTGACACACTCACTTCACTCCTCCAAGGTTCCAATATCAACTTAATAATTAGCATTGAGATTATCTGAGCTTGGCCTGATGTTTTGGCAAGTGTTTTCATACTCTAGCTCTTTCATACTCTAGCTGATTCGGGAAGATTTTCCATGTAGCTTTCACGCAAAATAAAACTATCCAGAGAAGCTCAACCATGGCAGTATTTTTGTCTAACACTAACCCTGACCCTCATGTCAGGGTTTATCACCTGTCTCCTCCACAGACCCTAGTTCATGTGCACCAGTACAAAATTCTCAGTGTCCTGACAAGTTTCAACTGAGGAACTCAGGATGAAAACCTCTCTAGAATTTGTCAGCCACAGAAGTCAAGCCAAGTGGCCTCCCTTTTGCATAACTTCTGGCTTGCTTTGTGATGCTTGAAGCAAGGAAACAGGATCTACAGACTAGCAGATATATTTAGCCACCATCTACAGACTTCACATGTTGCCATTTGGCATTTGCTCTTGACACCAGCCAAGTGTGAAGTGGGAGAAAAACCACACACCAAGCTGTTATGCACCTCCAGTGAGACAATAGTCTAATTGCACTGTGGTCTGTCTTAAAGACTTTAATACTAAGTGGTAGAAATACTTTCCTCAGGGTGTGGTTTGGAGCAAGGCAGGCGATAGAATGGAAGGCTATACAGTGTGAAAGACAATTAAATAACAAGACATAATAAATCATGCATTATTATAGTAGTTATTATGCCTTATGTGTTACAGCTTACCAGCCTAAAATGTGACTTCTTGGCAGTGTCCTGGTTCTGTATGTTTCTTTGACTTGATTTAGGACATGTAGCATCAAATGTGTGATGCCTTCAGTTTAAATTATTCTTATTTCTCAAAATATTAACTTCTTCTTGCTGAGGTGAGGTGTGGCAGACATTTACAATCTCCTTTCCTCTCACAGACACAATTGTTAGTTGAGGTAAAAGGCTTTTATTCCCTCCACTCCTCTTCACCTACAGCACCCTGAGCTCAGAGATGTTCTGTGTTATTCACTGCATTTGAATGGTGACTCTCACTCTTCCAGAAGTCAAAACCACATGATCTGCCTTTGGCCTGTTAAGTAAATTGGATTCTGCCTCCTTTTTCTACCTCAGTTTTCCCAGGTGTAAAATGGCAAGGATGTTGCATCAAGGTCCATAGGTTTAAGTTAATGTGTATCACTTCAGTTAACTGGCCTTAGACATACATCTGCAGCTGCTTTGGACCTCATTCTCCCCAGCTGCTTCTGGCATTCTCACACACACACAAACAACTCTCTCTGTTAGCTGGCTCAGACTGGTGGAACTTACCCAGCTCAGACCCTGGGTGTCTGAAGTAGCTGACCTAAACCTATTGTCAGTCCAGTAGACAGCCCTCAGACCTTCTGTTCTCAACCGTACCCAGAGCAGGCTACCCCAATTCGTGGCTCCCAAACTTCTTACCCTGTACACCACTGGTGTTTCCAGTTGCTGGCACCTTGTGCACACCCCTGTGACCCATACTGGCACTGAGCCTCCACACAAGAATTCCCACAGACGTACCCCATTCAACCAGGAAACAGAAATGGTGATCAGTCAATAGCATAGACAGTGCTGAACACTCCTGCATCCCCTTGCAGTAAAATACTGGACCTACTGGAAAAACATGGGAGACAGGGGCCACATTATCTAGAGCAAGGTTTCTGCTTTTCCTAGGACTATACACCAAGATGTATTTGTCTTCCAGCCAAAAAAAGGGCTTTTAATCACATCTTGTATCATGAACTGAGACTTTACAGCAAGATCAAAGGGTACATATTCCTTGCTAGATAGAGGAAAATTGAAAAGTGCATCATTAGTTTTTCTTGTAAATATAGGTACATCTTGTTTGATTTTGTCCCTCTGTTTACTTTTATGATCTGGTGGATGAACTGGTAATGGTGGGCAGCTTTCACACAATGACAGAGGTAAGACATCCTAAACAAGAAATATACCAATGAAACCTCAGGAAAGTCATGCCATGCTGTTCCTAACACATGACAATTAAAACATATTCCCTTATTCATCAGTTTTTGTGAGACTAAAGATATTTGGATGAAAGAGAGCATGTAAATACAGCATGGGAGTAGAGACTTTTTTACCCGCTTTCAGTCTAGGGCATTGTGTTTGTTTTGCAGTGCTGATTACAAAATGGTTACATCTGGAGAACATATTTCAGAGCTGTAATTCTGCATTCTACCAGCGTCTGTCTGCAGCTGACAGCACAGATGAAAGGACAAATCCTACCCTCTGCCTAGCACATTATCACCTTACTACATGCATAGGTCCACTAATTTTAGACTACTCATTGACTATGATTTGACAATGATCAAAAAAAGAAAGTATCACAAAATGCAGAGCAGAATAAAGTAGCCAGATTTGACCAAGCTGATTGAGATGTAGACCAAGCAAAAGCTACAAGTTGATGGAAAAAAAAATAGATATTACTCTAGACATTAATGTTTTTACACAGGTCTGTAGTTAAACATTTTGCAATATCTCTTTTTTTTTTTTTCTTTATGAAAAGCCAAGCACAAATGAATAACCCCTTTGTAGAAAAACACCTATTGTTTTTTGTTTTAATTTGTTTATATTTTAAATACCACTGGCTCAGGAAGTCTGACAAATCCTGTTTCTCTGAAGAGGAGAGAAAAACATTGTTGACTGACAGTTTTTTGGGAGGATAAATATTGGTGCAAATCATCCCACCCTTTTTGCTAAACATTTTTTTCAGCGGCAGCTGGGCAAGTACCTGAATGATTCCTTATCCAATTGAATAATTTTGATGCTATTCTAAGTTCACATTGTGTAAATATTTTGCAGTTCCTCTTGTTCATATCTAGGATCATGTCTGTTGTTGGCTAGGATGGGAAAAGGCTGGTTCTGTCAGAGTTGTATCAATAACCATGAAGTGCTCATTTTTACTATAAAATCAAAACACTAGAAGGCAAAATGACAAGTGCAATAACTTTTCTCCACAACTACGTCTCACACACAAACAAAACTGCTTTACAAAATTCATCAAAACCGTGGTTTGCTTCCTGTCAAAGTACTGTAAGTGAATGATACATGACCACTTTGTGGAAGTAGACCTGGCAAGACTGAAAAGTGGAAAGAGGGACTGAGAGTATCTTAGTATGCACAAAAAAAAAGAAGAAAAAGAAAAAACCCACTCAAAAATATCCAAGCCAAAAACCTGTGCTGTGGAAAAGAAAACATGTATGATCATAAAGGAAACCATGAGTAATTCAATGGAGCTGCTGTTCAACAACAGTTTGTCCAGCTGAAAATATTACTTCTGTAAAGCAGCCAAGGTGAATGTCAGCTTAGGTTATCTGCTGTAGAAGTGCCAGAGATGTGGGTGAGATCTTCACAGGAAGGCTTAGCAGACATGTACTTAGCTGTGAAGTCCAATTTCAAGTTTTCTTTTTGCTGGCATCTCTTTTTACTTTTTACCCTTCTTCCTGTGTACTCTGCACAGTCCCTGTGGCACACCTTACCTTCTCATTCACCCCTGCTGAAGAAGTGTTCTTGGGAGAACATTCTGGTTAGTACCAAAGATATTTAGGTACACTGTTGTTTTTTTTTCTCTACAATCCATAAAACACAAAACATAAGACATTTAAAACTGGAATGGCTCTTCCATAAGCGTCACTGTGTTTCCAGGAATGAAACAGCTCATTCCTCAACACCCGGAAGAATTTGCCTCCTCCCTTTGAACTTGCTGGACATAAAGTTACTTTTCTTGGAAATGAAGGAAGACAAAGTTTTTGTCCATCCAGAAACCTGGGTTCAGCCATGGTTTTGCTAGTCTCAGACTGGAGTAGCTCTTGAGCAGTACTAATGCACCTGAGAAATAATGGCATAAGATCTCTACTAAGTCATTAGGCTCATAACCTTTTCAAAAGGTTTCAAGCACCAACAGTGTTACAGTACCTCTAATAGGGAATATGATCCCACAGTAATGGCCCAGCTCTTTCCTGCTCTTCAGTAGACACTTAAACTTTGAGTGATGTGAACCCAGACTCCACATTGTTCCCAGACATTTGGACACACTGTGTGCAAAGGATGTATTTCCAGACAATGCTGCTTAGCTTCAGGGAAAGCATTTTCTTATTTCCACATTTATTAGCTGAGCAAAATCAACGCTTTACTGCATGGTCATCCACCTGGGATTGCTGCCATATGAAAGGAGGGGATCTTAGCAGACAAAGAATCGGAGAGCTAATAGAAAAGTTAATAAAAGCTCATTATAGCTGCAGCCTGGTCAGCAGTCTTGGCATTCAATTATTCCCTAAGAGAGACTGATGTGTAAAGAACATTTCCTGCTTTCTTACGCACTCTCTCCCTCTCCTAGTAAAGAAAATGAATGTTTTTTTAATTAATTTAGTGCAGGCCTATAGTGTTCAACATCGGAAACTGTGTATTACCTTAATTTCTGTAAAGAATTTATGGTTCTACTCAAAAATTTCTTTCAAAAGAAGCAGCTAGAAGGTGACCTAACTCATAAAATCTTTCAAAGGAGTGAGTGAGTGTGACAAAGAAGAAACATATTTCATAACCAACGGGATAGCTAGTCATTGTGATGGTTAACTATCACTGGAAGGGGTTTTAAAACATATTTTTGCTGCTTTTCAGCAGTATTCATATCAAAAAGTTTGAAGGAAAGCCCATTAACTCTGAAATTCCATGATCATCACTTTCATTGTCAGGTTAATATTTCACAGCATTACCATTTATTTATAGTTCCTGTTCTGTGAGATTTAAAAAAACAAAAACAAAAACATGTAAATTTTACTTCAAAGGTATTTTCTGAGATGAACTGTTTTCATGTTCAGCACTCAGTCTCTAGGCAGATTTCCATCTTCTGTAAATTCTACCCATTCCTTTTTCCTACTATACCCCAAAAAACTATTGCTAATAGTATTTTTTCTCAACTCTTGAATTTTTTTTACAAATGCTAATAATCTAATACCACAGTCCCAGCAAGGAGACAGAGCAGTTAGGTGCTCAGGGTGATAGAAGGAGCCAGTAACATAGCTTGTACTAGAACATTTGTTCAGCTGAGTATAAGACTGACTGTTGCATAAAACCACATTTCTCCTTCACCATTTTCTAGACGTTTGAGTCACAGATATGCTCACATTGGAAAAAAACCAAAAAACAACACACAAAAAAAAGACAAGTGTGAAGACAGACCTCTTCTGGAAGGGAAATTCTCTGTCTTTACCCCTGTTAACATGGTCCTGATCACTTCTAGGAATCATAACAAAGTCAAGATTTAAAGTAAAACTCGAGCTGCACACAGACTGTTGGAACCATGTTTTCCCTTGAGCAATCCCGATTGCTCATAGATACAATTTCATTAATCCTTGTTTGCTTTACAGAGGATATACTTCTTAATTTTCTTTCCTGTTTCCAAACACTTTCCTAGTAAGAGTCTGGTTTGTGGAACTGTTTTGTGGAAATACTTATAAATTGCTAGAAGTATAAATTTTGATATCTTTTTCTGAGAAATTGAATGGAAGAGAATGGAAACATCGAAACAAGAGGTCTTCAAGTAGCCCAATTTAATACCAAAATCTGCCCAAAATCAGTAATTTATCTAGGACCTAGAGAGAGTTGCTTTCAAATCTGTAAGAGTGCATTGGTGCAAATCTGGCGCACCTGTGCACCCATATCTGTCAGATAAAATGTTTAAACCTGCCCTAGTCATTTTATATAATAAAAAAATGTTGCTCTAATAGAACAGTGTCAGAGGATCAGCTGTTTGGAAAATAAATGCTTCCACATTCATGAACTGGAAGGAGGTCATTGACATTTTCCAGTCCATGGGCATTGGCTCTTAATTATAAATCATCTTAAAATGTTCTGTGAAATGAATGTTTATATAAAAAATATTTTGCTAGAAATAAAGAGTTTATTAAGGAATTTTATGATCAGCACACCCCTACAGCATGTCTTTAATACTCTCTTTTCAAATAATGAGGCTATAGGGGCAAAACCACATGAGTTAGGGACACCAGGACATGGAAGAAATCACTTGTTGTCTCTCCAGAAACTACTTTTTGTGACTTCCCAGGATTTATTATCATATTAAGTCTTATCACCATAGAAACTATTATATACGTAAATTTCTTTACTTACTCTGTTTGTACAAAGGACCACTTTTTGAGGCTAGTGTGCTGTTCTTAACTGAGCTGGACTCAAGATTATTTTGTAGGTTTGTGGTGATAACTGTCTCCTGTTTTTTTTTCACTCCCTCAGAAACAGAATGCAGCAAATACTTCTACATACATTTTTAAAAATAACAACCTCAATTTTATAGTAATAGCTTTGAAAAGAGGAATAATTAGCTAATACCTGTAAATCAAATATTAACAATTTATTGGTCAAGATTCTTTCTGGCCTTAAACATAAAAAGTATAATAAAACAATAGAAGCATAATATTAATAGCACTTAAATTTTAAAATATGATCCAATGCTCACAGATTGGTTTCAATGTGATCTCTCAATTTAAAAAAAGGCAAAACTTTAAAAGCACAGCCTCTAGATACCCCTCAATAAGCACCATACACTAAGATAATTGGCAGTTGCAGTTGAACATCTACAAGAAGGAACATTAAGAGCTAATTATAGTGGACACTCCCTTGAGTCACCAAGATATGTTAACCAGCCAAACAAATTCAACACATGAAAAATAATAATGTTAGAATACAAAATCTGACTCAAAGCTCCAAAACCAGGAAATTTCCACATCTCCTTACTGCAGTCTTCTGTGAGAAAGATGTACACATGGCATTCTGCCAGGAGACCCTGAAAGACTGGGTCAACTTACATATCCTTTATGTACACCTGGAAACTTCTATGCTTGACTAGCCTTGAACTTTTTTAGAAAATGTATGTCTTTAAAGAGAACTAGATGACTGAAACACCATCAGTCATCTTTTAATTCGTGTTCATGTAGAGTGTCTGTAACCCTCCCAGGTACATAAACTGTCTATCTCACATAAACTCTGAGATTAAATCTTTGATGTGTTTTTTTAGGACAATTCTGAGCACAGAAGGGACATCTTGGAGCAAGCCCAGAGAAATGGTATCAAGTTTATTAGAAAGATGGAGCACCTCTCCCATGAGGAAAAGCTGGGGGAATTGAGATTTTTCACTCTGGAAAAGAGAAGGCTTCAGGGTGACCCAATTGCAGCCTTCCAGCACCTGAAGGGAATGTACAAGAGAGATTGAGAGAGACTACTTACACAAGCATGTAGTGACAGGATAAGAGAGAATGGCTCCAAACTGATGGAGTGTAGGTTTAGATCAAATACTAGAAAAAAATTCTTTACTGTGAGGGTGGTGAAAAACAAGATGCCCAGAGAATTTATGGGTGCCTCATCCCTGCTAGTGTTCAAGACCAGATTGGATGGGGCTCTGAGCAGTGTGTTCTAGTGAAAGGCGTCCCTGCCCATGGCAGTGTGTTTGAAACTAGATGCTTCTTGAAGTCTCTTCCAACCGAAACCATTCTATGACTCTATGACTAGGTAAAGTTAAAATATCATGTAGAAACTGCATTAAAATTTGTATGAGTTATCTCTAATGCATCCTCTAGCTCTCCCGTGTAACCACTATGCATTTACTTTATATCTAAGTAGAGGGTTTTAAGAATAGATAGGTATGATTGTCCCCACATGAGGGGCTGTGCCTTCTTCTGGGCCCCTCACTATGAGAAAGACATTGAGGATTGTGTCCAGAGAAAGTCAACAAAATTGGTGAAATATCTGGAGTTCCATGAGAAGCAGCTGAGGGACATGGGGTTTTTTAGCCTGGAGGAAAGGAGGGTCAGCTCTCTACAGCTAACTGATGTTGTGGCAAGATGGGGATCAGTTCTTCTACCAAGTAACAAGAGACAGAATGAGACTGAATGACCTCAAGTTGCATCAGGAAAAGTTTAAATTGGATATTAGGAAACATTTCTTCAGAGAAACCAGACAGGCATTGAAAAGGGCAATCCAGAAAAGTGGTTGTTCCATTCTCCCTGGTGGTACTTAAAAGAGAGGTAGAAGTGGCACTAGTGGTGGACTTGCCATTGCCAGGTTTATGATTGCACTTGATGATCTCAAAAGTCTTTTCCAGCCTAAATGTTTCTATGAACAATGCCTGGATTATGAGGAGCTTTGTATTCAGTCTAGACTTTAGCAGGTTTTCAGTCAACACAACTGTAGCACTATAACAAAAGATTTTTATGCTGCCTTGAACTTTTGAGAAAACAGGTCCTACTTGCCTGCCTCAAGCATCATTGTAGCAATACATGTCTACAATTCACAAAAGTCACATTTAAAGAAACTTTTCATTGAGTTTTTAGAGACCTACTAAGTACCGCCAATCTACTAAGTACTGCCAATCCTTTTTAATTAATTAGAACACTGCTTTTCTACCTGTGAGTTCACATACAGGCGGTCTTCTGATTTTAATTCTATTTGCTTAATAAATTGAAATGTCTTGAATTATTGTCCATGTGTGCATAGTATAGGTCTTCAAACTACAAATTTTCCCTCAATGCCTTTGAAAATCATGTTTTAGGATAGAATTCTAAGCAATATCATAAATGCCAACCAAAAATTCTGGGAAGCAGGCCTAAACCTTCTGCAAATACTTAGTAACACTATGTCTTTGTTTTATTTCTTCTTGTGTGAATCGTGGCCTTACCTTTAAATGCTCTGTGTTTTGTCAGTCTAGCCTAAGTCACTGCTCTTGTCACTATAATTTTGTCAGAGAATTAGCCAGGCAGTGCAGAATGGGCAGGAATACTCAGCAAAATGGTGTAATCTTTCACATTATCCTAATACTGTCTGGCTTGGCAGTATTAAAGTACCTAGCTCTAAGACAGGCAGCAGTGGAAATTTAATTTGCAAAGACTTATTGGAAGGCAGAGAGCCCCTAACGAGATGAGTAATTTAGAAGTCATGATACCAATCCTATTTCTCCCAGTAGACTCTCTGGCAGCTTACTGGTTTTTCTCTTTCTCTCCGCCCCACACCCGCTACTTCTCTGTGTTCAAAGGGTTAACAGCAAATCAGACTGAAGTGGCATGTATTACCATGTCTTCTGCATGACTGATACTGCAATCGATCTGCAGCGGTTCATTTTCTCTCTGGAATCTCTGCCTACTGAGAACAAATACAAACACATGTGGAACCAATAGGAAGCAGACCAAGGGGTTTAAGAGTGTGTACCAACCTATGTCAGAAAGTTCTCACTTAACAGATGGGGCAATTAATAAAACAGTCAAGTGGTATGACTGCGTCAAGGTGCCTTTAAGTGCTAACAATCCTCTTTTGTCTTACTACTGTAGTGTACAGATGGATTCCAACTGAGAATAAGCAGTGTATTGTGCCCATGTTTGCCATCGTACAGTGTCACAGTATTTATAGGGTGCCAGGTGTCCAATGCCTATTATTTTAAGTATAAATAGGAAACTGGTTCCCTCCCTTCTAATTCCCCCCTGCTCTAGTATTTCAAGTGATGAAGTGATCACTAATCAGGGTAGACTTTAACTTTACAAGTAAATCATCCTTTTTATCAATTTATAAAGGACAGATTTTCCGTAAAGTAAAACCAACATAATGCCACTTCAGTTAACATGCACCTTTACTGTACTGATCCTACACAAGAAAGTGCTTTATAGGGTAGTGCAAACCCCACAGTAAGCCTCATGACATCATATGTTGATTCTCAGAATAAAACAATCATTCTTCCCTCTAGAGCATGAAATGCAAAATTGTCTATTTCCTGTTAATGACTTGCAGGGGCTTCTTACCAAGATTATTAATCTGGGTGTCCCCACAAATTCAGCTGTACCCCTCTACACCTATGTCTCATGTTCATTCTCCTTCTCTTCCTTTTCCCTTTTTCTTTCCCATTATCTTTTGCCTCAAAATTACATATCATAGCTGATACAGAACAGCTCTCATTCTTGGAGAGGGCTGTTCTCAGTTAACCACAAACAGTTTTACTGTCCTTTGGGATAACAATGCTGTAAAAATACGTTTAGATTCAAAAATAGATGTTGATCTGTACTTTACATACATTACATCCAACCTTACTTCTCAGTCCAAGACATAAATAGAGCAGTGAAGGTGAGATTGTTTCCTCAAGGTCCCTGACTTAAGTCTTGGAATCATATGCTGCCCAGCTACCAGCTATTGTACTAGCAAAGTGCAAGAAAAAGGAATTTAGCAAGACACCTGATGCACAGGCAGCCTGATACATTTTGAATTTTACTTTCTCCTTTTGTTATACCACTAAGTAGAGGAGTGAAGTCTAGCAAAAAGACACCATTTCAAGGTACTAGAGTGTTTTAGTTCTGCTGTTATAAGGAATAAGTTCACATTCCCTTCACATTACTGCTTTGTCATAATATACTGCATAACTAATATTTTTTTTATCCAGTGAGTTGTGAATTATTTGTTTTATTATTGTTATTGTTATAATGCTTTTTACCTCAAGTACATATCAAAATAAAAATGGAACACTGATTTAAATCTCAGAGCAGACAAGAAAGAGTATTACTTTATCAGCACCAGAAATATTCTGCTGATAGTAAAAAAAGGGAGGGAAAAAATGTTTGTTTTGATCTTTATTTCTCCTTTATTTTGCACATAACAATGGCATTGCCTCAAACTATTTTTCACGCTGGTGAGTAAGGTTTGCAGGATCAAGTCCTGGCTATTATAAATGTAATGAGCTTGTCAGCTCACCAAAAATTGATGGAGTCACCCCCACCCATTTGTGAAATCATTAAATTAGATGCCACTCACAGAGAAATCTCTTACTATGACTGATGATGACTACATGCAATTCCCCCAATGATATTTGTTCCAATTTAGAATAGAATTTGCTGCTGCTTTTTCTTTCACTATTCTGTGTTCACTCAGCTTATACACCAGCTAGCCAGTTCAACATAAAGACAATATTTTTACTCAAGACAAGGCTTTTAATTAAGGCTGGAAAGCATTGTAGGAAACCCATGTTGGTTCAAAGTTAAACAAAATGACTGTAAAAGCAAAGACCAAGTCTTTACAACAAACTAATTACAAACATTCATAAGCTTGAATCTGAAGGAAAAAAAAGCTTCAGCCAGCCCTAACCAAACTGAGACCTATGGCTCCACTTGTGCTACTCCTTTAGACAGCAAGCTTGACAGGCATCTCCCAAGATATTGTAAACTTACCTGTGTGGACAGAGACAGAATGTTGCCATGCCTGCCCACACCTTTGCATTGGGCTGCAGAGAATGTAGACAAATAGAGGCAGACATCCTTGACAAACATCCACTAGCCACTAGCAATAAAAAGGAGTGACAATGCTAGGGGAAGGAAGAACATGTTAAATTTTCACAATAAAAATTACACCATCTTTTCCCCCTGTGGAATCTTTATTGTATTTTTCATTGCCAAGACCTAAAACTAAAGCAGTTGTAGTGTTCAGTTTGGTTAAAGCTGGTTGGTTTTCTTTGTTTTGTGCTTTACATGCATGGCTTGTAGATTAAGACACATTTGAAGGAGAAATAGGCTCCTGGAGTTAGACAGGATTCTCCTTATCTGCTCCAACACACTTGGGACACCTAGTGCATCTGCCTATAACTAAGGAAATAAATGTCTCTGCAGTGGTCCGTGGTCATATAGATGCCTCATATGCACAGGAAAGAAAGGAACTGTAGACACAGCATGTCAGATAATTCTTTTAAAGTTTTAGAGTGTGGTGGCAATATATTAATGTCCAGTGGGGTGATGTGTTCCACTGATTTCCACAGTCATAACTGCTGTCTCTCCAGAGCATTATCTGCTCCCCATTTTAACTTACCTTGTCATTTTTGCAACATAATATCACTTGTATGGCCAGCAGACCCTGAGTAGGAGGAAAGCATGTGAGTCCAGAGAAGCACCCAGTTCTGTTATGGTTTAACCGAGCCAGCAAATAAGCACCACACAGCTGCTCATTCAGGCCTGCGCAGTGGGATGGGGAAGAGAACTGAAAGAGTAAAATCCAAAACATTCATGATTTGAGATATAGACAGATTAATAGGTACAGCAGAAGCCACACATACAAGCAAAGCAAAACGAGGAATTAATTCACTGATTCCCATGGACAGGCAGGTGTTCAGCCATCCCAGGAAATCAGGGCACATGGGAAGAAAAATCCCACAACTCCAAATGTCCCCCTTCTTTGTCTCCCCCCAGCTCAATATGGTGAGCATGAAACTCTGTGGTCAGTTATATCCCTCTGGTCAGTTGGGGTCAACTGTGCTGGCTTGCTGCCTCCCAACCACTTGTGCACCCCCAGTGCACTCGCTGGTGGGGCAGCACGAGGAGCAGAAAAGGCCTTGATGATGCGTCACTGCTGCTTAGCGGTAACAAGGACATCCGCCCTTTTCGACACTGTTTCTGGCACAAAGCCAAAACACAGCCACACACCAGCTACTATGAAGGAAGTTTACTCTATTGGCTAAGACCAGTACAAATATTCACCAGAAGTTTTGCTTTTCATTGGGTCTAGCACTGTAAGGCAACACAAATGTCCTTGTTTATGAGCAATGAACAGAAACTCAACTTTCTCATTGTTATTCAAACTTGCTGCCAAAATTCATTATGCTCCTTGCTTGAACCACCATTGATATTAAGCAATTGCTGCTGCAAATGTGCCAGATGGTATCACACACCAACGCAAAGCTGACATCTTTTAGTTCAAAGTCTTTCATGACAGCAAAAAATCTTTCACAGTTGAACAAATTGCAAATAATTTACTAATATATTCTCTCCCATCCCAAGATTATTGGAAGCTTCTTTAATTTCTCAATATATATGTTTATAACAACCAGATATACATCTGGTCACAACATTATAATTTCTTTTATTCCACAGACGGTCAATGGGCTCAGGATGAAACAGAATGAAAACCAAGTATCACAGATTTTCCCATGTCCTATCCATAGCCCCTTCAGAGACAAGAGAACTGATTCATTCACACCTTCACCATCACACTCCTGGGTATCATTTGCATGTTTTGAACCCCTTTTTTTAGGAACTAACTTCAATTTCCTTTGGTGATTTCAGAATATGCTATTGAGTCTCACTGCCAAATGGTGTATTTATAGATATGCCTACTGGAAAGAGTGGGAAAATAAAATAAATTCCACTTCCCAGTTATGACTGTCTGTCACATACAGCCTGATTCAACAATCCCCTCCTGACAGGTCTTACTTGGTTGTGTGCTGTATAAGTGGTTGAACTGGTTATCTGATTGCCTGTAGAGATGTAGAAAACTCATAAATTGCTCCAGACTACATTTCAGGAGAGAAGCATCAGAGAAATCCAGAAGGTTTGGAGATTGAAGGACTGCAGTCCAATGAAGATCTTTCTCACTTTCCTTCATTGAAGGAGCTTCCAGGTTTCAGCACAGCTTTAAGAGTTTTGGAGAGTGACTGAGCAGAAGATGCTGCCCAGGCAGGAACATGGTTGCTCAGCACATGCACGGCAGCTTTCGCCAGCTGGTCTTGCATACAATGCCCTACAAAGATTAAAGCTAACCTTCTGCACAATGCCTGAGTGGCACTAATCCAATAAAAAAAACTGGTCTATTTTACAGTTTGAGCTGTGATAGACCCAAAAAGTAGAAGGACATCTGCACTGGACACTGATCATGAAGACAGACCAAGTTAACGTAGCAACTACTGCCAATACAGTGTACAACAATGAACCTCAGTAGGATGGACACATACAGATGGGTGGTTTCAGCTCCATGCATGCTAAAGTGTGGCTGAAGTGCACTACAAGAAAATATGTGTATAATATGCCCGTTATATTAAGCCTCGGTTACATATTGAGTAATCACATCCTCTACCCATTCCTCCCCCCACCTACCCCCACAACTCATTAATCTAATGGCAAATATTTTAATAAAAGGCTCCTTTGGGTTTGTATCATGCCATTGTTTTGGGAAAACAAGTTTATAGTTTTTGTAATGTCCATCTTCCCCTTCCCCAAACACTCTGTTTCCTGCCAATCACACAGGAACACAGAGTGCCAGGCACATTGACAGGATGTTTGTTTGCTGCTGACGTTAGCCAAGTTGCAAGTCTCAGCACTTATACTGAAAATACAAGCACAAGAAAATGTCTCAAACAATTATTTTAACATTAATAGGGTTGTTTGTACTCTAAATGAGTGATAGATTACTCCCAAGTGAGGAAAACTTGCTGGTGAACCCATAATCTTCAACAGTTTTTATATTCTAATAGTTCTGCAGAACAGATAGCAGACAACACTAAATTTTAAACTTTTAAACATACCTAGACCTTTTAGGTATTGTCATTAAAGTAATAAATAATACCAGCATTCTGCAGGCTGAGAGATCCATAGACTATTCTTTTTTCTTCCTCCAAACTGAAATAGTCACTATTATCATTCCATAGGCAGGATTCTACTCTGATTACAAAATACAATTATTTCAGGACATAAAGTATTGGTGTAAAAGTGTGAGATATAGTAGAAAGACAATCAAAAGAGATTTCCAGGGATTGTACTAGCTCACTATGTATTTTCTACATGCTGCTCCATTCTCTACTGCTAACAAGGTTGTGAACTTTCCAGATAAAACACGACTGGGTCATGTTTGCATCCCTGTGACAAAAGAGACTGGGTCACTTTACACAAAATGACTAAAATTGTGTCTGTTCAGACAGAAGAAAGTAAAGGCTTCAAGATAAATAAGATCCCTAAAACAGGTTAAACAGTAATATGTGTAGTATTATTTCTCTGTATTAACTAAGATGTCGTACAGCAAGAAGGATTAATTCAGGATACAAATGTTCACACCATCACAGTTAGAGGATTATGCTATTCACAGGCTTCTGTCCCTCTCTTCCAATCCATTTTTAAGAGTTGGAAAGGTTCTATTTATTTTTTTTCTTAGTTTTGTATGACTTCATACATATCTGAAGTGTAGAGTGTGCTCAGACTCAGTCCTATTTCTTTCACAAAAAGGCCATATGTGACTACAACTAAGTTAACATTTGAGAAAGGAGTTTTAAAAGCTGCATGTTTCTAAAGATGTATTTCAGAATATACCAAGATTCAAAATAAGGTAAGAATATGATGGGCTAATTACCAGATGTATGTTTGTGAGATGGATGCAATGAAATCACTGCACAACTCTGAATGATGGAGTGTCTCTATTCCCAAACTAAAAAATGCTTACCTTCTAGGCATATGAATAGTTCTTAGGTTTCCAGTTTGCATTTTTCTTAATCACATGCATTAATGTAATAATCACTGCATTAACCCACAACATCTTTCAATGCCTGGATTTGTGGGTAAAAAAAGAAAAAGCAGTACTAGAGAAGCCCACAGAGTGGGGCTTTCCTGAGTTGTTGGTTTGTGCATATCCAGAAGGAGCCAGTAACTGAGCCTGAAGATGTCTATTAATAGCATACTGACCCAGGAAGAAAAAGGATAGTCAGCCTCAATAGACTGTGTTGATTGGGCTTTAGATTTGGGGATACCAGTATCATAAAGTCACCCCAGGACACTGCTATTGACTGGCTAGTCAAATTACCTTTGCAGAGATAAAATTCTAACTGAGCAAGAATAATATTCTACGTCAACAGAAACATACTTGTGTCATAGTTCATTTATCCTGCCTCTTCAGCACTCTCTCCTCTGTCTTAATGGTCTGAGACCAGCTCATGTTGATTATCTACTGGCTCCTCTTTCTGCATGTCCGATACAAAAGCCTGATCCTTCATCCTGACAGCCTCAATGGACTGAGGTCAAAGTGACTTCTCAAGTCCACATGATTTGCAGCTTCTCCAAATAACTGTGAAATATGTGAAAATTATCTATGTCTTCAATAAATCTTACAAAAATAAGATCTTGTGTTTAAGCACCTTACAAGGACTCGGAACAGGAATAGTAAGTTTATTTTGCTGCTAACAGTTTTTTGTTGTGTCATAGGGTATATTACTTTGATTTCCTGTTTGTATCTGGGCTGAGTGAAGGATCAATGTCATTACACGTGCCAGAAACCTATGTTCACAGTTGTCAGGACTGGTGTGTGGCCCTAGCTCTACTGGGCCCATATCCTTTGGCAAAAATGCAGACACTGAATAGTGCCATATTAGTTCTTAGTCTTCCCTTAAATAGAGCACTGGAACAATATCATAGTAGATCTGGGAAGCACTTCTGGGACTAGATATGGCCTTTGTCATAATTGTTCTTTTGTAGACAGACAGAATAAAATATTTGTTTCCTTCTGCATTTTAACTTAGATTTAAATGTTTGTTTCAAGTACTAAGCTGCAAGGTTTTGTAAATGGGAGGTGTACATGTTTTCATAATATGGATATTATAAAATGTACTGCATCTTCTAAGTAGGCAGAGGCTTTCAGTGTATCATACATACAAAATGCTGAAGATGAGATGCATTTTCTGTGCTGCTGTGCTGCTTTGCTTGAGATCAGAGCATGCTCTGGGCTGACTGTTTCATTTCCCTGTGTAAAACCAGACTTCCATACCAGCTGGTCTCCCACAGAAAAACATAGATAACAAAAGCAGAGGGAGAACATGCAAAGATAATATAATGATACTAATAAATCCAGCCCCCTTTAAGAAACAGGAGTTTGGTTTGGTTTTATTTTTTTTTCCATGCTGTACTTTAGCATTTGGGTACTGTGGTGAATGAATATCTAACTAAAACAGATACATCAGCTAGACTAAACAGGCAGTATTCTTTTCTTTTCTTTTTTTTTTTTTTTCTGTTCTTCTCTCCCATTTTCCCATGGCTGCAAGAACCTGTGAATACAGTAAAAAGGCTCTGAGAAATTTTCTTGTTTAAGACCATAGAGGTCACTGACCATATTGTTCTACCCAGGCATTTTAAAGTGGGGACCCCAAAAACAGTATGGGAGAGGTATTTCTTTACAGCTTCAGGGAAAAATTCTATTCAGAACAAAATGATTTTCAGAACAAAATGCACCAGAAATCATAGCACAGACTTTAGGCATAGTTGAAAGAAAAGTATACAAACCAAATTTAAATGGTGTGACTGAAATCTCATTTAAAAAAATAGGGTCACAGAGCTATTGAAAATATTTTAATTTTCAAAGCTAAGTTGTAGTAATTCTATTTTACAGACCCTGCAAACAACAAAAGAAAACTGGGCTTCTTACAATAGGAAGCAGACTTCACAAAAAAAAAAAAAAAAAACCAAAAGGAAAAAAAGGAAAAACTAATTAAACCAGGGGTTAAGTGAATTTAGTTTTGCTCCTTACATAAGTTTTGGTGCTGTAAAATATGGCACATTTTGTACTGTGCGCTCACTCAGAAAGCCAAACAGAAACTTGTCATCATGGTTTGGAGAGCACAAGGCCTCTCCTTTCTCATGTTTCAACTAAACAGTCTCCACTTGGGCTGAGGAACATATCATATATCATAAATCACTCTCTGATAGATATTTGGCAGCTAGTCAGAACCCCAGGCTATGCAACATACAGTATGGAACATTTTTAAGGTGGAATCTAGATTTTGTGACTTGAAGACTTAATAAAATCTCAAAATGTTTTACTACTTTCTGGTACAAAAAAAAAAAAAAAAAAAGGATACCTAAGAAGGCAGAATTCTCCATATGGTTTTAGGTTCTGAATAATGCATGCACATGTACATACATGCATGCCTACCTACACAGGCAATACATACAATGAGTCATGGAACTGTAAACCTAAGGGTTTATTCAAATGAATGAAAATGAAAAATAAATAAAGGAGCATGATTACAGCTAACCCTTACAGCTACGAAATAGCAAAGGAGAACTGGAATCTATTTTTCATTGGTTAAAGGTCTTAACTATTTCATTGCCTTGGAAAGCAAGAGGTTTTAAGATACCGAAGCACATGTAGTCCAGATTCTGGTGGTTTTGATAAGAAGATTTCACACAAAGGTTTTTATCATCTCATTTGTGAAATGCCATATGTGCATAAGGTGGAGAGCGAACTGATAAGAAAAATGGTGTTGACTACATAACTGATGGTAATTAACCGCTTAATCAAAGTGCATCACTGGTCAGTTCAGGAAGGTATGCTTTATCATCATTTCAGGGCTGTGGCAGCTACTAGGAAGCATGTATTGATTGACAAGGTTATGGAAGGATGGTTTCCCTGGGTTTGTGCAGTGTGTCACAGGACATTTAGGGGTTAACTTTATGTTTTGGGAACGTGTCGTTGTGTTCTCAATGTACTTAGGCTGAGCAGTTCTTAGAAGGGTGAAATGGAAACAGGAGGAATTGCAGAGCATGTGGTATGGGGGTTGGATTAGAAGAAACAAAGACACATGAGGAAACAAGAAAGCTGCTGCAAAAAGTCCAGAGCAAGTTAAATCAAAATTAGGTATTTACTGGGTTTTTGAAGAACAAAGTACTAAGTTCTAAACATGCTTTTTAATTTAGGCTCTAATCTTATTAACATTGGGACAGCAAAAAACATTGCACTTAAAAATAATTTTGTTTACACTGGATTTTGCCAATTTTGTTACATTTATGCAATGTTTTTCAATGTTTTATTTTATATAAAATGAGAATATGAAAAATTATAACACAGTCACTGCGTCCCCTGTGACTGTGACAACCTTAAACAAATTCTCTGCTGAAAAACCACAGCATTTATGCTTAAAAAAATTTGTCAGGTTATCTAACTTAAATTAAGGACAAGGAATCTAGGACCTTCCAATAATAAAGCTCTGAAATTTATCTATTTTGCATATTAATTTCTCTCTCTAAAGTTTTCTAAAGCTAGGCATATAAAATTTAACCAGCAATAAACACTGCACATTTCCAAAATGGTCAGTACAACTAAGTGGAGCACAGATGATCATCCTTGTTATTGACATGTTTGTTACTTTCACTCATCATCTGATTATCTGGCTGATACAGTGCATTAGTGAAAATACACTTTTCTTCTCTATAAAAAGACAGTTGTCTGAGTAGGCAGCTGGGTACTTAAAACACCAAGAAATTAGAAGTATTTATGAATTTCTGTCCTTGCTGCTCCTTCAATTCACAGTCTAAATGATTAACATCCTGTTTATATAGATGCATATGCCTACTCAGACATCCTACAATAACATGTTACAAAGGTCATAGAGTGCTTTCTATTCTAACCCTCTTTTCCTGTAGCTCTGAATTTCATTTTATCATTTTTCAGTCTTGAAAAAGACTGCAGAACTTTGCATTCTTGGTTTATGGTCTCCTCCTACCTGGAGGAGACTATTTATTTATTACTTTGCAGGTCAAGTAGGACATGCTTAGCCCCTGCAGATCTCAAGATTTCCTACCCAACATTTCTTGTTGTATAAATACATATGTGCATGCTTATAAACTATGTTGTACTCCCTGAGAACTTTAATAAGGGTAAAAGAAAAGGTACAGTCCACAGATGTGCCTATGCTTTACAACCAAGTTTCCAAAATTCCTTTTAAGAGTCTGTGAATATATATATTTTAATAAAATAGCAATTTAACATAAATTATTAATTAATACCACAGCGGCAATAAAATAGAAAAAGTGTAATCCGATAGACAGAGGTATTGCATGCAGTACTAAATCCTGATAGTCTGGCCCAAATCACCTGAAAATAAACATAATTAATCCTGCAGTTTGAAGAATAATTTGAATATATAACAAAAAGCTTTACTACCTTTTCAACAAGTAAGGAGACAATGCTCTTCTAAATGTTTCATCTCTGTGTTTGCTTTCACAGAATCACAGAATTGTTAAGACTGAAAAACACCTCTAATATAATTGAGTCCAACTCTTAACTGAACACTGCCATATTAAGAGCTAACCCACGTCCCCAAGTGCCATATCTACATTTTTTTTAACACTTCCAGGCCAAGTGATTCTGTCACTTCCTTGGCAGCCTGCTCCAGTACCTGAACACCTTTTCAGTAAAGAAATTAATCTAGAACTTGTTATTGTCAGAACTTAATTTTTCTTTTTAGATCTATTTTGATTATATTAAATATTCACAGGAAGAATAAAAGGATTACCATGGAAAAATCTGTCCACCTCCATAGTGAGGCAACTCTAACCTGGTACCTTAAAGATCACACTTTGATCTATGTTCTTTTCACCTTTTTCTTGGATCTCAGGTGACTTTTTACATCTGAGAATACTTTATGTTCAGGTTTAAATCTTCAAAAGATTTTTTTAAGTCTACCTATAAAGATAAAGTTATCTGTCCACTGCCACTGAAAATCAGTAACATGACAACTAATCTATAAGGTATCTTTGAAAGTGTTAGGCTTGTTCTACTGAATAAATTATTAACTAATAATTAAACTTTTAGTTTTAGTCTTCATCTTCAGTCTGAAACAGAGAAAAACAAAAATTTCTTTTACTAAATAATTCCAACGTCCACTCATGCCAACTTTTTAGGGTTGTTACTATTCATAGGGAAATAAAATTCTGTAGACTTGTTAAAATTAATTCTAGAATCTGATTCACACTTAGTTATAATTCCTGTCCACCTCTTTTCTATCCAATGACTGTTTTGAAAGAAATGAATATATATCAGTGGGGGAGAACGAAAACGGATGCTCATTATTAGAGTCAGTCAGTGTTAGCATTCTTTGCCTTTGAAAGAGCAGCCTTGAAGACTAAAGAGCACTTGATATTTGGGGAGTGCAAGAACATTAGTCAACATTAATTAAAAAATAGGCCATATAAAAGGGGAAAACTGTCATGCTAATGAAGTTTCTAAATATTTATCTTCTATAATTCAGTCATCATATTTATTAAACAAAACCAGAAACAGTGCTTTCACTGGTGAGGTTAAATAAGAGGTCCCAGACACTCCTTAAGTTATGGACAGACAAAACTTTCAACTTTGTGTCTGGCAGCACAACTAAAACAAGGCATCTTGGAGGAACCAACCTCCTTTTCAAGAGAACTGTCTTGTGTATTTTCTCTTTTTGATGTTCATAAATTGGCCATGGATGTGTCCAAACCCTAAAGTGTTTAAACAAAGTGTCAGCTACAGAAGTAAAGTTTTACTGTTTCCTGAATAATCTTTACTCTTCTTCACAGAATGGATCCCAGCCAGTTACCTTCCAAGCTGTGAGAACACTTCCTATAAACTGCTACCTCCATGTGAAGAAAAACAACAGCAGAACCCTTTATAATCACAGGACAGATAAGAACATGAGACAAAAAAAGGGGAAATGAGAGAGTTGCCTCTCCAATGAATGAGCTAAAACTTGCCTCATTAGAGGTGTAATTTATTAAACTTTTTCTAATTGTAAAAGTTCCACCAAGTCCCCTGGAGAGAAGAGTGTGTTGAAGACAGTCTGGCTGCACGTGGGGCTTCAGGTATATGCAAGCATTTCTGGTAAGGTGATCAGCAAACATACAAAGCTACAGAAGGCAGTGCTTCAGGGAATGGCAATGAGTTTTGCACTGCATGAGGAGAATCAGAGTGCTCCTAGGAAGCCCTCCCTAGATCTTCTGCAACATTACTCACAACAACCAAATATAGCATTTTATATTCACCTAAAAGGCATTTTAACAAACTGGTCTGACTTTTCATAACATTTTGTTTAAACACAGCTGTAGAATGGTCTTTTCTGATTTAAAAGGAAAAAAAAAAATCTCTCTTTGAAATTAATTTAATCATCTAATGTTTAACCAGCATTAAAGAAATTCTTTTTGGACCTTTTAGCCCAACACTGATTGAGTAAATTAGTTTTCCCTACTTGTGTTATTTAACCTTATGTCTTAAAGAAATTAACTCCCACCATTACTTACCATACAAAATCTACAGTGTTTTATTTGCTGAAAAGGAAGAAGCAGCTTGGCTGGATTCCTTGGGGAAAGATAGTCTGTCATGTTTGAAAAGATTTATTTGTGAAAAAGCACTCAGGATGATTTTTTTTTTTTATTTTTTTTTTTTTGTGTAGCCCTCTTTTTTTCTTCTTTGAGCACCATTATCAGAAACTGAGTTTCAGGATTCATTTGAAATCATAATCACAAGAGGTGAAGAAAGAGTTTTCTCTGCAATCGTTGTCTCCTCCACTTAGTTATTCAAAATTTCCTTGTAATTATGATTGCATATTTTAAAGTCATGCATCTGGTTTTGCCTCTCCCTCCATTTGTTTCCCTGTTCCCCAGCTAATTACATTTTGACAAAAATTTATTGAGACATCTGTTTTTTGCTTCAGATCTCCAGGTCATTCTGCAGCCATAACAGCAGTGCAGCACAGCTCAGCCATTTTCACCAAGGAGGGGGCTGCAGTAACTAAACTGATGGCCAGACTGGGGGGAGAAATCTCAGTATAAATTTGCCATCTGATTTAAGGTGGAAAGAAAGACAATACTTGGAAATGGCAGGGGAGATAAAAAGGAGCATCTTTCTGATAATACTATCCTTCCAGCACTTTTAGTTCACCTCTAATAAAGTTAACTTGCACAAAATCGGCAGTGCCAGCAAGCAATCACTCTGCCGGGAAAATGCTGAATTAGTACAGCAGGGCATCGGGATGACTGGCAAAAGTAAAAAGAAATTTTAATAATACAGTAGACACAATCTTAATTAGAACATCTTGTGAAAAAGCAGGCAGGAATAAAGCAATTCATTGAAAGGAGGGGGCCATATGTTTAAATACACAGCCTATGTGTTTAAAACCACTGCCTTTCTGGCTGGGATCTGGGGCACAGTAGTCTAGATTACATATCAGTATATGATCCTATCTTGGCTACATTAGAACTTAACACATGCACAAGGAAAATGGTATGATTTAAATACTGCATGATCAGATGATATTCAGGAGAAGAAGAAGCTAGAATGTTTTATATTTTCTACCACCACAACTTAGTCCTAAAATAAAACGCCAGTCTCTTTTAGTGGTGGTAATGCTTCTTAATTTTCTCCATTCATTTTTATCATGAGCTACAAATGTTGTGTGTGTGATCAGCTGTATTTTTCATTTCATGAACTACCAAAATAAAATCCAAAATATTCAGTGAATGTTGACATTAGCCAGAATTTATGTTCAGGGATTTATGTTCAGGGTAGGGAGAACTTTGAGTTCTCTTTAAAAGAGTTTTTTATTAGGAGCCTAAAGGGCTTTTAATAAACCTCCCCCAAATCTCAAACAAACCATAGTTTATAATTATTAAGCCTCATCCTAGCTAAATCTTACATGGTGAAAAATTTCCTCTCACAAACCCCAAAAATAGCTTTTCTAAAGTTAACAGAAAAAATTAGTTTTGCAGCTATTCTTTAAACAGAGATTTTTGTACTGTGACACCAGTGTTCTGCTGTCATACCTCCCTTTGTAATCCTGGAGATGTTTCCTTATAGAACAAAAGTTTGTCTTTCAGCTATAGGAAATTACCTGCTCCTTCTGAAGAAGTGTTATTCCCTTCATACTTCAGGGAAAACCATATAGCTTATACTTTAGCCATCCCCTTATTACAGTGGTCATGGGCCAGAATAGGAGTTACTTTATGAACTACTTTCATGTGAACTGGAAGTAGTAGATAGTCACCCCTTTAAAAGAAAGATGAATCACAAATAAAAAAATTATGTTCATTGCCTGTAAACTCCATGAACTAAAAAAACACACAAAAAAAAGAATTGCTCAAGTTTTTTTGGGTTTTTATAATGTGACACAGCAATTTCTTGGGTTAGGCTATTAGGTTTAGAAGGAAATAATGTACAAATGGCACTATGTGATTGCAATTGCAAAGTTTAGCTGGCTTTTACAGAGAATTTTTCCTCCACACCTCAAACTGGGGATTTTTGCTTGCTAAGCAGTTTTGTTATCAGTAACCTTGATAAGAAGTTTTATTCCTTTTCTGGTTTCTTTTTTGTCATTTCTGTTTTAATATGCTCTTTGTTGCATCTGAGCAAAGCCAGCCTGACTTGGAGATGTAGATTCTTCTGGAGAATAGAGGGGAGAAGTACTTATTACCTTACTTATTACCTTAATTCATTTTTGTGTCTCTGGGAAGATAAATGTTTCCTCACCCCTCCATGGTCCTGGGGCAGAAGTTGAATGCAAGGTGCTGAAACTGGTGAGCACTTGGCCCATTGCCACATAGTCTTCCACTTCACTTAAACATTCCCCTTGAGAAAATGCCCCTTATTTGATATATGAGGTGTAAATTCAACCTCCATCTTCACTCAGTTTCTGTCATTTACTGAGCTTACATTGCCAGCTGTGCCAAGCCACATCAGCTGGACTAGTAATGAGTCTGTGAGTTTACAGGTTACCCCAAGAGGCCCAGCAAACTTATCTCAAGTGTAGAACACATTTTACTATCAGATGAGATCTTTCAGATGAGACAGGTAGAGAACCTGCTTTTCTTTTTGCAGCATGAGGAAAGTGTATGGTTGGGAGAAGCTTATAAAAGCCTACTTAAAAACAAAAAAGGACCTCAAGAACAGTTGTCTTCTCTTACAATGTGCTCTTATTATGTGTTCTTATTATATGTTCTGCAGACAGTAACATGATGACCCAAGGTATTTCTACTTAAAACCAAACTGAATGTGCAGTAAAGAAAAAAGAAAAAGAAATAAACAAACAAAACACACAAAGCATGTACACATTCCTTGATTTTCCTATGCACAGATAGAAAAATGTAGTTTGTTTAGCTCCATGAAATTTCTGACAACGGACATAGACAAAAATAATTCAATGTATATAGGAGAAAGGAAGACTTAAACCCCTAAATGTTTTTAAAACCAGATGTTTTACAGGCTGTTCAGATTTGATAAATGTTACAATAGTAATGACCACTGTATAACTGTATAACAGGACTCATTCATAATTTTTTTCCCATGCCATTGTTCAGAAAGACACAATATTTATGCTTTATGAAAACATAAATGTTTCTGTAAGAATGCTCTTATTTGTTGGCCGTTCTGTGTTCCTATGTTTTGATGCATCTGTTTATGCCACATCTGCTATGGCAACATTTGTCTGACATAGAAAGCATTTTTATTTCTGAATTATTAATACACAAACATGAACTGTGATTGAACAAGAGCCATTGAAACTCAAGTTTTAGTGAGTATAATGTTTTGGTTTAATCTAATAAATAAAACAGAAAGTCTTTCTTGAGCACTCAGAATTGCTCTGTTCTTACAAGTAGAAATATTTTAGAAGCCTTCAGGATGCTTCAGGAATATATGTAGTAGAACAAAGTAGAACAAAGTATAGAAAAGTATAATTATTGTTATCATACAAGTTGTATTTTCACAGTTCATCATAGTTTTTGGCTCAACTGGCTTTTTGGAAACACACTAATCCCATTAAAGCTGTCACTTCTCTAAAGACATTTGTAAACTGAGAGCAGCAATACTGTTATTCTTACTCTACTTCTCACTGATGCTGGGTTTCTTTACTGTGCTCCCAATCTGAATCCAAATTCACTTCTGCTCAAAAAAAACCTCTCAAAATACTGTATTTCAAACTGTGTGTCACTGAATTGTAACATAAAATAGTGCAATCCTTTAAGGCCCAGCAAGAAGAAAAATATTTTAGTTGTTCTAATACACAATCTTGAGACTCGGTCATTAGGCACAATATCCTAAATCCCACCCAAGAGACATTTTTTTCTTTCTTGATAGCAAGATATAGTTTTGTATTTTTTTTAAAAAAATGCATTAAAAAAAAATATGATTCTTTTGTTGTTGCTGTCTTCAAGTATGCAGTATCACAACACCTGAGTGTCTTGTGACATGAGAATTACCACAATGAACTGGCATGTGTGGGAATGCTATCTGTGAAAAGATCTGAGTGATCTACAACCTGATTTTGGAGTTCCAGATCCTGAAATACCTGCCAGTACTGCAGGTGATGTCAAACATTTGAGTGTACCAAAAAAAGTCTGAAAAACAGCAAGCATTGTTTAAAGCATAACTTTTCTACTGGCTGTGCCTTCACCAGGAACTCCTGTGACAGGGCTACAGCCCATTTCTGTGTATTTCCCTTCACTCCAAAATTGCTATGTGTGACAGGAAAAACACCTGGCTTCCAGCATCATCCTATTCTAGTACTGTACTGCTAGTCTTATGAGTTGTTTTTTATGTCATCTCCACCTCTTTGCAATCATGTACAAACCTGCTCTTATGGCTTGAAAGGATTAAAATAATTTTGAAAAAATCTTTCTCCTTAGCTAGTCTCTCTACAGCTTCCATTGAACAAAGGGTCACGTTATTTTTTCCTCATCCCTGGGAAGAGTGTGCGTATGTAGTGACAGCCTCTGGCAGGTTAGATCAGCCCTTAGCTCACTGCACACAGAGAGAACTGTAGTTACTCATATTCTCTGTGATGTTAAAATATGTGCAGCCGCTAGAATTTTTGCTGTTGGACAGCTTAAAAAAGAAAAAATGTTCAATTTATTCTTTTTTCCTTAGAAATAAAAAGAGCCTTTCTTTTTTCTGATGACCAGAATGTGTGAGGCAAGTGATCAGTTCCACTGCATATGTTTTACCTACCGTTTCTGAGTCTTCATTTCCTTGTCATTAATGAGTCACAAGGCTTGCTGCTCCCTCTGCCCTCAAAGTAGCTTGCACAGCAACAGTAATGTCTGTCTCCACTCTTCCACTTCAGTAAATGACTGGGCATTTTTTCTTCCTGTTACTGAGCTAGAGCCTTTTCAAAGGAAACTGCCGTGCATCTTGTTTTGGAAGTTAACAAGAGAGTTATTTCATAGTGCTTATATAAGCAGACCCACAGCCCCAGGCTGGCTCTGTCGCCTCTGCTTCAGCTCCCAAAATTTATTCCCCTTCTAAGTATGGCCATTGAGAAGCTCATGATTTCCTCCATTACTTCATTCAAAGAACCATTTCTCATCAAAAACATAATTTCCAGTAATAGAAGGAATTTTGCATGAGTGGTTCCACAATGTAATTTCAACTGTGGCTACAAAAGCTTTTCTTTTTTCTTGCAGCACAAAGTTCAGCTATCCAACTTCTAATCCTGCAAGTAGATTGGACAAAGGAAAATTACAAGCATACTGTACTGAATGTGTGTGTCAAGGTGTTGGTATGAGTTTGCCTCTGTGGAAGAATTTAGTGTGCACTGTGCTAGACACAGATGGCTCCAACAGACCCATCACAAGACACGGCTGAACCCATCAGCCAATTTGTGACACCTTGTGGAAAACATATTTAAGAATGAGCAAAAAATATTGCACAGGCAGTGAAGAATGAGGAAAAAAGTCTGAGGAATTGACCTGTGAACGCCAAGGTCGGAAAAGGAGATGGAGGAAGAGATGGATCAGGCTACACTGGAGTACTTAATTCACTTATAGCTGATGAGAGGAATACACCAGAACAGATATCCTCACTGCTGGCCATGGAGTACCCCATGTTGGATCAGGTGCTTATCTCCTGAAGGCCTGTTTTGTGTGTTACCTCACTTTGAAGCAGGTGAGGAGGAAGAAGAAGCAGAGAGGAGCTGCTGTGGGCAGAGTGTAACTCCCTAATCCCTATCTCCCTGTGCTTCTAGGGGAAGGGGTAAGGTAGAGGATTTGTAATGAAAGAGTGAAGTTTTACTTTGGAAAAAGGGGGAGGTGTGGGGAAAGAGGTTTTACCTTTTGTCTTTGTTTCTCACCACTCTCTTTTTAAATGGATATAAATCAAATTAATTTTCCTTATGCCAAGTATGTTTTGCTTGTGAGGGTAATTTTTAAATTACATGTCTGTACTTATCTCAATTCAGCAGCTTTTTCATCTTATTTTCTCCCCTCAGTCCTTTTTGAGAATGAGGAGTGAGAAAGCAGATGGACAGGGGTCTTGCAGCCAGAAAAGGTCAACCCACCACAGACACAAAAGGAGAAATTCTGATTTCGAGACAGTTGAATCTCCAGCATACACATACAAAGAGTTTACCTGCACAAAGTTCATCCAAAATTTGACTAGCCTGTTAAGGAAAGAAAAGAAAAAATAAAACCACCCTTTTTCTTTTTAGAAAAGCAAACCCAGAATTAGGTAGAATTAGGTAGAATTCAGGAAATATTTCAATAGATCACTGAAAAATAATTAAAATGCACATAGCAGATCAAAGTTTGAAATAAAAACTGATGGAGCCTCTCAAACAGAAATACACCTTTTATAACCAAACTTGGATAATATACAGAGTTTATTTTGAAAGTATAAGGTACAGTTCAATATCCATCAATCCATTCGGTTTCAGAACCAAGAATTTTTTATTTATACAAAGAAGGAAATGGTCAAGGAGGAAAACCTCCAAATAATTCCTGTTTCCACCACTTTTACAATAATTTTAACCTATTCCTTTGTTACTTTCTTATCAGTAAGTCATTCCTCAGCAGTAACACTGAAAGATAACAGAAGGAATTAAAACATTACATGTTCATGAACAGACATCCACAAAAGGCGCTAAGTAACACAGTATGGCACCAGTCTGGTTTGAAATCCAATCATGACAGTTTAGTTAATTTTATCCAGATATTCTTATTTTGATATGAATATAATTTTTGCATTGGGTGGAAAAACAGCTTAAGAAAATATGAAAAAAAAAAATTTGTTTTATTTGAATCCAAGAGCTGAAGACTCTACCATTTCTTTTCATTGCTTATTAGCAATACCAATGTTTAAAAATCAAAATCTACTTTTTTTTTTAAATTTGAATTGCAGAACTTCAGCTTAAAGGCATTTTCTTACCACTGTTTATAATATATATTTGATAAAGAAATCAGGTCAACCACCCTAAATTTCCCACAATCCTTTTTTTCTGAATTCCAAGTGTATCAAATATTTCTTCCTCCAAGATGATCTGTTTTTGCTGTTGATGTTCAGCTTTGAACTATTACAACCACATTACTTTCACTATCATTTCAGACACATGTAAAAGCCACAGCAACGCCCCAGTTGGCTGGCTGGAAGGTAGGAAGGCTCTGAAGGAGTCTGAACAGTCTGGATCAATGGGTCAAGGCCAGTGGTATGAGCTTCAACAAGTCCAAGTGGAAGGTCTTGCCCTTGAGTCATAACAGCCCCACTCAAAAATGCAACAGGGTGGGGAAAGAGCAGCTGGAAAGCTGCTTAGTGGAAGAAGACCTGAGGTTGCTGGTCAACAGGAGCAGAGCATGTGCCCAGGTCACCAAGAAGGCCAATGGCACCCTGGCCTGACTCAGCAGCAGTGTGGCCACCAGGACCAGGGAAGACATCATTTCCCTTCCTTGGAAATGTTCAGTTTTGGAGCCCTAAGGACAAGAAGGACACTGAGATGCGGGAGTCCACAGAAGGGGAATGAAACTGGTGAAACATCTGGAACACTGGTTTCATTCTGGAGTGGCTGAAGAAACTGGGGCTGTTTAGTCTGGAGAAAAGGATACTCAGGGGAGACCTTACTGTGTTCTGGATCTGTCTGGAAGGAAGTTGTATTAAGGTGGTGGTCAGTCTCTTTCTCCAGACAACTAGTGATGGAACAAGGGAAAATGGAATCAAGTTGTACCAGTGTCACTCTATAGGGAACGATGAAAAGAACGACACAGACTCTCTCGTGGAGTCGAACTGGAGAAGTTTCTCTCTTGTTTATTACCTCAGGTCTTTTTTATAGACCGATACGTGAAAAGTATAGAAAAGAAACTCTTATTGGTTAGTAAACTAACACATCACCATCATTGGTCAGTGGGGCACACCACCCCTCAACCTTCTCTTGCAAGAGAACAAGGAACAGACAAACAGCACCTGCAAGACTGTCTTCCAACTCTGAGGATTGTTTTAACTCCTCCCCATGATTTCCCAGGCCACTTTCCCAGGCTAGACTGAGAAAGCTATGTGGCCTGTTATTCCACAGGCACCGTGCTCTCTGTTTCAGAGTTAGCATCCATACACCAGAGGAGATTCAGGTTGGATATTAGGAAAAATTTCTTTACTGAAAGAGTGGTAAAGTACTGGGACAGGCTGCCCAGGGAAGTGGCAGTCACCATGGAAATGTTCAAAAAAACCTAGACTTGGTACTTTTTGATAAAGTTTTGTGGGCATGGTACTATTTAACTGAAGGTTGGACTTGATGGTCTTGGAGATCTTTTCTAGCCTTGATGGTTCTATAATTAACTTCTTTGGACTTTTTCAGTTCTCTTTACTCTTTATGATATGGTTATTTTTCAAACTAACCATTCAAACTATAACATTTTTTCAGGCTTTTGGAACTTCTATAGTGGCTAATATTTTTCAAGTTAATATATTGCATGGAATCATGAAATAGTTTGGGTTCGGAGGGACCCTAAATATCATTTACTCTCAATTCCATAGTTCTATACTTGCAGATATGAATAGCCTTTGACTCTCTTTGAGGACCGTTCTCTGGCTGTGCTTTGCAAATACTGCTCTTCATCCTCAGCAAAGATATGAGAAGCATGTCAATACCCTGATGACATACAGGGACTTTCTGCTTCTTTGCAAATAGGAACATCTCTAAGGTGCACTTTAAGGGAGCACTTCTTTGGAATCAGTCTTTCCAGCATCATTATGAAATTTTCATCATCATAAGTTGCCCTGTTTCACTGTAAGGGTTTCTTTGTTCATAATGCTTCTTTTTATTCTGAGCCCTCTAAACCACATTGCTTTTTAAAAATCTTTTGTTTCCCTCTATCATTTTTGCCATGTGACGTCTCTCCTTTTTTGTACATCCCTTTAGCAGACAGCTTCTCTTCTTTCCTTCCTTTCTTGTGGGTTTTTTTTTTTTTTTTCTGGATGACTTTTAGTTTTGGTTTGTTTTGGTTTTGTTGCTGTTCTTGCTGTTGACTTTTGGATTTTTTGAAACATAGCATTCAGATTCATTGGAGAAGATGTCAGATTATTTTCTTTCTGCTTGAGAGGACTGAAATCCTAAATTATTCATGAAAGTGTTCAAGCCATAAAAAGTCTTGCACGGTGATTATGAAAGTAGTTGTTAGATTGCCATCAGCATTGAATATCTTCTTTTGTGCTGGATTAGTTAGTTGCTGTCTAGGAGAAAAAGTCAACATAAACCCAATCAGAAGACAAATATCTTCTAAGTGTTTAAGGTAACAAAACACATAGTAAATGAGAACAGAAGTTGCAACTCATGCTATGCATGTTAACAGCAGTAGATGAGGTTGGCTCTGAGCGCATTATTGGCAAAAAAATATAACTTAAAAAAGTTTGTACTCTGTGAAGCATACAAATTCCCTCACAAATGATGTAGATACTAGGCAGACTGAAAAATGGCAACAGTTTTTTCAATAGTGTCTAAAGGCACTTCTTAATTATTTTTAGACAATGCTTGGGTTTTCCATCCCAGCCTTTTGACCTAGGCACCAAATCCCATCCAGCAGGTAGTTTCCTCATTGACAGTTTTTGACAGCGAAACAAAGGAAAAACATCAGGCAAAATCAACATGAGCTCTCCTCCTGCCACTCTTGATCCTCTAAATGTCAGAACAGCCACGATTCAGCAGTACATTCCTGCCCTTTATTGGCAGCAGCTCCTGTCGTCACCTTACAGTGTTTGCCCTGCAGCCTTATTGATCAAGTCACCTCTGCTGTGCTCTCAGAGCAGCTGTTCAGCTGCAACATTCAACACCACTGTATGGGACACTTGGTTTCGTTTAAAGCTGATTCACATTCATTGATGTGAAATGAATGTGAGATGACTTGCCATCCAGATATGCATCTCTTCAGCTTTTTTAAATTTTGATCACTTCCAATGAAACCATTCTTTAGAGAACTTTGTCACAAAACAGGGATTTGGTAAGGGAACAAAGGCTTTCATCCAGGTTCTGAGTGTACAATCAAAATGGAAACAGAACTGCATTGATCATGCAAATTGTGCAAAGGAATGCCAAAAAACAGTTAATTTGATAACATTTCCTCCAGCTGAAGAATTAGTTTTTGCCTATTAGTATAATCAACATCACAGAAATAATGGAAAAGAAAGAATTTAATACAGAACATCATAATAGTAAATGGGGATAATGTCAAAAAATTGTAACACTCAACTTGGGGAACTTTATTCTGCAATTATTACTGCATGTGGTGCTCAGCACTTTCAGGGGCCTGCTGTGGAGATAATGTACTGTTTATATTGGATCAGGCATCTCAGCTGTGAACCGCCAGATACAGAGCCCAAATATGGAGTTATGTAGTTTCCAGGAGAATTTTTTATCTTTTCCCTAAGTATCTAATTTCTTAACTGAGTTGGTTAAGGTTGTCTTGACTGGAAAAAGCTTGCACCTTTCCAAATTCCTCTTCAGAGAGGAAGTCTCAGCACTAAGATTCAATCTAATGCTACAATTTCAGCAATGCAAAGGCTCTGGCTTTGAGCAGAAGTCATTAATATTTTCTTTTTTCCTATAACTGCTAAGGTGATGACATTCCTGGAAATCGATAAATAAAAACTCTATTTATTTCATGACCAGGCCAGATATTCTGCTTAATCAAAGACCAGTTGTGGAAATTAGATGATTCTACATATTTCAGTAACAAAAAAGCAGAGTAGTACTAGGAGCCAAGGCAAACAGGTGAATGTTTTCATTCTTTGCAAGGTTTCTGACTTGTGAGAAAACTTTGACTTTAGAGGAAGTGATTTCGGTTCTTTCATTCAAGTTAGAAAACTTCAGCTTGAAGAATTTGAGATCCATTAAAACTCTTAATATCGACGAGTGACTTCCATGGAGAGAGAACACTGATCATCACTGAAACTTTGTGAAAACAAGCTGTCAGAAGGCTGAAAAATCTGGTTCTCCCAAAAATGTGGATGGAGCTTGTAATAGTACTTTCTTACTTATATGAATGGGAACACCTAGAACTCTCAGTGATATCTGGGGGCATAAGTTGCTACAAGGTAAATAAGTGCTGTTATCCTATTTGATCATATAGAATCAAAAATACAGGAAAGTTAAAACCTAGCTATTCCAGCTTTCAGCCTCCATAGGCTTTCATTTATAAAGTGATTATTGGAAATCATCATTCAGGAGACTGCACTTCCACTAAGAGCACTCACAACTAAGCCTTTGGTGATATACCTATGTATTTTACCTGCAAATCAGCTGGAAAGTTCAGTGTGTAGCTGTCAAAGCACAACTTTGAAATTACACTGGCTGCAAGGGCTACTTTATCTTAAGAAACAACATTAAAAATTGTTGAGTCTGCATGAACTTTATATTTTCTAGCATCTGCTCTGTGCTTTACTAAGAGCTAATGATAATGATTGTGATTTGGCCCATACCTCTCAGGATGTGCCTGCATTTTTTTTTAAAGCATATTTTTAATTCACCCCAAGTGTCTTTACTCTGTACAGGTGTCATCCATGTACCTGAATAGTGACACACAAGATCAAGAGCAGAACATTTAAGCTTGGTGTCATTAGACCAGGCTGGATAGAGGCATTAGAGATTAAGTTCCTGCTTATAGACTGCTTTTAATGTTTCTGCCTTTAATCTCCTAGGGATTCTGTGGTACAGCACCTGGGACCTACCAGAGTGTTCCATATATCAGCAGCCATTGTGCCAAGAACAGAGAACAGTTTAGTTCTAGTCTCTTTCTTTTCTTGTCTTACCCTAATATCATCCTCCTGGAAGCCTCTGAACAATCATCAAAATTCAAAGTGAATTAACTTGTAAATGTATAAGATAGTAGGTATTTCTGTTCTTTGCATGAAACATCACAAGCCTGAGCACAAGGGCTGTAAATCTAAAAACTGCTGTGAAGGGGTCTTCCATATCTCCTTAAAAGCATAATGATGTGACAGGAAAACTAGCTACTAGAAGGCCATCATTTTATTACTCAATTTATCTTCCCTATTCCACTCCTTAACAGAAGTGTTCCAAACAGACACAAGATTTCTTAGGACCAAAGACCAAAAGCCACTATCCTAAAGGAACCCACCATCCACAGCATGAACTGTTGGAGCTTCCTATTGAAACACCAATCCAGGCTTGCCTGGACCCCAGGGCTCTTGCTGCTGTCTCCTTCCGAGCAGAGTGGTCCTGACACCTGTAAAGGCACAGTCATCCTAGTGTGATGCCAGCTTCCCATGCCCAGAAGGCACTCAGCAAAGCTTAAGAGGTGATTTTCTGATTCTTTTTCTAAAATCACTGATTGCAGTGATTTTTTTGCATGATTTGCTTATCTCACTTTCACATCATCTAAAGTGTCTCAATTCAACTGCAGTCCACATATTAATATTTCCAACTTGTGCAAGCTCTGAGTTTTAGAGGCATCATGTTATATTCAGTTAATTTTCTTATTACTGAGTGTATTTTATGAGTACTGTGGTGTGTGTCCTCCTCTCCTGTTCAAAGTCCAAACAAACATACAGACATTTGATATTTCAGGTATTGGATACAAAGTGAATTCCTATATCACATTCTCTCAAAGGAGGGACTGAGGGTGGGGAGAGATCAAGACACCTAAAAAGAAGAAAAAAAAAAGGCAACAAAAGGAAAAAAAATCCAAGCATCACCAAGGAAAAACCCCAATTTTATCCTTGTATTCTTGTCTCCATGAAACAGAAAATACACTCAGCTTCTAATGTGATCTATTACTGATCCACATTTTCTGGTCTGTGAAACAAATCTGTAAGTTACTATAAGTAACTGTGACTTTTTTTCAGTGTACTTTAGCAGAAAAATACACTGAGGGAAGCATTTCAATCTCAAATAATTTGGGAGAGAGGTGTTTTACAACCAGAATAATGCCTGAGAAGTGTTTAAGTACTAAAGCCGCCACCCTACTCTTGGATGACCTCATTGCAGTGTGTGGCATTTCAGTCCTCTAACTGGGGGAAACATTTGTTTCTTGAAACATCTGCAATTATCTGATCAGAGAGTTTCTGAAAATTGAATAGACAGCTGCTTACAATTGATATGGTTCCAGCTTCACAGTGCTACAGAGCTTGATTTGTCAGTTATGTAGAGATATATCTCTCACCCCTGCCCCAGTCCTGTGGTGTATCAGACTTACTTGCCTGTTTGCCCACAGCAATGTGTGCTGGTTTTGGCAGCTGCAGTGCATCTAAATATAGCCAATGGAGATCATTTATTTAGTAGTGAGCATCATCTTAGCTTCAAAAAGTATTTTCTGCCTTGAACATCTGCTTTCACCCTAAGGCACCTAACTCAGGGGAAAAAAGATAAAGGTATACATATTAAGGCCTGGAAAAAAATACATGTTCACCTTAATTAAGGTGCCTTGACAGCAACACAGGTGGTTTTTAATAAGACTTGTTAAAAATCAGTTGAGACATTCCTATTGACTCCCAGTGGCATCAGTCAGCTTTACCAGAGGAGAGGTCACACCTACTACTCAATCCCTTTTTTTTTTTTTTTTTAAAGCAGCAGGTTCTGTTTAGATACTGCATAACAGCATGTTCAGACACCTACTGTAAGATAATGTTGATATGAAAGACTGGTGGTGCCTTATAGTTCCCATATGTTGTTTTCTTTTCTTAAGTTTCATATTTGACAATGTCCTGTAACTTTGTTCATTCCATGCTTTGTCTGGAGAACATACTGATATGAGAGAGAAAGAAAAGTGGACCAGGGTACAATATAATGGTGAATGCCAAAAAAGGTAAATTGAATTCAATACACACTTGAATCCTTGCTCAGCTCGCAGCAGCTCAGTCCATCAATATTTGCAGGTAATGGCCTTGGTAATAGTGGCTGCTCTCATGTCAAAGACCTTAAATCAACTGTTAGTGGACACTTTAAAGCTGTTTTTGCCGGGCAGAAGTAGGATGCCTCTTCTAATGAAGATCTTGGTTAGGTCCTACTTATGTCCGTCGAAGTCTGACAATGCCAACAGTTTGCTTTAGACTGGTCTCTGTTGATAAATCTTGGTGGACATAGTTCTACCATTTCTTAGAATGACTTACTCAACCTATCTATGAAACAATCCTGTGGTTACCTTACCAGGAAGACTTTAGGCTGCGGCTCTCTTGAGTGAGGTCTGACAAAGCGCATGAGAATTGCCTGTATAGCAGCAATGTTCTTACCTCCAGCAAATTCCAGACAACATTTGGTTCAGTCCTGAGCATTCAATAACCTCGTGTTCATAGACACTCCTGGATGTGACTCAGATACTGGCAGTTAAACACTCCCAAGGGTCCCCCTAGCACTCAGGAGAACAGATCCAAAGAAACAGAATATCAAGGGAACAGCCCCAAACAAACAGATGCCCATGGGCTGAGGCTCACAAGCAAGATGCTAAGACTATGTTTACTTTAACCGTTACCCAAGAAACCAGAAGCTGTTTGACAAACAGTTTTACTGTGCAAATTTAGATCTGTAACTAGCATAGAAATTAAGATAAGACTCAAAAAACAAACCCAAATATGGCAAAGATTTTCATGTAATGACTTAAGTAGTAAAAATCTTTGAGGTGGCACTGCACACATTTAATTTGTTGCTTGTGCATGTGTTTGGATCTGGTGTCAAGGTTTATGTTATTTTTCAATTATGATTTTTTAGCATATGGGAAAATACACAAAAAATAACACTGGGCTTGAAAAAAAAAATAATTGTTTGTCCACTTCTTCTCAAAAATCTTGTAAATGGGAAAGCAGACAGGCCTGAACCAGGAGTGTTCCCCTTCCTGTAAGACTGCAAACTTGCAAGTCATGGTCTTTTCATTCTCTCCTTCCTGCTGTGCTCATACTGGTGTTCTAGGACACCGTATTGTGTATATTGAGCATGACATTGCAACCCTGGCTGTGGCACTGTCAGTCTCAGGCAGCTGCCATTCTCTTTCCAGCTATTTGCATCAGTGCCACCATACAGCTAGCACCAAAGTTGTGCAGGATTGCTGCAGACTCCATCAGCCGCATGCTTTGCAGTGGGCTGAAGAGCACCTGGAGAAGGAGGGCATTTTTTTATCAGAGAGGGGAGGCACAACTGAACTAAATTGTCTCTGGATAATTCAGGAAAGTTTTCTGGTTTGGAGCTTTAAACATGGAACCTGAAGGCCTTAATACAGTCTTCAAATCATGGGCAAATGGCAACATTCAATGCAACCCCAGTAGGAGAAGTCGTTTCAGTTTCCTACATTTTCATGCCTGAGAATTTGTTTTGGAAAGACACACACACAAAGGGCCTCCCACAAAAAAAAAAAAAAAATAGTATATTTAATAAACAAACGGTATTTGTGTTAACAAACCAGTAGAGAAAAATAGAAAAAAAAAATTCTATGTTTCACACTACTGGTTTCAGCTGGATAAAGCTTATGGTCTAGAAACTGAAGAATACTTTTATCTAAGTATATGGAGAGATGTGTTGCTTCACTGTGGGACAAAATTTGATGATTTATATATAATCCAGTTTAAATCTTTACAATATTATCCCACCAGTCTTTTGGCCATATTTACGTTTCTTGTTAACTGTTGGTACTGGTTTATGGAATCCTCGTGGTCTGAGGAGAAAACTGTCTGTTTACCAGAACAATAACTGAATGAAGCATCCCATAGATACATCAAATTCACATTCATGAAAAATATAATTCTTTTGTAGAGTTGAAAGATTTTGACTCGAGATAAAGACTTCTGGTTTCAGGAGGAATTTTGGGAAGATTAGGTCATACTGTCTTTATTCAACAAAAATGTAATCATGAAGACAGTTCAGAAATCAAAGATTCACTGACACAAATCAGTAACTTTAAAACAAAACAAAGGGGTCCTGACCTTCTGCTGTTGTGCTTAATCTTACATCACAGGAGATGCAGTTCAGATTGATGCCTTTTTCTGGTCCCTGAAATCATGAGCCAGATAAAATTAGGTGATAAAAATGAAGTTACCTTTTATGAAGGGTCCCCTCAGATGCACAACATGCTGAAATACAGGCTGAAAATATGCCAAAGATGCACAGGTGACATACAGAAAGTGCACTTTTATAAATTTAGCAAATTAGCATAATTGACAAGAATCTCCAATTAGAATTATGGGTATTGAGGTTCTACCCTCTTCTGTAGCCCCCCTTCCTTGCTAATTGTTTATGGGAGAGTGTCTTGACCTTGGTTCTCAGAAGAGGTAAGATAGGATAGGGGCCTAGAAATGTGGTTTGTCTTTCTGTCAAATGAGATAGGAAACTACTAGTATGAATCTATACAGTCACACAACAATCAGCTACCGAGCTACAAATATATGTGAAGAATATATCAAAGTAAAAATACATTTGGTATCAAGACCATCTGTATAATTACTAGGGCTCATTGAATATGATGATGAAAACAAAATGTAAAATTTAAATTGTGCTGATTATCTGATTATATCTCCTTTTGTTCTTTTTCTCCTCCCTTTTCAGTGTAAACTAAGCCCAAATGTGTGCAAACATATATGTTAAATCTAATCTAGGCGTACACAGAACTCTATAAGTTGTCCCATGCACTCAGGCTACAAGGTTTAAGGTTTGTTTCTAAGATACTACCAATTATGACTCTTAGAGACAGAAAAGAAAACGTAAGGCCAGGTCTGTAGCATAGCTCATTTTTATTGTTTAAACAGTTTTTGCATAGGAAATATATCCGCTTCCAGTAATTGACTGCAGTATGAGCAGCTGCTAGCAGTATAGGCTGGATATAACAGTAACAATCACATTAAGTCAAGCTTGATTTACACCAGTTTAAAACTTGTGGCAGTTGAGTTCATTTGTAACCTAAAAAAAAAAAGTACCAGAAAGAACACTTTATCCTCCAACCAGGCACAATAAAAACCTTTGTTAACACTCAGGCTAAAATCAGGTCTAATGCCAGAGGGCTCTAATTCCAAAATTAAGTAGCTGTACTGTAATGCATCCTACTAGTGAAGGTTCATTACACAAAGACTCTGCACACACCTTCTTTTTAATTAAAATGTAATCTTCAGGATTTATGGCCTACAGTATGGGAAAAAATGCCAAAAGTTTTAAAATGGATCAACCCTGGTATGTAGCTAGCAAGCAATAACTGACTACTTGTCACCTACAGTTGTACTAAATGTATCTAAAGAAACACACAGCCCTACAAAAGTTTTTCTCAGAGAAATATCATTGAGATGGGGTGCCTCTTCCCAGATTACTAAAAGTTCTATATGATATAAGCACAAATTAACAGCTTGATGAAGACATAATCTAATGCAGCTCTTGAGAAGCCTATGCCTGGGATTGAGGAACCCCTCACATTCTACAATGTTGTAGAGATTATTTTTGAAGAAAATGTTATCTGAAACATATTTACAACTGAACTCAACAGAGACTGTGAAATTGAACAGGCACTGCTCATTTGTTTGAGTTTTTTGGTAAACATTTTGCTGGTTTTTGTTTCTTTCTCATTTTGCATCAACTTCTATCAGTCCATGCAACTTCAATGCCCTCAATGAAAAATGCATAATAAGCCATACTTCTTAAAAAACTTCCTTCTGCATATAGAGATACATTTGCCACATCAGTCCCTGTAGCACAGTTTTCAAAATCATTCTGTCAAAAATACAGTAATACAAAGACTGGCTTTAGTGTCACTAGCTCACACTACTCTCCACTTATTTAGGCCACCTTTTGTTTTACTGTTACGGTATCATGCAATGAAAGTATCAAAGGCTTATTCTAGGATATCATGATGCTAGTGGCACTGAAGCCCTTTTCACAAATTCAACATACATCTGAATTGCAACACACAGATATTTCTAAAGAGTACTAACTAGTGAACCCTTTTATCATAAAAAAAAACCAAACAACTACTTACAACCATTGAAGAAAAAATTGCAACAAAAAAAAAAATGTAAAAAATTGACCGTCTCCAACTTGTCCCCTTTGCTATTGACAACGTGACCAACAGAGCTGTGGCATGGAAACAGTACAAAGAGTTGTCATGGCAATAAGTCTGGCTGATGCAAAGGTCATTGTGCAGGGTTAAAGGGCAAGATCAGTGGTCCATGTTATCCTCCAACTGCAGTGCTCCATCACACCCACACAATTTTGAGGAATTAATAAAACTGGGGAACTAGCAGAAAGTGCAAATAAGAAGGAGGCAGTTTTCAGCTCCTTCAGCATGGAGAACATTCAGCTTTGAGCCTTTCCTGTTTAACTTGATTAGCTGGCATGGGATTTAACTCTGTTTTTTTCTAAAGTTTTCTATAGAAACCCAATAAAAACATCCAGGAGCATACAGCTGGTTAACGTTAACAAAAGACCTTGACAGGATCATGTAAACCATAAAGGATGTCATGCTTGGGGCCTTACTGCCAGCAACATTAGAGAGTTTTTTTCATTAAAAGTGAAAACTGTACACTGAATATGGGATATCTTTCTGCAGCCTTCATAATCTCACACAGTACATATAATTTAGGTTTAGATACAGAACACACTCCGGTGTCACAGATGTCTTTGTGCAATCTCTTCCATTAAGTCCTTATGAAGCTACAAGTTGCAAATCCAAAATTCTGCTCCCTGAGGACACAGCTGTGTGAGACTTAAGTACTGTTTTAGCTCTCTGCCTATCCTGAATAGCTCTGCAAACCTAATCTTAAATACCATCATGTAACAATCACAAAAACTTTTGCTAAAGGCCATATATACTAATAAAAAAGACAGTGGTGCTTCCAACATTTTGAAATGCTCTGAAAACCAACTTTTCCAATACTAAATACAACAAAATAACCTTCATAAAATATAACTTTTCTCCATTTACATTTTTAAAGGATTAGTAACCTATGCTTTTCAAGCACAGGAATCTGCGAAATAACTCCTAGCATGGACAGTTTCTTTTTTTAATACATAAATTAAGAAACTGGAGAGTTTTAACCCAAGTCCAGTTTCTAAACAAAGAATATTCTTGTTTAAAAATGGAAATGTATTTCCATTATAATTGTTAAAAAGTTAGCTTTACAAACAAGGGTATTTTAATTAAAAAAAAAAAAAATCTTAACAAAACTATACAGTGTACAAATTACTGTCTACAAGGTAGGCGGTTTATTCAGAAGATCATCCTTTCTTCTTGCTACTTGCAGCTTCACAAACTCATTCACATATTTTTAATGGAGCTGCCCACCTGAACATCACCCCACAACTATATTGCTATAATTAATATTTTTGCCATGTCTTTATGTACAGTCTCCTTCACTGCCTTCTTTTTTTTCCTTAGTCAAGCCTCAAGCGTTCATGTCACTCCAGGGGAAACACACTTCAGTGGCACAGCCATGAGGCCAGGGCTGCAAAGCAACTTAATAAAGGCAGAACAGTGCACATAGAACGGGGTGGCTCAATTTAGTCAGAATACACTTCCTGGTGAAGGAGGAGGCCAGAGACTGGATTTGAGTTCTCAATCTTATCTTAATCTTTTGACTGCTGAGTTCAAAAAAAAAAAACAACAACCCACAAAGCCAACCTAAAACCAAACATACAATAAATGAAAAGTTCATTATCTTCCAAGCAGGCTTTTCTATTAGAGAGGCAGGTGACAAAGAACCCACAGTTGCTGAATAACCTAGTTTGAAGAAGGAGTTTACTTCTCTAAAACATTGTGTCTTTAAGCTAAGCCTTTTTTTTTGTTTGTTTTCATACAGAAAGCCAGAGATTAAAAAAAAAACCCAAAACACTCTGTTAAGGGGCATCTATCTTCCTACAAAGGGCAATCACCATTCTGGATATTTCATGTTGAATCCTGAACTTTTTCCAGTTTTGTCCCAATGTGCTATGAAAAGCTTACAAGGAACACCTTGTTCATGGAACTAATCAAGGATATGCCCCCAGCACAGCTCTGCTCCGAAACTGCTTGGTATCATGACGTGTAAAGGACAACACATACTTTGTCTTACCAGGCCAGAGCCTGAGGCACACTGTGCTTGGGTCTAGCAGACTTTGCCATGTACTTAGCAAACAAATTGACTTACTGCAGGGCTCTGAGAAAAAACCAAAAACACCACATTTCTTTTTGCGTCTCTTTTTGCATCTGTGGGGTTTTGTGGTTTTTTGTTTGTTTTGTTTTTTTTGGTTGGTTTGGTTTTTTAGTTTAGTTAAATCTCAAAGGTTTATTTTCCTACAACTCCCATCTCTGTAGCCATTCAAGCCCTGCCTGCACCCTCTCTCCTGGAGACATGAGGATGTGCTGCCGGTTCTGCTCTTAACCACAGCCAGAGCCAGAAGGGACTGATAGTGGTATCCCCTGACCAGTGCTCATTGGGGTGGCTGCTGCTGGAGCTGATCCTCTGGGACTGCTCCAGGGTAGGAAAACCTCCTAACTGCAGAGACAACTGCAAAGAGATTAATTTTCCTCATCCACATTACTATATGCTCCTCTGCTTTCACCCTAATAGAGGACTGTGCTTTAAAGAAGACTTCATCCTGTGTTGAGCCATACATTGCAAATATCTTTTGTGTGTAAGAGGTCACCAGCAACTGGTCTGCAAAATGGTACTTTACTGGAAACACACTTTTATCATTTTTACTTCCTCCACTACCTAATTCCTTGTGTAATGAAACTCGTTCTCCACTACACCTCAGAGGTCTCCATCTGATCTGCTCTATGAGAAGACTGAAAACTTCTGACATAGCCCAAGCAGGCTGAAAATTGTAATTCAAATGCTGAATTAAAAACCTTGGTGGGACGAGAGGGGAGTGGAACATAAAAAAAATTATATACAGGAAAAAAGTCAAGCAGGATAAGGGGGGAAAATTCTCTGCTTGAGCAGCTCCAGAGTCCACTGGAGACAGTGGAATTATGCCAGCAAAGATTTTGGCCCTGTACTTGCATTTCCTAGACAAAAGTAAATGTCTCTGTCATTCTGAGCTAAAAACATTTTCTAACATGAACACTTCAGGATGCACTATCTTTGCCAAAATGGAGAAGGCTTAATTTCACTGTGGGTCTTGACCTCTTTCTCTGTCTGTCTCTCTTTCTTGTGAAAAAAACCCTTGAAGGAAAACAATTTCCTCAAGTCAAGTCTGCCTCCAACAGAATTCATTATTTATTTTTTAAATCCAGAAATGATTTCAGCTTGCACCCCAGGTGGGAAGTTAAAAAGAGGGAACCGATTTGAAAGTTTGTCACAGTAGGCAGAACAGTTGCTTTGCAGCCCTCGCCTGGCTAAGGGTGCACTGCTTCACAGCTACACTGTAAAGTGTTAAAAATCCTCCCCCCCACCCCAGAATATATATATATGTATGTATAAAAAAAAAATCCCCTGTCCACCTCTCAGTACAGAAAAGGACCTCATCACACTGCAAAAATAGCAGTACCCACTTTGGTCAATTAAAACAAACAAAAAAAGCATACATTATTTTTTTTTTTTTTTAAATCTGTGTACTTACCTATAATAACCAATACAGCTAAAAGCACTACCTACATAGGCAAAACTTGGTATTGCATAATTCGTATAAATTTGTATCCCCTCCCCCCAATATTAATTGGAAGATGAAAAACATGAAAGGTTAATAGAAAAAACACCAAAATACTGAAAATATTGCTGGTCGATTACAATTCTTAAGCGGCAACTATACACAGCCATGATATGCTTTATAAATGTGAGATAAAGGTATAACTGTCTAAAAAATCCATGATGTCACTCATTTTTCGCATCTGGAGTACAAAATATTTTGTCATAAAAATGGTAAAGAATTAAAATTATAATAAATGCAGCAAAACAAGTGTAGTGATGTCAAATTTTTTTGTAGTTTTTTTGTTTTTTTGTTTTTTTCAATTTTTTTGATTTCAAGGCAAGGCACGTAATGTGGACATTATATCTTCGTGCAAATTAGGATTACTGGAAAGAGTATTTTAAATTTTTAAAGAGACATAGAGGCAAAATGTCTGCCCATGCACATTATATTTCTGTCAATATGTGAAAATTGTTGAACAAGGCTAACTTCTGAAAGCACCATGCAAGTTTACAGCACCCTGTAAATAGACTTACATTAAGAGTGCATTATTTAAATACAACATATCCCCATCCTGGTATTACCAGTTTGTAAACGGTAAGCTTTGCCCTTGTGACATGGATTTGCCTATGTCTTTGTCTCTATGATGTAGATTTTACAGAAACATGTAAACCCTATGGGTTCTTGATGCAACAAGTAACTTTAAATAAATAAATCCTGCCCCTCTGTGAAGGCAGCAGCTAAACCAACATAAGTGCTGTGTTTCCATTGATTTCTTATTCTCAAGGACGTGATTTGTCTTGACTTAATGCCTTTTAATGCCCTCAAAAACTGAGGGGAAAAATAAGTTTGTTCAAAGTAATTTTTTATTTTTATTTTTAATCCCCTCAATTTAGAGTCCAAGGGCTGAAGGACTTATAGTGATGACCTCTTAGATATGATTTTTAAATTGCACTTGCCTCTGTAAGTGTTTCTTTAGTGGGGAAAATGTCACTTTTTTCCTTTTCCTTTTTTACTGTTGCATGAGAAGATAACACTTTTACCTGCGTAGAGGCATTTCTTCCATAGAGCCTGTGTGTTCATACTGATTGAAAACTTCAAACTGCATAACACACTAGAAAAAGGCTTAATTAAGGGCCAAAGTTTAATAAATCCATACTGATAACTAAAGGCTACAGAGCTTATTTTTAAAACATTTAGAAATCAGACTGTTGAGAAAATGGCTGGCTCACAGCCCTTGTCCTCCTGCAGCTCTGCTCTTGCTGCCTAGCCTTTGTTTTGTGAGATAACCAGGAATAGTGATCTCATGCGTAAACAATAAGAATACTAAACCAATAGAACTAGCTTATCATGCAAATATTAAGGCATCTAGAAAGTCAGTTAAAATATATTGTCGGAGACAGAACATCTATTTCCCAGCGGACTTCATATAACAAAGGCTACTTAGGAGGAGCTGCATTCTACTCATCAGTGAAATACCATCGACCCTTTGTATATCATTTCAGTTTCAGACATAAGGGAATTAGTGATTGTAAGAGCTGCAATTGCTGGTCTATTTTTGTTCTTCTTTCTTCAGGTTCTTTTCTCATACTGTCTTCTTTTTTTTTCTTTTTCTTTTTTTTTTAATTTTGCCTTTTATTTTGTTTCCCTCAGTTGCTTGTTTCTGCTTGAAGGAAAGGCTCTCCAATTATGTTCAAACCATAATTTGGGACATTTGTCGGCAGAATCGGTGTCCTATTTGATACTTGGAAAGGAACCAAGCTAGCCCAGGTACCAGGACTGTTGAAAAGGGGAAAGAGACAAGGAGGGAGAGAAAGAGAGAGAAAAAAAACAAAACAAACACACATTAAACATTTATACAATGGATTTGAATCAAGGTACATCTAATATTCATTAATAATAGCACTATTTAAGATAAAACTGGAAACAAAATTTGTGAATGTAACTTGAGATTCTACTTCCTAACTTTCTTTGTGAAAGCACGAGTTGTTTGAAAGAAAAATAATTGTGTTGAACTCAGTAGCAAGTTGTATATGACTCCTGAGTTACACTAAGTGGTCTGTTTGCTTATGAACCGCCTCCCACCAATGTCAGATGCAAATACATAGAGCAGACACAACTAAACCATACAAGTGACACTATATAGAGTAATGGATGTCATTTAAGAGTTAGTGAAATATACCACAAGGTACAGTTGCTCTTTTTTCAAGAATGAGTATAAAGATTCGGTGGTTGAGCATCTTGTGAGATTTCCTCCCCTCTTACAACACAGCAGTTTATCTTTTCACCATCCCAAGATGGGCCTCTGAGATGCACGGACACCCATAGGAACTGAGGACTTTTTATGTTCAAAAAAACTTCTTTTGAAAAAAATTTCCCTAAGAACATCAGTTTCAGAAACACCAGCTAACACAGGATCCAATCACCTAAACACTTGCTTTCAAGGGTAGCCATGAGTCCAGGATAGCAGCGAGTGCCATATTTTTTTCAACAAGCCTCTGAGAAAGAAAATATTTTCAAGAATGATCCAATGACTTAGGAACTTAAGTCATCATTTCAAAAGAACTCTCTCACTAAAGAGATGAAGTCCCAATGGCATTCACAGGTTCAGTAGGCACCAACCAGCAGTACTTGCAAGAAGGATACTCAAAGACAGGTCTCAGCTGCTGGTATTCAGCAACCCATTCCTTTTCTGTGGTTCTGGCAACCCAGAAGTACAAACCAAATTACCCTAAGCTATATGATTCTATGACTTCAAAGAAAGTTTTGTCACATTTATTTAGAAGAAAAACAGCATCATTAAGTCAGCATCATTGCCAAAGAGCTAATACCAACACTGGACATAATACCATGCAAACACACCCTTCCTCTACATTTCATCATATGTGAGCTTTTCTAGCATTTATCACAACATAAGTGCTTACTTGGAATTATATTATGGGATTAGGCTAACCAGCTTCCTGATAACATATCTGAAGCCCTTCAACATGTGTATTGTGAAGGCAAAAAGTTTTCTTCCATCTACATTGTTTGGCCCATTTCTTACTGCTCTCTTCCTGGACAAGAAGTCATGGTTTTGAGGCATCAGGTATAAAGAGGATAATTGACCATTTTTATCTATTTCAAATGTTCATGACATAATTACATTTAATTTGGAAGCCTTTTGTGATCATTTCAGTTGCTGAAAAGTGGTCAACTTATTTTGTGAATTCCAGGGGATGTGTTTCTCTGGTCTTTCATATTAAAAAAATACAAAACTAGAAACAGATTCTGTCACTTATTTCTATTTGAAAATACTTACCTTTCTAAACCTGTTAATTTACTATTTTACCTCCTAGCAATTAATTTCAGGTGCTATGTTTTACATACACAAAAAAGTAAAAATAGTTCCTGACCTGCTTGTCTCAATGATAGCCATATTCCAAAAGGAGAAGAATTAATATTATTTCATGAAGAAAATACAATAAATATTAATATCTTTATGCCTGAAGTACAAATGCTATTCATTAAGGCTGTTGGGTTTTCTTTTTCTTCAATTGGATATATTCTTGAAGGACACCTAAAAATCTGGAGAGTTTTAACCTTTTCAAAAATCCAAAAAAATTTACTGCTTTCAAAATGTAAGATCAGCTAATATGTTTCTTTTTTGTTGTTTTAATTCTATTGACTATTACCAAAAAAATCTACTACCGAAGTAAAATAAAAACCCTTTTGAAATTTAAAAGTCACAGTTACACCACAAATCTTGAAGCACTCACAAAGACTTAAACCTTGTTATGCATGAAAGATTTTTCCAAGACGATATAATGAAAAGAATATGTTCCAAAAATAAAAAATATTCAATACCAGAATTTCATTTAAGAGTCTTAATTGTTTCAACTTATTCTTCATCTTCCTTCACAATTTGTTTTAAAATGCATTTTTTGTTCCTTCCTCTTTGGATTTCAGTGATGTTAAGAAGTAAATTCTGAAATAAGAGTCATAAAGCAAATCGCTTCCAAGCACATGGATTTATAAAAATAAGACTTAGTAATAAAAAAAATAAAGAGTCAAGCAGATTTTTTTGCTTGTCTGAATATATGTTTTATTATGCACAGTTCTTCACTGTCCTGTTAATGGGATTTACAGTGTTTAGTCGCTTCAAAAAATACAACACTAACTCAAAGAATAAGAATTTTGTTTGAGGTCAACATTCTATTTTAAAAAAAAATTCTGTGGCAAAGGCTAAACATACAGGCTCCAGATTATCTTTCTGAAGATTTACAGTACACTTCAATGATTGGATAAATATAATTTTAATTTTTTGCATTGTTTTAAAGTTGCCAACCTTCTAGTAACTACAGTTGGTGAAGACAAAAAGTCAGTGCTGACTAAAAGCAAATTGCACTTGCAGCAAAATATTTATCTGCTACTTCAAATACCAGACAGAGATCTTGATTTCTATGGAAACTGCTCAATAAAAAAAAGTTGTATCAAGTTCCTAATATGACTGTTGTTGCCATATGACCTATCAGTTCAATATAGGTGTTTATTTAAATCTTTCAAGCCTCCCACCTTGTATTATGACCATGACAAAACTGCAGACTGTAAGAAAATTTGTCAGTACTACTTATGAATCCTGAGGGAGTAACACATCATCCACGTTAACACTCCGTATATCCCACAGGATAAGCCTCTTGTTCTGCTCACACCAAGCCTTCTGCCAGAGATGGTGCTGGAGGCAGCAGAGCACCTGTGGGACCAGGACAGGCACACAGTGTCTGCCTGCAGGGCTGCAACAGCCACCACTGTCACACCTCTGGAGGTGGCTGAAGTCCTGGTCTGAACAGACACACTGGGCACAGTCTGGCTGCTCTGGCAGCTGGGAGGAACAGCCCATTGCTTCTTTTGCTGCCATTTCCTAAGCCATTATTTTCAAGGCTTGATGAGTTCTGGTTGTAGTTTAGAAAATAACGTTATAAAACAGGTGGATGTAATTCTATCTTGGGCCACCCCAGTCCAGGTACCACCAACAGAGTCTTACAGCAGACAAACGAAGAAAACTGAATGAAAGTTATGGAGAAAAACAGCCTTAGTTACCACACAGAGCTCTGAGAACAGCTGTGACACAACTGTGAATTACCAAACACACAACACAGGCTCTGCTAAGCTGCATGCGTGTGTCTGTCCAACCAGCATACCCATGACCTCCCTTTACATTTATGACAAACTTAGTGAGACTTTCAGCTACTCTATGAGCCACACTCTGCTTTGTGTGCTTTCCCCAGCACTCTAGGATAAAGCCAAGAAAGACCAACTGCCCAGAAAAGCAAGGTAGCCTTTTCCAGCCCTTTCAGAAGGCACCTCTCTGAGTGTTGCAGAGCTTAGCTTCTGCCATGGAAACCATCCACGGTTTTTCTGCAGAACATCCTGGCAGGAATGACAGTTACTTCTGGCTGCAAGGCAAACTCTGCTTGGGTGCCCACACGAGCAAGAAATGGGGGAACACTTTTCTCTTCACCATACCATCCAGCAGTTGGTGTGAGTCACAGTTAAAATTCAGCACTTGTTTTCATGAAACCAGAGGCAATATTCTGCCTGTGTCCACTAAGTACCTCAGCCAGGGAAGCCAAAATTCTTTCCATTGCCTAGGACAGAGACAAGGTGGATGTACTTGCAGAAGTCAATAGGATGCCCCCATGGCTTCTCCTTCACATAAGAAATCTTTGTATTGTATGAGTGAAATAAAGCAAGTCTACCTCACACTCCATCTTACTATTCCTGAGGAAATCTGTTATCCATTTGCTAACAGAAGTTATAATAAAATGCCTTTCTACTGAAACATGAAGTGAGACCTAAAAAAACTGCTCCAGGCTAATTTTTGAAGAAAATTACATGAGAAACACCATGAGAGTCTGCTGTGAGATTCGGATCCATCTTTGTTGCAGGACCATCTTCCTGAAGCTTACACTTTTGAGTAATTTCACTACTGCTAGCAGTTGTCTCTTCATCATAGCTAGACTATCAGATATGTTATACAGTCATCAGTTCCCTCTCTATCCACAGGAAGTATAATGTATTTATCTGTTCAAATGCAATAAAACAGCAAAGGAAACTTCTGCAAGAATCCTACAGGGTTAACGTTCTCCATTACACTTTCCATTACAGTTTCCAGATGTTAATTCAATCAAGATTTCTGCCATGATTTCCTCTTAAAGATAATAATTGCTGTTTCAAGGACCTCTGGTTAAAATATTACTGGAATGGACCACAAGTAGTGCTTACATTATATGTATATACAGTCCACTTTGGAGGTTATAGAGTATAATAATGTTAACCAATTAACTAAATGCAATAAAAAATAAATCTAATCTGACCTGAGTCAGTATGGAGGTCTTTCAAATTCTTATTTTCCACCAGTTACTACCTTCTCTCTTTCACAGTTTCAGAAGTCTGTAGGAATATTTTACCATTCAGAAAGTACATCTAAAGCAGTATTTCCTTCTTGCAGCTTTACTATCATGTACATGAACTCACTAGCCCAGAGAAGGTAGAGAAGATCCTGCAAAGTCAGTCTTTGCACAGAAAAGGGAGAAATACCTTCAATATTGAGTGAAGTAAATAGCAATAGTAAGCCACCAAGCAAGGCTATCTCTGTAGTAAGTGCTTGCCCACACAAACACAGGGATTTTTACCTTTTAAAATTACTTGGATCATAAGAACTTTGGAAATGCAATTTTCCTACCCTCAGTGCCCTGGCTAAATTCCCACTTCTGCATTTCTGGCTAAAGAATAACCACCCTTCCGGCATCTACTTAATGGGTACTTCTTTTACCATTCTAATCTGGCATCCATAGGTAAACAGCTGCCAAATTTCACCTCCAAGTTGAGCACTTGTTTCAAGAGATGTATTAAGTATGTATCACAGGTTAGTTTAGGATGACTTTTACAGTTTAGTAGACACATACCACCCATCCAGCAGACAGAGAAGTTAAAGACCTACTGATTTATGCCCAAGGGAGGGAAAAGTGAAATCTTCTATAAGAATGCTATTTATTCTATTCTCTGCAGGCTGCTTTTTGTGGCAATGTAACACAAAAAGGTACACGAAGCTTGGGAAGAAGCTACAGAGCCCGTTACTAACAAAGACCCACAGCAGAGGGAGAGCCCTGAGAAATGGTGCATGTCCATGCTGTGCTTTGGACCATTCAAGTATGAGAATTTGGTCCAGGAGCAGGGATAACAGAGGGTTTCAAACATGCACTTGAACAGAGGGGGCTGTGACCAAGTCAAGCCAAACCATGGAGAGCACATGCCAGGTCACTGGGTTGCCTATAGAAAACTCTCAGCTTTACACACTTGCACTACCTTTTTTTTTTTCCCAAATATTACTATTTCCATTTCAAACCATTAGAATTTTTACTTTAGCCCTTTTAAAAAAATATAACTACAAATTTATCAAATTAGCATGACTAAATAATAATGCAGATGATCCTAACTGCACCAAACAAACAAATAAACAAACAAAAAACCCCAAACAAATCAGTTCTACTGATTCAAAAGAAACAATTGGAGGTCAGATGATAAAGTAGAAATCTGTAGTAACCAAGAGGTTAAAGATACAGTTTACACTTGGGAATTTTCTATAATATGCTCCTCCTTCCTTAGCAGCTGCCAAAAATCATCTGACAGGAAACATAAGATTAAGTTTGTCCCACCTAAGTGAACAAAGAGATCTCAGATCAGGCAACCAGTTCACTGCAGTGCAAGAACTTTTCTAATCCTGCTGGAATCTGCAGCGCTGCTCAGAAATTATAACTAAAGTTGTTTTCTTTACTTTAACATCTTGCTTCTAGATCAGCTCAATCATTTTGGCCACACTGCAGTTCTTGTTGCTTCTCCCATAAAATTTAACTTAAAACTCCAAACATAATCATGTGGAAAATGGACATTATTGATTCCTATGGTCCATTGTTCCCTCATTCTAAGTCCCTGAAGTTCATGTTCAATCTGGAATTACATCATGTCTGGTTTCTCCTGGTTACCAGACGGCTTGAGACGTGACCACAGCTACAGAAAAAACAAACAGCCTTCTTCACGCTTCGGCTCCCCTATCGATTCAAACATAAACTTTTTTTCTTTCTCTCAAGTATGCTTCAAGTATGGAGCATGGTTAATTTAGAGATTAAGTTCCAAATTAGATTATCTAATGGCATCTTAATGGATTGCTGACCCATTTCCTGTGGGATGGCAGCATGCAAGTCTGGCTTGAATACAACTAATTTCTTAGGAAGTGTTCAGAAGATGTTTGCCTGGATGGGGAGGAAACAATGTTCTGCACATCTTTCTGCATACAGAGTTAGGAAAAACTATTAGAATTAGTAATTTAAATTGATAAAGATAAGGAATAATTTTATTTTCTCTCTGTGAATATTTTTACAAGGAAATTTCAGCCCTTTTGTTCTTAAATTGAAACAGTACTATTATTCCAAACCATTGCTGGGGAGAGGAATGAGGGAGGGACACAGGTCAGAGTGTATGAACTACTGCTCTAATAGGTGTCTGTGTTTGCCCAAATGTGCTTAAACAGACACGCTGCTGGCTGTGCAATTTTAGCTATATGTTTTGTCTTTACCAAACATCTACAAGACATTATGCTACAAAAGCAACATGCACCCATTCTCAATTCCCCTCCAACTTCTTTCACAAACCAGATTATCCCATTTGACTGCCTTATCAGCACTGTTATCATAAAATGCACAGTGGTGCTGGGGGGCTGAGGGGGGAGTAATGATGCTTGGAATGCTGAATACCCCACAGCTACAGCTGAGAAAGAAATTCAGCACTCTGAGAACAGAGCTCCCCTCAGCATCTCCAGGAATGAGACAGCTGTTGTACTATGCTGATGTGTCAGGATAACAGAATGAAAGCATGAAATTCTAGCCTAGTGCATTTGCCTGGATACAGTAAAGGTAATGTTAAGCAGTTAATGCAGAATGATTGTTACAAGAATTAATATAAATAAAAATACATTTCTCAATAGCTGAGTTGGAATGTACACTTTGGCAATGAAAAGTTGCTAACAGTCTGTGGAAGACTTGCAAATATTCTGCATGGCCCAGGAGAGACCCGTTATGCCAGCTTTTATGAGTGTTTTTACTGGAAATACCATCAATAGTGTAATGAGTGGCTTAGATTTAGGATCAAATGCATGCTATCAGCCTCACACACACCCCCACTTTTTGTCACTCTCACTCATTTCTTAAGTGTACTTTTGCATACACTCTTGCCCTCACGTAGTGACTGAGACTGTATTTTTCTAAATGAGCCTTACGATTTTCACAGCTTTCCCTCGCCTTCTGTGTCTGGGAAAACAGAACTGCCATTATCAAAAAAATAAGGACTTGAGGTTTTTTAATGGTTTTTAGTATCTTCTTCACATGTACACCAAAAAATTACCTAAATGATCATAGAAGTACTGGAGAATTTATTTTTATTGATGTATTTGAATGGTGTTCGAAGTGCAGCAGATGCAATAAAATACATTTACAAATAAATATAAGAAGTCATATAAAGACAGAATATGTACCAAAAATGTTCTAAATAAGCAATGAAAAAAGTCAAACCAACCCAAACAAAAATTGTAGGTGGTTTGAGAATGAGGAGCAAAGTAAAAATTACGACTTCTAAATACTTCACCAAATAATTGGGGTGGCTTTTTTTCGATTTAATTTTAGGATTTTTAGGATGTTCATTGAAAGTTTATGTAAGTATTTCCTTTAAAGATACTAGAATATTTAACTCAGCCATGCAGAGTATCAATCTACTTTTTGTTATCACTGTTCCCTGCAAGTCTTCTGGTTCTGTAGAAAGTGATGTATCAGTGATCTTTTCATGGCTTTTTGGTCCCTTTTATTTTTACTATTACTCATATTCTCTTTTCTGCAAAGTTCAGCCTTTGCATACAGACCACTTCTTTCTTATACCTGAATCTTTAAATGCCGACAGACAAATAACTTTCTCAGGAAACAAAACAAAACAAAAAAAGGTTCAAATCTATGTATTGTAGCTACCATGAAGTGTGACAGCCAACTATTAATGAAACAAAGAACACAGAAATAACAGAAAGTTTTCATCATTTACTTTCCCCAAACTTCCAAGGTGTGGTTCACCAACAATACTTGATGACAAAGCTTTCAACCTGACCATCTCTGCTACCCGATATCTGTAGAGACAGGGCAGCTAACACTGAGGGACTGCCAACTTTTTCACCTGCCTGAGGTCAATAATACTTCTGAAAAATCAGTATGCTTAACCCCAAAAGCCCCAAATGGTAAGACTGAGCACAATCAAAATGGGCTCTGAAGATCCAAGGAAATAATCAAGTATTTATCAAACGATTTGGAGCTGCAGAAACTTGTTTGGACTGGGATATATATTTTTACCAACATGTAACAATTAATTTCGCAATATATTCTCATTTTTTTTAACATTAGTTTTAGTGTTAGAAAGGCTCACTGCTCCTTAGCCTGTGCAGGAATAATTTCTCAAGTCCTCATTTCTGTGGGATTTGAAGAATGTCATATTTCAAAACCCAACAACTAAGAGCCATCTTCTTAGTCAGAACTGTTTGTTTCCTTGTCCTTCAAGGCTGCGCATAACCCAAGAGCAAGTGGCATAGCCTAGGCCTCTAATGAAATACCCATGGCAGAATTTGTGCTTTTCTGGCAGTGCTTGTGTGAGTTGGTAGGGCCACAGTGGCAGGCAACATTCTGGGAGTGATCTGAAAATTCGTGTGGCCTCTAACAGTGAATGGATCATGGAGCACGCTTTCATTCACCACCAAAGTTTTCTTGATCATCACATAGAAATTTTTTCCCCCACTTTTCCCTTCTTTTCACAATTTATGCCCAAGGTGATGTATGATAGTACATCATCAAAAAAGAGAATTCAGCAAACACTAGGACAATGCTCCAATGTCAAGTTGTCAAGTGACAACTGATTAAAATCATGTGAGAAGGATGTTCCTAGATAAGTTATTGTGATATAATTTTCTAACACCTGTCAATGACCTGAAAACTTTGTAGAGAGAGAATAAATCACCCCACACCCATGTTATAAAAGCTCAGTTTGGTTTCACTACTGGCAGTACATTGAAAACTCTGGCAATTACGGCATGATGGGGATTTGTAATATGAATCACAGCCCTTGAGGAGATGAAGTGAATCCATTAGCTAATTTTCCATTGTACTATTTAATATATAAGGAAAGAAATAACGAAGTCTTATTTTACCACCACAATTCTTCCAGATTTAAAACATTATTTCAGAAAAATTGAAAAAAAAAATTAATAAAAAAATTAAACTTGAGATTTATAAATAGCACCAATTTTCAAATTCAGTAATTTCCCTTCCAAGTTGATTCTCAAAAGTCAAAAAATTTCTAATAATCCATAGTACCATCAGTACAATGCATCAAAAGGTATTTTGTACATAATACATATGAATTACACTTACACACATATTTACACTAACTATTCGCGGGTACATATATTTTCATGTACACATAAATCTCAAAAAAGTTTTAAATTATTTCGTGAGTGGGTGTCTAATACTTCATCTGACAGGCTCCCAACCTACAAGCTTTACATGTACAACCCTCATTAAGTGTTGAGTTCTGCAAATAATCCTGTAGACGAAAAAGGAGAAAACTGATGTAGCAAAATTATGTTGTTTGGTTTATACAGCTATTTAGATAAGCACACAACTTCTGCTGTTACCATAATTCACCATATACCAAGAGATGTAAAATGTAATAAATTAATAATATATCAAAGGCTAATGGAGTTTATTGTTTGGTTTATTGTTTGGTTTATTTGGTGAATTTATTTGGGGCTCATAGAAAAAGAAACTAATTTTTTGTAAATCATTCCTAATTATTCTGTTATTTAGTTGAAAAATAAGATTGTTTATATCTTACCTTCGGGCATATGTTAGTGACCTAAAACTACACCAGCTAATTGGCAAGAAATGTCTCTATGAACAATATAGTTATTCTTTACCCAAAAACAACCACCACCACAGCCATTAATTATTATACTCATCTATACCTTTAACAGTACCATTTTCTTTCTGTTAACCACTAAGGTCCCAAAAACATGAGTGCAAATAACATTTTTAAAGCCTACAATCAGTATTTCCTTCAACTTGCAAACCATTTGCATAGGACAGCATAATGTTATTTCAGGTGTTACATTGAGGGATGGTCTAAAGTCTGCTTACATGAAATATAACCTGAATGCATTTAGGAGAAATGTCACACACATATTTTGATCATAATGCTGTCATATAAACCTCTGGAGGCCCACCAAAACAGATATTGTCTCTCTATGCAACTTTTTTAGAGGTGGTGTAGGGGTGGAAATAATTAAAATGTTACCTTTGCCAAGTAATTCCCAATGTATCCTCACTGGCACTGGGGTATAAATGCCTGCCGTTTTGATTCATGGTCCAGTCACAAATTCTCAGCTGTCAATTGAAACCTAGCAGTCAGATATGGATCGAGCACACTACAGTTTTTAGTATTTAAATGAATACATGCAAACTACTACTGTACATGGCAAAAGTCTTACTTTCCCAAGAACTTTAAAAAATAAAGCAAAATAACTTACTTTGAGAAATAAATGCCTATAGACTTGTTTAATATAACACTACTTTAATATGATCCTCTATTAATAAAGCATAAAAGAGTAACTAGTGTGTAGCACATAGCAATTAGCCATTATTAGATCAAACTGAGCTGGAATAAAAGGAAATGTTAATAATCAATAGTGTGATACTTTAAGAAAGGAAATAATTATGCTGGTTTTTTAAGCAATGCTCTATATAAGGTGTATTGAGTAAGGTAAGATATAATAAATATCATCTAGCATGCTTTTTGTGAATCAAGGAAGACATGCAATTTATAGAAAATTGTCCAAAATTAAACAAACTGTATGTTGTTATCTTGCTATTTAAGAAGAGTAAAGGTATTTTGTAACTGAAGTTTATTAACCTAGTGTTACTGACAGTGGTGTTACCTAGCAAGAGGAGATAATCTAATCTTGTTCAGACTAAGAATAGTAGAATTTAAAATACTTTACTGCATTTTAATATAATGAGGAATGTACTAAATATTAGCTGAAACAAATTCTTCCCAGATCCTCAAACTGTCAATTCTGCCTTCACAGATTGTTCGAGCAACCCTCAGCAGCTCTGTTTATTTAACAGCTGCCTGATAGTGTTAGCAGATTTATTGAAAATATATGCTGCTTATTTTTAAGCCTAAGAAAGTGAGCTTATCTAGCTTCTGAAGAAAATATACATTTTATCCTCTGTATAGTCATGTTTATATAAATTGCTGTACTATTATATGTGATTAAACACTTAATTGAAGATAATGTTGCTGAGTTTAATTGCATTCAATGCATTTTCGTTTTCTCTATCCGTGTTCACATTCTTGCGACAGCACAGGCTACAGCAAACAAACGACAATAAACTGTTTTCACAGAAGCACAATTTATTGCAGTCTTTTCCTGAAAAATACAAATGTTGAGGACAAGACAATATTGCAAACCTGACCCTGTCTGGATGTTAGACTAATAAGCTTCCTGCTGTTAAGGTCTGAGAAATGGAAATGTTAGTCTTTGATGTTTTCATAAGGATTGTTTCTTGTTTGTTATCTAAAGAACTCCAAGGGACCTTCTAAAGGCCATTAAAAGCATGACTAAACCAAATGAAATTAAACAGAAAAGGAAACATACAGTTAAAAAGTTTGCTAGAGGTAACTGTGAATAATATACCAAACATGTTTAAAGAAATGGGTAAGTAAACATTTGATTTAGTCACTAAACAAAACAGGATCCTAAGCCTGATTTTAATAATGAAAACATATAGATAGAATATGTCAGCCCAGTTACTCAATGTACAGTAGAGATATTTCTGCTATTATCTTAAGGATGTCATCACCTTTACTACAAATACATATTTTAAAGATTCATAACTTAGCTATAAAAACTCACTTGCAGCTGAAACAAAAGACTGAAAGGTTAAACCCTCCCACCCATCCCCCCTTTTTTACTTCTTCACAAAATATAAAATCTATGAATAAAAGCCCTTTGGCTGATTAGAACCATTAAAAATATACTAAAATCACAAGCTTAGTGTTACCAAATTATTATATTCACTTAGGTCTAACTCAGAAATCTGGCAAGCACTTAGCTTGCTATACAGAACCTAATTGCATTTGCCATTTGGGGAAAATAATAAGAGACTGATATATTGCATTTTAGTAAATTAGCTTCTGCACTAAATCACTGTATTCTTCCCACAGTCTGTATGAAAACCTTCCCCACATACAGTTAATGTGTAAAATTTATCATTAAGAAGGCACCACAAAGCTTTTGCAATATATTTCATACATGTTAGTAATGACATGCTTCTTATTACATACAGTCATATGTATCTCAATTCACATACAACATCATGGGGAGGTGTGGGTTTGCATGACAACTGGCTCTGTGATATACTGTGATATACCAGGGCTGTATATAGTTGTACTGAAATACACCTTCCCAATGTTAAAAACTGCTGCTCCACACTCCTCAGTAGGCTCACATAGCTGTCCCATTGTCTTTAAGAATTAACCTGCCTAGAATTTTTATTTTTTAAAAATCTCTGTCATGTAAAACCTCCTCTCCCAGGTCACTCTTATTGAAAGATGCCTGCATATCTAAGATTTAGAAATATCACTTGCAAAATCTGCATCTGCATCCTGTGCCTGTGTTGAGTGCTTTCTGGGTAAAAATACTGCTGAATTTAATAGAACTCTGTAAGCCTGGGCTCCATTAAATGGAAAAAGTCTGTTCACAGCAGCAGTGGGAGGCTGCCTTTGGAGGATGTCCAGACAGCCCAGCAGGGAAAGCTTGGGTGCACAGACCTGACATGAGTACCAAGCTTTGGAAGGACATAAGGCACTTAATTACAGTATTTCAAGTGTTTTATGTTGTCTGGAGCCATAGTGAAAGCTTTCTGTCTAGTTAATCTCCTCAGAGTAACACAGGTACCTCTAAAATCATGCCACAGTGTTAGCTGGAGATGAGAAGGCACAGTCACTCTTACCCACTATAAGCCATCTAAAAGTTTCTCTGTAGGATATGTGAAGAGTCAGGAAAAACTTGAGAAAATTCCTCAGTAGAGGTACATAAAAATGATCCTCAAGATATATCTAATAACTGCTGAAAACATTACTAATTTTATCAAATGTATGTTATGAATGAAAAATAAATTACCTGACTTGACATATGACATGGTTGAAAGTCTTACCTAGAAGGCTGTTGAACAGACTTGACCTTCAGTCCACAGTTCAGTGGTTTTTTAGTAAGGCAGGCCACAGGAACCTCACTACTATACATCTTCCATCCTCAAAACATTATCAAGGATTTTCTTGTTTATCTCTCATTTAACCACAAAAAAAAAAGAGGATGAGTCTATATTATGAAGTGGAAAAGGATGCCCAGCCTTTCAGGAGATGAGGAATCCTCATAGGTAGCCCAGCCATTTTCCTAGTCCTGGATCGTAGGCTCTGCCCTTACACCTGTGGTACCTCCCTGCTGCTGCACTCATGAAGCAGCAGAAGCACAAACCCGCTGCATACATTTCTCTTGGGAGGCAGTGCAACTCCCTCACACACCTCAGATGTTTTATGGGAAGGGGACTCAAGCCTAGAAGTGGACACAGGCCTGGAGATTTACATAGCAGTAGACTAAGTGCTTCTGTTTTGTAAAATCCCAGGAAATTGATTTTGTTTTGCACTTTCCAGAACTGTGAGACATACTGATGTGAAGTTCTACTCAAGTGCTAGATTTTACTATAGCTGTCTTCACAGTTTAAGCAGCACCTTGCAAGCACAGCCATCCTGCAGCGTTTTAAGTATGCAAATCATACATACATTAAAAACCTACAGCTTGATCTTTAATGATAGTGTGAATCATTTTTAAGGGTTAGTATTTAAGCACATTTTGTAATCTTGTATCTAAAGACTGTCTAAGAATGGCTAAAACTAACATTCAATTCTAGCTTCTGTGGTAGATAGTGAAAGAGGAATTGTATTTTGTAAAGTGTACTAGGAGACTGCTATGGCCCCTATTAGTTGAGAAAAGCCCATAAAACTTATCATTTGCATATTGTCATTGTTCTGACTGAAACTTCCTTTAAATGTGTTTCCTTTCCAGAAAGCATATGTGAAAGGTGACCTCTTAGCCATTTACATACCGCCCTGGCAATCATGTGACCCAGTTTTACGTCAAACTGTCAATTATGATAAGGGACACAATAAGAACAGGCTAAGTGTTGATAACCTGTTTCCTGACTTTACTGACAAGTTCTTTTTAGGAGTCTGCCTGTGTTCTTCTTTCAGCTTGCTGCTGAATGCAAAAGTAACATCCACCCAAAACATTTTGTAAACAAATACTCTGTGTTTAGTGGACATTTAAGTTCACAATTTCCCTGATTAATAGTATGAAGAGAATTACATTTTGAACTGTGCAGCTCAGTAACTAGAGGATGCACCTGGTAAGAACAACTTTCTACTGAAGAGACAGGGAAGCTGTTTGTAGGAAATAAAAAGCTATCTACAGTTTTCTAATCATTTTGGAGACCTTTTTATTATGTTCATTGAAAAGGCCTCACTTCTAATTTTAAAATCTGTGTGAAAATCATGAATGCAACATACCATACCCAGAAAGTGCAAGGTTTAGTGAAAACCATGCCACTGAGTTTATCAGTGCAAAGATTGGAAGAGTTCATTAACTCTTCAGCAATTGGGCCACCATTAGTTAGCACAATAACAGGAAAGTTCTAGAGATAATTGCTAACAACCTTCATAGCTATTTCATTTATTTATGTTTTCTAAGTAAAAATAGAATCATCCATACAAGGCCCAGAGGTGCACTAAAATTAAATAGTGAAGAATAAAAACCTTGCAGTTATTTCATTCACTCCAACAGAAACCTCATATTTTTGTGATATCATTCATCTGCACTTGCAATAAATACAAGTGTCTATGTTTTCACCCATCCATCCATCCATCCATCCATCCATCCATCCATCCATCCATCCATCCATCCATCTTTTTAAACTGTTTACACAGGCAAAGTATATGACTAGTATTTCTGGCAACTTTCTAGCATTATTGCCAGAAACAACATAACCTGTCTCTAAGTGTTTATCATTTCAATACCACAATAAATCCATGAGGAGAACCATGGCACAAGGAGGCTAAAGAAATGTCATCATATAACCATGAGAATCCTGATCATTAAGACTTTGCTACTGAACTAATGATCTTGCCACTAAAATGACTTTAACTAATCCCTGCAAGGAATTGTGTCCACTTACAGAAGTTTGAATCTGACTGGCTTTCCTCAGTTCATTGGTTTGTTGCTTTTTTTCCTCTAGTCTTGGCTTAGAAACAACAAGTCTTCAATAAATGCAAATTGAGGGGGGGGGGGGGGGGGGTGAGGTGAATGAAGGTGCACTGATATAACTGCAAACTGTCCAACTTTAATTTTGTTTAATTTAGTTAGGAAGTTTCTCACATAAAGAACAGTGAGCAGTATATTTGGCTTCAGAAAATACTTCTACCAATGGCCACTGCTGAAATAAGAAAAACTTTCTCATTCAGCTCTTACCATGTCCCTCTCCCATAGTTTTCCTCCTGATAATTACATTATCAACACTTGACAACTGTTAGAAGCTGATGCTGAATCAAAAAAAGAAAAACAAGTGGTCACTAGTAATTTCTAATAGACAGAGGAGGTCTGATATGATTTTTTTTTACAAGAAAATGCCAAAATACATATTTTGTATTTGACTCTTCAAATGCCACTGAAGCAAGACGTATTTTTTAACTATTCGTGCCACAGCATGAATATGGCGTTTCAAGGCAAATAGTGGGAAGATCCACCAGCTAGTGCATCAAAAGTGGACTACATAGTCCATAGTATAATCCCCCATTAGGATCTGGTCTTTCTAACTATCAATCTTGCAGGCTAAGTAATGCATATAACATTACAATTTCACAGTATCCAGATCAGTAAAAGCCAACAAATTCTCCCACTGGCCCTATTATGCATTGTCTTCCAAAATTTTATTCAGTGCTTCCCATGTACATGTGAGTATTTCGGGTGCACTCCGCTATACATTATTCACTAGAATTTTCTAGCAAGCTATCACTTTGTCAGGACTCCATGTGAGCCTATGTTGCAAAATACATGTGTAACTTTTAAATTTATAGTGGTTACTGTAACTTAAATGGGCTACATAATGGTTCTTTTTAACAGCAACAAAAAGTACTTACGGGTACCTGCCAATATTTCTCATAACCAGAGAGAATAAATCTTCATAAAGATTCCTCCAATGAAGTAAAAAAGGTACTGGTGACAATATTTATTCTTGAGGGGTCACTGTGCATTACAGGATGTGGGGAATGTTTAAAAGACCTCTCTGGAACTAAAACCACTGGCTTTCTAATTGAAAATTTCTTTCCACTAATAAAAAATGATTAATTGCCTTATTTCACGTACCCCTTGATTTTTCTTTTCATTCATCATGGGTTGCTTTAAAGCAAATGCATTTAAAATCTGTCACAAGAAGAGTGCCCTATTTTAAATTGTTGTAAAGTAATGAAAGGACATAGTAAATCAATCCCACTTCTGCCTTACCAAAGGATAACCTTTGCTCTACTAAAATTGTTTATACAATCTCAATGTTCTACCTTACTTTCTGAGTAATACGTTTGTGTGTATGTGTGTACATATACATATATATACATATATATAGCCTGTAATCTCTGTATGTCACCTTCAGAATGAAGGTAACTAATACATTAGAAACACACCTATATATACTTAGATGTTATACTTAACATCTAAGTATATATATATACTTATATATATACTTAGATGTTCATTTTTATCCATCTGAAAAAAATTTCTACTTTAGTAATTCTGTTCGTTCAGATGGTTTCAGCTGTACACAGTACTCCGTAATTGTCAACATATGTGTAGGCATTCATACACACAAACACACACAAACACACTCAGGCAAACCCAGATGTGTCCATTGCATATGATAGAAGAGAATAGTGAGCTAAGAGCAAAGACAATAAAACAGTGATATTTTTAAATATACCACTTGGCTCATTGGTCACCAATTGATTCTCTTGGATTAATATAATGAGACTATGAAGCAATACACTTCAGAGAGGAGAACATTGGTTTTGCACAGTGGCATTAAATAATTTTTCTGCTTCTGAGGTGTATGTGAGATCTAACTTAGTTTCCCTTCCCTTTAAGACATTTGGCCACATGTTCTACCATGAAAGGGATATACCATGTAAAGCATGCAAACACCAAAGACCTTTGAGATGCCTCTCACTTTGATGTTCCAAAGACACTGCTGAAATTTTGAAATCTATTTTGATCTACACAAAGAGAAAAATAAATACAAGATGCAAAACATTAGCAATACATATGTCAAAATTTAGCCAGGAAAAAATTAAATATGCTTCTACTACTTTCTGGCATGTGATGGGAAGTGTAGAAGTCATTCAAAAAGCTTGGCAGGTGGAGTAGGCCTAAGCAGAAGCAATCTGAAGAAAAATATTTTGTCCAAAAATACAGAGGGGAGAAAATTATTGCACATCCCTAAATCAACAGGATGTCAGAGACATTTCAAAGAATACTATCTAAAACTTCACAAGAGGTCCACAAATCACATTCACTGGGTGTAAAAAAGAGGGGTGTTGAGTGTCCCTTAAAAACAATTATCATATGTAGTGTATCTTTAAAAAAAAAAAATAACATATTAATTATAGCACATTTCATAATAAAAAAATCTTTGAGAGGTTAAAAAAATCCAACAAAACAATATGTCAGAAAAGTTATTGAGACATTAATGGCTGGAAAACCCCCTAATAGTCATTACATATTTTCATAAATGTGTACAGATGTTTGAATTTAAGTCTTACTACTTAAAAAAATTGTTTGCAACGCATCAGCTATTTTGAATAAATTATCATCTTTATGATTTTCTCTGAACTCGGCATGTGGTGACCTTTAAAGTGGACATACTGTCTCTGCCCTGGGAGTGGGTATGGATAGGGAGTTTCAGCTGAAGCACAGGTCAGTTATATCTCAACAATGCAGAACAGGAAGGTTTTACTGAAAAATGAAACAAAAATGTATATAAACTGCTGACAGGAACACAAGTCTGAGAAAAAAAAAATACAGTACAAAAAATACCAAGGCCTATTTAACACCCTCTTTCTTAATGCCACATACAGCTTTTCTCCTTGTAACATTTTACATGCTGCGAATTTCAAAGTCCTCTACTGTTAAGATCTAAGAGGAGCACAAACACATCATAAAGTACATTAACATTCTAAAGGGTCTGAATTTATTTTTGTAATGTACCATTTCTGTATGTGCATGGCCTTGCTACTGACTGCAGCTAATTTATTTGTATGCCATCATTAATCTCGGCTCTATAGTTTCACAGTTTGGGTAAACACTTCATTTGCATTAAATTTATAGCATTAATGAGATGTGAAATTTAAAATGCTACTTGAAATATAAATGATGTAAGAAACTAGAACAAAAACGTGGTTTATCACATTTGAAATCAGCAGACCAATTTAAACCTATTACACTAGAAATGATGATGGGTTGCCTTGAGAATTCTGTTTTATAACTGATCTTCTAAAACTAAAATGAAGAAACATGTTAAACATCTGGAGGAAGAGAAAACAAAATAACTTGAAAATAATAAACTGTATTTTTTGCTTTTTGTTTATTTTTAAACTGATTTTGAAATTAGTATTTGTTTCTTAAACACCTCCTTCTACTTCCTAAGATCCTGTTAAAGATTAAATGTATGAACTGAAAAAAAAAATATTGAAAGAAACATATTAGGAGTTCCTTAAGATGGGACAAATCTAAGAAACAAAGAATAGGCTAAACTGATATTTCTTAAAGTGTTCAGTTCGTTTTGAATAAACGTCTTCACATGAAAACCTGAAGATTTCAGTCTAAACCAAGATACCAGTGGCAGCATGTAGGAAGGTAATACCACAAAAGCTTCTCTGTATCATTACACCTAAGTGAAACTTGCCCACCTGTTGCTGGTGTAGGAAGGATGGGTCTCTTGGGCTTAGTCCCACATATCGATTGGCTTGGGATGTGCCTGAGGCTGTGTAGGCTGATCAAGGAAGAACAAAACATATTTATAAAAATACCAACCTATCATATCTATTACCTTGTGCAGGTACAGTACAAATATGAGAGATCCAGAGTTATGATTTTGCAATATATAGGATGTGTCTTTGGCTTTAAGAGAAAGCAAAAGAAATATCTGACCAAGTTTGGAAAGGCATCAGTAAATTCCTATAAACTTCAATGGAAGCTGCATGTCTAAATCATAATGACATCTCTTGACAATAGTAGTTCCTTTGATTAATCTTTTGAAATTTTTTCATAATGTATTTGAACTAATCACGCTTTTAGTTTCCATTATACAAATCTAAAGTAACTGTGAAATCACTGAAGTTACAGTGCTGAGAGAAAATATTCATGACTGCATTGTTTTCATTTCTGTAAAGGCCCCGTTTTTACCAAGAAAACACCAAACTGTAGAAGAACAATATAAAGTAGAATAAAAAGTTTTGTTTACTTATGTGGTATGAAATGAATCTTTGCAGTAATGGGATATAATCTGATCAATATTTTCCTAAGAAGGGAGCTAATTATTACCATGCAATATAATAGTAAAAATTTAACTCCACCATACATCAGAAAACAATCTTTTCTGAGGGGAATTACTAAAATAATTCTCTTACTGCCTGCTACAGAAGGTTGAAGAAATCCATTTCTGAGCAAGGGAATGTCAAGTGATGTTGGGATTAGCTACAGAGAATAGATCCTTCACCTATAGGACAGATTCCTGTCTGGTCTCTCCCAGTAATTCCTAGAAATCATTACCATGCCATGACTTTTAGTGGCACTTATCAAATTAGTTAGGTGGTCTTACTCAACTTCCCAGTGCAGAGATATCCACACAGCAATCTGTAGCATTACAACCTGGAAACTTGCTGGAAAAATGGCAAATATGTAGTAGCAAAACCACTAAAACTGGACAGACACAGACAAGCATGCCAATGAGAAGCTGGATGGGAGCACTTATAACACTGGCCTGCTAATACTAAGTTCACATGGAAAAATGCATTCATTAAAAAAAATAAAATAATAAAAGTTATATCTACAACAAACAGACTTGACTAAAAAGCTGTCATAAGAACTAACCAACTATTAGAAGGAAATCATGATGGAGGCCACAGGGTTCCCCAAATATTATTAAAGCTTGACATTCATTCTCGTTAAACAAAAATCTGCTATAAAACTTCAGAATGAAAAATAGTGCTAATTATTTGCCAGTTTATTTGCATCACACTGAATAATAACACTAATTTTTTGTCCAAGTTATATAAATATATAACTATATATATTTTGAACCAATCAATCAGTCACCCCAAATAAAAGGAAAACTGTGCCATAATATACATTTAGTGTTGATTTTCCCATTAATTTAACGTCAGTGATCTGTGTGGTGAACCTGTTATGACTGATAATACAGTTTATTTGTATTCATATATAATTTATGTATCAAAAGGACATGATCTCTCATTTTATTGTTATTTTACTCAACAATAAGCTATATTTCTTCATTTTTTATGCTCTTACAGTTAGCAATCCAGTGTCAAAAGCCTTTACTAGGCTTTTGTTAGGCTAGGAGATAGACTATGCTGTTTTCTGAAAACCATAACACCCTGAGCAAGTAAGGTGTTATACACTATCTTGCAGGCAATGCAGCCACATTCAAATAAAATTTGCACACAGGCATTCTTTCTCTTATTACTTATGTGCTGTAGTGGCAAGCATTTACTTGGAAACTACTATGGAAGCATGAGAAAGCTTTATTTTAAGTATCAAAGCCAGGATGTTCTAAAGGTTCAGCAGGAATCAGCTACTCAGGTTCCCATGAATTGCACAAGAAACTGGGTGATGCCTGAATTGGAAAATATAGTCAAAATAATTCCTTTGGTAGAAGGAAAATGTACAGATTAGGTATGTTTTTCTATAATGATGATTAAGGTCATATTACTAGAAAACATCCCAAAACAGTTCTAGCATTTACTGTGGGGTTTTTTGCCATTTTTATCAGAAAACCTGACCTCATCTAAGAGACATGTGTAGGGCAAGCACAATCATGTCAAAGTAAAATGAAACCACAAATTCTTGAAACTGTACAAGAACTTTCTCAGTTTTCTCTTCTGGTGCAGACATTTGGAGCAAAAGTTTCTACTTTGCTGCTAAAACTAACTCTTAAACCCTTAAAAGGTTCTAAAACAGTGCCACAGATCACCAGTGGGGCTACAGGTAGACTCTATTACCTCTTAACAAAGCTAATATACTGAAAGGGTATATAACATGCTTCCATAAATCTATCTATCTATATTATTTTTTTATACTTGGTCAGCAGTTTCTCCAAAAGTTACTACTATCCTTTTATAATAAATGCTTAAACATTTTCCTCCTTTACATCTTATGCCTTTGAGTCTCATCTCTGCCTCAGATTCTAATGAAAAGTTTTGAAATAGTATAACACCTGAAAATAATAGTTTATGGCCTCCATTAATGACAGACCAACAGTTAGGGAATGCATTTGAAATTCAAATATTAAATAGGTCTAGAATGAGTAATTTGAATGTTAAAAGCCTTGAAGAGACTAATACTTTTAAAGACTGTTGAGATTTTTTTCCAAGAATCTCGAAGTGTCTCCTAAAAATCTTCACCACTCTGATAAATGCTGGTAACACTGGCCATCTCAAGTCCAAATAAAAGTTCAAGGACAACAGAAATGCAGAAGACAGTTAGAAAGCAACATTCTGCACCACTGATTATGAACACTCTGAAGTGAAGAAATTAGTCCAGATATTTGCCCTTATTTCTAGACCTGCAATTCCATTGAAGATAATAGGACAAATAACATGAGCCTATATTTAGTAAAGAGCTATTTTCTATTTTAAAAAACCAAGCACAAATAGTGGATCTACCATTCCTTGTAGAAATGACAAGGAATTGAAATTTTCTTTTGCCACAACTGCTGTTTTTGCTAAAAACAACACAACCTATATTAACATGCAATTATCATAGCTCGGATTCAGTATGCGTTGTAACAAGATTTGATTTCTGTAGGAAAGTTCATTGAGGAGCAAATTATCCAGTCCCTGCTTGGAATTCCATCTGTGGGTCATTGTAAAACCTTACTGTCTGGGTGTGCTTTTCAATGTCTGAACAATGTCCACCTCAGATGAAAAAAACATATTTTCTTTTCCTTGAATAGTGGTCAAATATGCAGGCTTTTCCCTTTCATTTTGGTTGCCATGTCACAAGCTTTGGTTCATGTAACATGAGCTCTAAGTTGAAATTTTGGGAGGAAAAGCTTTGCAGTCAGATCATATTTGCTCTCCATGTAAAATGATGAGCACCCATTTGGTCAAATAGTAGGAAAAGGCGCCTTTTTCTGGCCTCGGTTTGAAATCATACCAAATCTTCGATGGACATTTTTTGTTTCCTAAAGAAATACTTACTGGTTGCTGTAGGTGAAGATGCCTCACCTTCAGTGGATGTAGTGATGGGTTTAGTATCTGTCATGGTCAGGGTCACAGGTCGCACCGCACTGTGATGGGGAGAGGGTGCCAAAACTGGAGTAAAATGGCCAGGCACTTTCCCTACTACTTGACCACTGCTGTTAGGCTACAAAACAAAACCAAAAGAATGCCTTGTGAAACATACACATTGTGTTTAAGGAACCTACCTATCTTAGGGTTTTCCAGAATTGCCCATCATCATAGCACCTGTGTTTTGGAATGTGCTGTTCTAGATAGGCTCTGAATTTCCATGTGATATTTTCACCAGGCAGGTCCCTTCTCAGGTAGGTAGTATATGCTTAGGTAGCAGTACTTTTAAGCATTCTTCCACACTCTTCCTTCCTGGGTGCACATACATCAGATTGTTTCAAAATATTTTTGCTGCTCATGCAGTGCTGTGAACGAAAATCCCATGACCACGGGAGTAAACTGACCAGGCATAGGACCTAATGTATGAAGTATTAAGAGCAAACAACTGATGGAAAACCTCTGTTTTCACATGCCATACCACTCTGGCCTGGAGGATAACCAAGACTTGACCACAGCTGTCCACAGAGATTACTCACACTGGAAGGCTAACTAATGATTCACAATTTGGAAATGGGGTAGATGGTTTGGATAGGATGCACTATAATGTACACATCATAACATCTGGCAAAAAGATGTTATGCATCTACCAGAAACACAGAAGTGTTTAATGGGAACTTTGCAAGCCAAGAGCATAATAGGTAACAACACTTCTTTCATACATACAAGAGGCTGTCTGCATATGACCTTATGCCAGGTACAGGTCGTCAAGGTAATATGACACTGTCTACATGTAGGCACATCTGAATATGGCAAAGTTGACTGGTAAATATATGTTTATCCAGTGCTTGAGTATACCTTAGATGTTCTGCATGACCACAAACACTCCAATAGTAAATAACTTGCAATAAAAACTAGCACATAGTCAAGAGTTTTTACAACAGTGGCTGATAACTTCTGCCTTAAACTGATTGTGACTCTATGAGTCACAAGTATTTAAAAAGAGTCATACAAACATGAAATACTGGGAATCTTTTGACCAGAAGCATCTTGTCAAATTAAGATAACATAAAGACATGGACTGATAAAGGACACAATTCAACTCATTCAAGGAAAGGTTAAAAGAGGTAAGCATGACTATGGTAATGAAATAATAACTGGACTGAGACAATTATTGCAAGTATGTGAGAAGTATAAACCCACAGAAGAGGAAGGAATTATTTGGAAAATGCAGGAAATGCATACTTGGTGTAATGGAATGAAATTGAGAAGGAGGAAATTTAAAATTAATAGCACAAGAAACTTCCTGGCAGTATGATTTACTAGATTTGCAAATGTACCCAAGGGAGAGTCTTGTTTAGGACATCTGAAACTAAATTAACAGAAAACACTAGAAAATATAAGTGCAAATGGAAACCAATATGATGTCCATAGGAACATCGAACAGTTAGCTGACTATCTCCCCTCTCTAAAATCACAAGCCTCACAATGAAAAACAACAGTAAAAATGCACACTAATTATGACTGGCAAAATACCTACCCCTCTTGACAAGAAAAAGTCACTCTCCAGACACAACTCCCGTCAGTAAGATGTGCTCACTAAGTTGGACTGGATTTTCACTATGCTTCTAGGGAGTCTGCTGCAGAGGCAAGCCTCCCCTGCTGTCCTGGCAGCCCAGCTGTCCACACAGCCTGCTGGAGGGAATACCACCTCTCAGTTGCATATGCTAGCTTTTTGGTGGAGTTGCTGACCTGCACCACAAGGCTACCTTAGGAGCCTTAGCTTATGTGCTGTACTAACATCAAATAAGTAACTGAGAATCTTTAACCAAAATGATCAACATTTATTAAAATCAAGAAAGATTCCATGAAGCGTCTGGATTTAAACAGAGAGTATTATCAGCCTACAAAAGCAGCTGTCTCCAAAGACAGACGAGAATAAATAAGAATAAATAAGAATAAATTAGAAAATCACAGATACACAGATACAGAAATGTATCACCTTATATTGTACTGTAGTAATTCCAGCCAACAGGAATCCAGTGGCTCACACGGACCTCAGCTTTGCCCTTATCCATATGGCCCAAAAGAGGAAACCCACTCCTTGTTCAGACAAAGATTAAGACAAAGATTATACTTATACCCCATTCTCTTCTAAACCAAATTCTTCCCATTATGGCAATGCATCACCCCACTCCATTCAAATACAGGGTAAAATTCTGTCCTTGTTGATACCCATAGAGAATTTACCAGTGATTTTATTAGATGCAGTTTGTGATCCCCCACACCAAGTGCCTCTATATCTTTATTTTTTTTATTCCTTCAGTTTCCTCCTAAATTGAAGTTCTATATCTGTCTCATATTTAAAAGTGTGTGCAGATGCAATACAACAACACTGAGGTCTTCTAGACACAGAAAAAGAACCTCCAAAGTAAAAAACAATAAAAATTTGTTACTTCAGTAAGTTCAACTCTTATAGGTCCAAGATTTCACACTCTGCACATTAAGTTTCAAATGCAACTGTAATCCAGCTGTAGGTAAGCACATACCTGGTGTGAAGTTTACAAATACAATTAATTTTCAACAATCAAGCTGTCTTTGAGATGCAAACCAAGGTCATCCTTTTGACAAAGGTTGTCATACGAAATGGTACGCTTGAAATTTACTTTAAACTTCAATGTTTTTCATAAGCATGCTACTTTTGAAAACAGAGTTTATGAATAGCACTCTCCCACTCTCCCAAATTCTATTAGAAGAATGATTCTCATATGAAGCCTTCACAAAATGTCCATATTTGTTCTTCTTGCATGCAGTGAAGAACAATGGAGGAGTTCACCAAACTTATACTTAAGTTATCACAACTAGTTTGCAGCTAAAGATCATAAAAGTAGTTGTAGGAAACAGAACACATAATTGTCACAAAGTTATTGCTTTGGCCTGTCTTCAGATTGACACAGACAGTGATACATCAGTTTATACTCAATTCATTCTTCTGTGGTTATCTTTGGACACATAAAATTAAAACTTTCAAAGTAAAAGTCTAGATTATGGATGGTGCAATTGATAAAAATACGAGCTCATTAACATTGACTCTCTCAAGTGTCTCAAGTCCTCTGAGCTGCTTTAAGTTTTCAGCCCAAAAAGGGAAACCCTTTGGTTGGAAACAGCCCCTTCTTTATCTTATTGAAAACTGACAGCTAGAAAAAACTTCTGTGACCTATTCTTCTTTTGTCCTTTACAGTCATATCAAACAACATTCTAGCATGGAAACTGCATATCTGTTTGGACATTACCCACTTGAATTACAAGCGCAAATTCTTACAGTACATAATTTAACACAAATTAATTTTTTTTCTTTATACAAAACAAGTTCTATATTCTAGTTCCAGTGCATTGCAGGTGAAGAATCAGCTGCAACCATCAAATAGGGCATCAATATGCCTGTGTGATGGATTCACAGAGGCAAAGCCTGAGGCATAAACCTCAAGCAAATTCCATAAAAGCAGCTATGTTAGATAAACAAGCTGTGCATTGGAAAATTTATGAGGAAAATAAGTAAACGCAATGAAGGTATGGGAAAATTAGCCCTTATTTATACAGGCATACATTTTTCTACTGTTGGATTGGACACTAATTTGATTTTCAGATGTGTTACAATTTTCAGCTTTTTTAATTCCACAACATCTTGAATTGCCATAGTTTAATTCATTTATGTGCCCAAAGCCAAAGACAAGTTGTTTTCGCTGTCACAGTTGTAATATAACTCAGAATGCCAAGGTTTTTTTTTATCTAATGTGCACTCTTTATTTTAATCCTCAGGTCTGAAGTCTCAACAGAAACCTGTAACAGATATGAATACAGACTTTCTAAAAGTCACGACTCACTGTGGCTCTTTTCTCTGATAGGATATTCTAGCATATTTATAATCAGTAATTAATCTACTTCCTTTCAGGCTTTTGTTCACATACTCATGTACTCATACATGCTCAAATATCAACATATTTAACCTTATTTATACAGTTACAATTCAGGACAGTATTCTGTCACATAGTTCACTGCTTTCAGTGTTACAAAAATATTTCTGATTCTATAATGAAATAGAAACTACCAACATCTACAGATGAGGTATCCAAACATAACAGAAGTTTGACACATCAATTTAAAAAATCACATGAACAATTTATTGCTTAAATTATCAAATATATTTGATGCTCACATATGCAATTAAAAAAAAAAAAGTATTCTTCTTGATTCCAAATAAAAGAAATCCAGTTTTCCTTGAAATCTTAAGTACAAATCATCTTCAAACAAATAATTAACAAAGACTAGAAATTATATTAATCTGTGCATATCCTAGATATAGCTATATATGATACTCTGTTAGTTGTTTCAGAAAGACGTTTCATGGCTTAACAAAAAATTATATTACTCCAACTAACTACTACACCTGGAGAATAATATATTCAAAACACAGGTTTTAATAGAATTTCTGTATTTCACAATGTTATAATATTATAGCCAGGTGATGAACCAGTGAATGCAGTTTAGTCAAACTGGATATCACGCATTTGGAAATACTGTCACACATTTCCTCTCAAGAATTCCAGTTGCTTGTAAAGGCAAGTTCCAATATTATGGTGAACAATATTTCTGCAAAACCCTATGGCAGTGTAGTTTTGAGCAGGCTGATTGAATTAATTTTGTTGACGAAGGCATAGGCGATACAGTTCTGGGTATTTTGGTCCCTTGCTCCTATACCAAATATCTTACATTAAAAATTGTTTAATAGACACATCTGTGAACCTGGAGATCATAGTTGATAAGTTCTGTCTTTGAGCCCATGTCATTGTGCTGTGCAGTGTCCACAGAGAGTGATGAATGTTTTAGAAAATCTACAAGTGAAAGGAATCAGCAATATCTTCCATTTTTCTAACTTTCCCCCTCTCCTATTTGTCTAGGGCACCCTAATGCTCCATCACTTCTAAAAATCAAACGGCCCTGTTATTCTCCCACCAGACACAGCACAATAGTACAGCAGGCAGTTTCATGAAATCTATGAAACACATATCCTCAATTTATCACCCTCTGACTAATAATGATGCTTTTGAGACTGTGCTAAACACAAGGGTTAATACATTAATAGAGTCCCACCAGTGAGACTGTAGAAAATACTGTAGGGCAGTTTGAACCTGGTGGGTTCCATAAAGCATTAGCTGCACACGAATCAAGGCTGCACAATGCTGTTTTCTTTCTGCTGTTGAACACTATGGTAGCATCAGAAATGCACTTTGCCTTCTTTTAGTGCCCCTTACCACTTTTCACAGGAATGAATCTCCTTAGCTTCTGTATTAAGAATCTGCGTAACTCATTGTGACAGCACATCTTACACAGACCTCACTCAGAAATGCCACACCAAAGCTTCATGTGGTATGGCACACACCTACCTGCCTGCTTGAAAAACTAGCTTTAGAAAGATACATGTTGCTGCTGTCTTGGCTGACAACATCCCTTCTGTACTTTCTGTAAGAAATCGAGGTGTTGACTTTGATCTAGAAAGGCCTGAGTGTCATTCATTTGATGAACTGATGTATGAATTTTCCTCTTGATGTAATGCTGCTGAAACTGAGAGCAACTGCAAAGTTTCAGCAATCCATGACCACAATATCAGTTATTTGTCAACAGGCAGAGCACAAGGAAAACCACAGATTTTCTTGTATATTTGCCTTTAGTACAGGGTAAGTTTGTGTGACAGAAACATGGGAAAGGAATTATAATTTATCTTTGTAGATAAATGTTCAAAAGATATCTTTATATTACATAGTATTTCACGCACCCTGGAGACATACTCATGCATTTAGAGCAGGCAAAATACAAAATAATAATTTTCAATGCAATTAAATCTCAAAACACCTTGCCAGTAGATAGTGTTAAGCTAGGACCCTCTCAATCTTTGCCTCCTAATCACAACAAAAAAGTGCACACTGCCTTATTTAATCTTCAATTTTTTTTAAAAATCACAAGGAAAGATTTGCCCAATAAGCTGAAAATTATTAAAGATCAACAAATAAAAGAGGTGCTAGCTATACCAAAGAAACCACATGCACACAATTTTGCTTTTTTTGGCTTATTTTGCTATTACTCTCCCAAGAACCAACAGGAAATGCTTTGACCAGCCCAAAGAGAGCCTCACAAGATTCCCTCATCAACGCTAAATGACTGCAGTTATTATACTGAAGAATGTAAGACAAAGCATCTGCCTGGCATCCCTGAAGAATGTGCCTTTTATTGAAAAAAAGGTTCAGCATCCCAATCAATTACATGAGGAAATTAAGTGGCCTCATCAGCTTCCAGAAACAACTATTCTCGAACACTTCAGATATTTCTGTCTTCAGACAAAGACAAAACCAACAAAAAGAAAAAGAGGAAAACTAGCCCACACTGCAGTAAAGTATGTTTTATAAGACCCAGGAATTTTAGCCAAATATACAGTCAAATGTACTACAAATATGCAGTAGTTCTCTCAGCTTGTAGTACATAGCACATGCAAGCCATTTCTTGTAAGAAGAAAGTAGTCCAATACCTAACTCCTATCAAGTTCAGTTAGTTTTATGATATCATAAAAACTGCATATTTCGTCATAAATATCATAAAATTTGAGTTAGAGTTACAGGTAAACTGTGCCCTTTATAATAACATACTCAAAGAGTTGGAAGATTGCCTACTTCTGTAAAAAGTAAACAAAACATTCTTACTGATACCAGGATGTTCATCAGCAGGATTCATCTCAACTGCTTTCTTTACTACATTTCCTTTATCACACCTCCTTAACTTTTTTGTGTGATTCACCATACCTTGATCAGGAAATTATTCCTTTTAACTCAACCGTGAATTATGTCTGGAGGTTTTGGTTTTGATTTCAGCCACAAAAGTGATGTTGTGCTTGACGATTTGTTCAGGGTCATTGGAAGTCTTATTTTGATACTGTATATGAGTCATACACTCCTAAGTAATAATGCATTTCATCTGTGTGCAGATGTGTGTGTGTGTGTCTGTACTTGTGTACACAGACACAGAGGAGGTAATATTATCTAAAATTGAGAGATCCACCTCTCTGGGATCATTCAAAAAGGAAATACATGCTAGAAATTTGTGGTAGCTTTGAAAACCTCAACACACTCTGCAAGGATAAACACCATTGATGGAGAGACACATATCAATCAATAAGTTTTTGATGAAACTTCCATCGAATAATCAGTATCTATCAGAGACACCTGCACCCTATCATAATGCAGATACACTCTCACATATAAAATCTCAATTAGTAACATGAGTACATAGCTAAGAACAAAAGCATTGAAATAAGTACACTAAAAACGGTATAGCAGAAATTCTAAATCAGTGGAAAGTACAGCAGTTCTCAAAGCCCTGGGAACTTACCAGACTTCCATCTTGAGACAAGTCCAGCTTTATATCTAACAAGGTCTATTTCTGTTCAGTACATTTGTTTGTTTATTCTCCATATTGAGCAGGGGATAAAAAGCAGATATTCATGAAACCAGCAGCAACAGCTCCCTTTTGTTTAGGATCATCCATTGTTGAACCATTTTTCACTGCAGCCAAAGGGCCTGTTTGAACTTCCTGACTGTTCATCACACATAATTTAGACTATTTAACATTATGTCAAGAAAATTGCTCAGTGCTTCCCATCATGGGAACCTATGAGAGCTCCATATCCTTGAACTAATTTTACTTAAAGTATTCCATTGAATAGCATGACTGTCTCACTATAATCAGTGCAGCAGTAATGTAATTAATCTCAAAATTGCTGTGGGGAGTACAAGGCATCTCAGTTGCTTGTCGTAACAATCTAAATTAGTGTATTACTGAAAGATGTTCAGGAGGAACAGTTCATTTTAGGTAAATGCTGTCAGGGTATCCATCCTTTCTATTTCTACAGCTAAATTAAAACCATCATCATAGTTCTCCTTTTAAAATCCAAATGACTATGTTTTGAGGTGGGAAAGTATAATTAAATTTGATGTGGTATTTGATTCTTACAGATGCAGTTTTTCATTATATAATAATTAAGTTTGAATAAAAATTTATGTTTTATTTATAAAAGAAAAACTGGTTTGGCTCAAAGCATGCCATTGTATCAGAACAATTCCCTTTTGTCATTGAAACTTCAGACACTGCTTCTTCTTTTCCTAAGCAAAAAATTAATTCCGCTGTTTTACTTTTTATACAGCCAAACCAACTATTTTATTTAGAGGTATTTTGACTAGGCATGCAACTACTCCAACTCACAGCAAATCTCAGAGATGAACTTCAAAAAATTATTTTTTTAAAATCTTCCACTAATAATAGTGATTAATGATAATGAATTATGGTGAATAGATGATGCAGATGCCTAAAATTGCGTATTTGGGGTTAGTTACCCCATCCTCTCTTGTCAGGAACTAAATCAAACCTCAAATTAAATGAAAAAAAATACCCTAATAAAAAGGTTATGTAAAGTGATGAAAGTAGAAACTTAGGCTAGTTAAGTCTGATATTCCATATGGAATATACAAAAATATGAAGCCTTCTCAGTTTTCTACTACTCTGTGAAAAAATCAGCAGACTAAAATTTTATCTTTTAAAGTCAAAAGATTATTTTTTCAACCACAGATAAGGGAAAAGAGTTGGGGAAAAGTTGAAAGCATAACTCCTGCTCAATGAATATACTCTCCAATGTTAAAATCATAAGACAGCACATTTTTCAACTGAAAGAAAGTCAGATACTTCATTTTGATGTAGGTTTTTTTCAGTGATCCAAGGCAGAACAAGGAACAATCCAGAGAGATTATTACCTAATCTGCTCTTTTAACATATATAAGAAATGAAAATGTAAGTAAAACAAGCACTGAATAATTAAAGAAATGCATAACAGTAACGGTCTGATTTAATTTGCATATTTTTTTCCCTTAATAGTGCCTAATTAAGACATCAGTTTAAAAAAAAATCCAACAGAACTCTGAGATTTTCTGCACTGAATTAACACTAAGGACTTTTAATGGGTGTCTTAATTAGACTTTGTTATTCATGGAAATTTTACACAAATTAAAATCAGGTCCTGCATGCAACATTCCCAGCTGAGTCTCAGAAAAAATGCTACACAGGATTGAAAGAATTTTAATCCATGTGCAGATAGCAATTGGTATTCTGAAGTCAACATATTCCACATTCAGTTTTTGGTTTAATTCGCAGTAATACTATAACCAACAAAACTCACATAGTTAGGATTTCTTTCTTCAAAGTAAATCTTGACTCTATGGACCCACTATTTTTTTGCTTTGTTTTTAAATTAATTGAATATAGAGAAAGTCATGCAGCTGGACAAGGAAATTAGCCCATAGCCACCATGATCTGCACAGTCCAAAGGGTACATATCTGTTATTCAACAGAGAAAGTTTGATTCAGTCTCAAGTTCCACTGCTTCTGTAACCAAAATGCTGTAATGCCTGTCATTACTGGTGAAAAACAAAACAAACTAAGCCCAAAACAAAACCGTTGTCATAGCAACTCCTTCATCCCTGTTAAGAAAGTCCTTCCAAAGGAACCTAAGTCTTAGAAGAAGGAAAACCTGACCGCTGTCTCTTCAGTTTACATATACAAGGCTCTTCCAAGAAAACATTCAAAAAGCACAAGCAACAGGACTCCACAAGAGCTTTCCAGACAAGGCATCAAAAAAATAACAGCCTGAGCAGCAAAGATTACATTACACTGACATTGGACATATTCCAGATATTGACAGACCAAGTCTCAACTGCAGTTTGTCCCGTAGTGCAGATCACATGGCAACTGTGTGCTGATGCTATCATGGAAACCAGTTTTGCACACAGTCCTTCACAAATTACTTCACTAATGAAAAACATGTTAATTTCAAATATCAGACACAACTTTGAACTCATGCAGTTGCCAGGAACGCATCTGCTACAGCATGTTCTCTACAAAAGGAAGAAGAAAAGAATTTGTATGTCTGTGCTGTGCTCACAGTGCAAAGAAATATCAGTGCCTATCAAACAGGGCAAGTACTAACTTGCAAGAGTTTATTTTCATTGTCAGCCTATAAGTATACCTGTATGTCCATGCGTGTGCTTGGACATGCGTATGCATCAGCACACTCCTTGCATTGGGAGCTTTGCCTCTGGTGGCACAACCTGCAGGAAGGGTTCAGGACCAGGACCTGCCCTGTTGCTGCTGCCAGGGCTTTCAGTAAAGTATTTTTCCTACATTTGACAGAGGAAAAGCAAGTAAATATGATTAACCTGCACCCTTTATTCAACCATGATGAACAGGATCAATTATATCACTTATATAGCAGCTTCAGATTTCTCTAAGACCAGAACTGGCAAGACACCAGTCTAGATGCCCTAGAAGACACATATTCCTCACAAGACTTGTTTTGGAGGGTTCACATAATTTTACAGTACCTGGCTAGTCTGCGGGCTGGACGGGTCGTAAGAAGGTACATAATTCTTCAGAGTATCCTGAGGATTCAGGTGGGGAGGATATCTGATTGTTGGATGAGAGAAGTAGCTAGATGGGGCAGGAGGGAGAATAGCTTGTGCTGGAAATGGCAATGGTGAAGGTGGAGGTGGAGTTCTAGTTGAGATGACTGGAGAAGATAAAATAAAATTAAAATTACTTCGCATCTTGTTTCTTCTAAAATTCTTCACCTCTGTATTACAGCAAGAAAAATAAAAAGTCAGTTATAAATCAATGTATTGCACTCCTGCTTTACGGCATTTTTATAGAAAAACTTACAGGTCCTGCTCTCACATTATCCCGGGAAATGGAAAGTGCAACTGTTTCAAATTCATAAATACTGTATCTTGTTTTGATTTTGTGGGTTATGCCATCATAGTTTTTTTATTATTTTTAAACAGGAGTCGTTTTCCAACATTAAAGATATTCCAATTACACACAATTTTTCCATCTGGAGTCCAAAAAAACCAAAATCAAATATTAAATAAAGCCTCTGCTTTTATTTACATCACCCCTGCACTGAGGAAAATCACCAAGCCCAAAGAAACAGGGATTCCTCACTGCATTGCAGTCTACCTGCCTCATCTGGGTACAGGGCAATATCTACTCATCAATATTGCCACAAATATTTGCTGACCTTTATAAAAATCTTAATGAGCATTCAACTTCAGGGCCTGAGAAACCACCCATCCAAAAAAATTATCTTTGATTATTTTATTCTTTTCATTTTCTTTATTTCCTGACCCTACAAACACACAATTTTCTATCTGAAGACTCTGTGCAGTGTGCAAATGTCTAAACAGTGCAAGGAAGGTACAGCTTATCCTTCTGGTGCCCAGTTGTCACTCTGGAAGCGTAGAGCTTTTTTTCATCCCACTGCACAAGGACACACTTTCCACCCCTTACTACACCCCTAGAGAGCAGAAACTTGGTGTACTGAAAAAAGAGGTACTTAGTTCAATGGAAATGGAGAAGAGGCAAGGAGTTTTCATTTTCATTAGTGGAAAAATACAAAATCAGGTCTGTAAAGCAAGGTCTTTTATAAACTGTTCAATGGTTCTATACTGTATAAGTGCAAGCACACCAACACTGCCCTTCTGGACAGCTTTCACATCTCTGGGTTTCTTCAGCTTAATTTTTAAAGGACTTGCAATTTTTTGGGGCGTTGGTCATAACAGAACAGGCTACAAACATAAAAATGGAGTTTCCCAGCAAGTAGACAGTTCACCCACAAGTTAGGTTATGATTGTCAATATTTTAAAACTGTACTCTAAATTTAATATTAAGATATACTCACAAGTATATGGGGGGGTGTTTGTTTGTTTGTGTTTTGTTGTTTGTTTTATTGTTTCTGGGTTTTTTTTGGTAGCAGATTCATTTTAATCACAGCTCCACCAAGTTCAATTTAAACAAAGTACTAGTTACTTCTCTGGCATGTCAGAGCTGTGTAAAACCAACACAAATGAAGAGAAATCTATCCCTTCCATTTCACCCATCATCTTTTATATACTTGAGTGTCTGCTAGTAGTGGAAACTTCACAGCAACCAGAATGAGTCCAGGACCATTTTGTAATACAAATTAAGTGGCAGTTATGGGGAAAATTGTCCTTATATATGACTTTAAAGGGATTTACTTGAAATCATGGAGGAAAAATAAAACAGTGACTTCTCAAATCAAAACTGCATATGACAGAAAAGAACAAAGTTTTCAAATTTGTTTTACTGAATGACTCTAGTCACTCAGCCCCACTCAAGAAATTAAAACTTTTATATGCAGTTTATAAGGAGACATGATGAGATGCTGAGGGGACACTTCTGAGGACTGTGTTCTTATCTGAAAACCAGGGTCGGTCTCACCTATGAAATTAAACAGACCATGATGGTGGAATTTCTATCATTACTGATAAACTCTCAAGACAACATGCATTCTGACACATTTCACATATCTCATCCTTACTTCAAGTGAATTTTTTCTATGGATCTACTAATGATTTCAGAAAACAGGTGTTGGAAAATGCTTAGTCAGGACTCTAGACTCGACATTCAAATTAAGCACTGGTACTTATTACTTATACTTGTTACTTATTGTGTCACATCGTGAACATGATTGTCACTTCTCTTGTGTATTAAGTCCTGCCTATTGTGGTATTTAAGTACAATATAGTCATAGCAACAATAATAAAAACGGGATTTAGGTGAAAGGATGAAATACAGGGACAATTTTTCCTCTGTCAGTTTCTTCATGCATTGTACAGTTTATTTTATTCACTGGTTAATCCTAAATCCTTTTTAGTGGCTTTCAGCAGGCAGATTACCTGAACAGTTAAACGAATGCTTCTACAAGGATATCCCAACCTTTTAAATTTTTATTTTCACCAGCACTATAAATTGGATTAAGTCTCTAAGAAAGTCTGCAAAAATGCATCACAATCTGATTATAAGAAAGGAGATCAGAACAAATTAACAGGGAGGTTTTTATTTCCTCCTTCATAACTCTCACCACTGTGTGCAACTCCTGGGATTCCTGGGTGGTGATGTTGGGGAAAAGTGCTCAGTCTTGATGAAGAATCCTGGGGAGAAGTAGGACTAAACAAAGGCTTTTCAGGTTTCTTCATTGTAGGAGAAGACATATCTACAATAGAAAAACAATGTAACAGTGACATTAGCTTAGAAGCCTTATTGAGGCCACATCATTTTATAGACTGAAGATACTTCTTTTTCCTCTTCTTGCACAAATATCATATGCTGATCCAACTCCCCCATGGTGAATAAACTAATTTTAAATTACTACCTTTAAATTTGAGAATTAAAACTAATGTCCTAACAGGTCCTTGTCCTGCAAAACAGAAACTACATTCCTTGCATACCAGACAAGCCAAACAGTGAAGAAATTAATATCTTTAGAACTTCCCCAGACACTTGTCAGCTCCCCAGAACATCACCAAATCATCAGTTCCTTCAACAGCCATTTAATTTTTATTGCATTTTTTAATGGAACACCTACACTCAGGTGTGTAGGGTAATTGCCATACACATGTCAGTTTATGGTATTTATTATTGTATTACTTCAGAACTTATCCCTTACTCTTCCTGAAACCATTGTGAAACAATGCAACCTCCCTAAGAAAAAGGGATGCTTTAACTTGTCTCACAGTTTCCATGTCTCAAGGATGGACTTGTCACTTCTCCGAGTATCCCTATCAATAAAAACTTTTCTTTAGAGCCCACTAGGGACAAATGTATGATTTCTACCAAGCTTACCAATATCCCATGGAGCAGAATTACCAGATTTTTTTTTTTTTGAAAGTTTAAATTAAGTATTTGTTGGACTTTGCATGAAATTATTTCAAATTTCATTACAATATTTTTATAGAACTGACATCGATATTATAATTCATTTCATTTTGAATCAATGGACTGTTCAAAGCAGAGGTAATTTCTTAAGCACTTTACTGGACAGGGGCCACATTGCTGTTGACTTTCTTATATGGACCATGTCATCTTTAAAAGGATTTTTGATTATTTTAATATTGGTGTGCTCTAATCTGCTAAAACAGGCCTGCAAAATGTGGAGCTTTTATTGAGACCAAACTGGAACAATGCTTTCTTGAACTGAACTTAGAGCAGGACACATGAAACTGGGAGTCCTCTTCTTTACTCTGCCCCACCTTGCTGTCGAGCCCTGCACAGGCACTGGCACCAGACCCAGAGCAGACTCTGCCTGTGACCCTCCACCATCCCCTGCAATCCCCACCCTCCACTTTGATCCTGACTACTATTTCTGATGAGTGCCAGAATACCCTGAAAAGTTTGTATCTTCAACAGTGTTGCTGAAAAATGTTTTATTTATTTTAAAGTTTCAGGAAGGGATTCCAATCCTTATTACTTTGAGAATTAAAATAAAACAGACTTTTGGAAAAAAAAAAAATCTTAAATACAGATGAAAAGCAGAAAGATACCAAAAGCACTCGGACAAAGTCATTGTGAGGTCAAAATTAATCAGATACAGTGTCCTGTCCCGCTGAGAATGTTCTTCAAATGTGAAATTCCCAGTGCTGTTCCAAATCACTATTGTTTGTATTCTCACATTACTTTGGAGATACAGCACACAGGCACCCAAACAAGTAGCATGTTTTAAAGAATCACATCAAAGTCAAAAGGGCTTATGCAAAATAAAATAATTAGAACGTCTCATCTTCCAGCAAGGTAGATCTGCCTACACAGGAAGGCAGAAGAGCTGCTGTGAAACATAGCATATGTAGCCTGTTCACCAGCAGCTTGCACAAATGGTGCTCCAGATGTATAGCTACTCAAGACAGCCCAAGGCAACAATTTTGATCAATTCTAATGTGATAAAGTGCTGCGGGGAAAGTGCAGAAACATGTTTACATCAGCCTTTAATTAAACTGTTGTTCACTTCCAAAGAACCTTAGGAAACACTAATGAGACATGAGTTTTGGCAGTTTCCTCATCAAAGCAAAGACCCTCTTCCTCAATCTAAAGCAGCTTGCCATCCAGGCAGTTCCTGGATGGGCATCATCTTGGCACAGCACTTGGCAAGCTACCTGTAAGGAGAACTCACCTGGAATCAAACAGTGACCCAGAGCAAGTTTAAACATCCACCTGCCTATTTCTGGACACCTGACCTGCTTTCTTGTTCACCACCACAGCATAGCAGCTTCTCTTTCTCACCTATGAGAGATGCTTATGAGCAGAGCTAGAAGAATGCATAAACAAATAATAAATATTTTATTGTCTTTTATTTCTAGAACTCTTATTAATATATTTTCTACTGCTTGGTTTCACGAGCCTTCCTTTACACTCTTGCAAACAACAATCTGTAAAGATTTATTTACAACTCACTGGTGTATCATCACTGCCAGAGAAAATAAGATAAGCTCATATTCAGCTTACAGTATATATGAGCATAATAAAGGCCAAAAAACTATGGGCTCCATAGCACCACTGTCAAGCTCTAAGAGACATCCTTCCATGCTACAGTTTTAAATGAACTGATTCTTCACAAAGGAAGTACTTGGGATGATTTCTGGTGGCAGGATACACTACATACATCACGTCCAGATTGACCTCAGTCTTCACCTCATCTGATAGGTACACTTGCATGAAGCACATGAAAATTTAGGTAAAATTTTGAATTCACTTTGGGTGTCTGTATAATGACAAGAAATCCCACTGTACTTAGGAGAATTTGTTTTGCTTTACACATGCACATGTGAAGAAGGAGCAGAGCCACTTTGCACAGGCAGAGGCAGCATCACCAATTTTCTGATGAGCTCAGTATGATTTCCTTTAACATTGTAAGCATTATGTATTTCTCAACTGTGCATTTTAATAAGGCACCTAACACAGAATACTGACAGCTGAGTGACTTTAAGCCACAACTATCCCTCCCTTATTGAAAAAATGCTTTGTTATATCTGCCCTAAAGACTTGGCACTGGGGCTGAATGGAAACTAAGAATCACGAAAATCAAAACATTTTAATTCATTTATCTTGTCCACAAAAAGAAGAAAAAGAGTGGGGACATATTTTTATATGGATACATGAATAAATAGGAAAGAAAGAGAGATGTGCCTGAACAGCTGGGTGTCTGAGATACTTTATGTTTTTAACAGAGAAAGACTGGCGTAGAGCTCCTGTTCTGTATGAGAAAGAGACCAGTCTTTGCCACTAGCTCATCCCTTTTACAAATCTGTGCCCTAATCCCTGACTTCTTGGTGTCTCATTTCACTTCACTTGGAACAGAGATAAGACCTCCTAAATATTTATTTACTTCCATGAAAAATTCTGGTAATTGAGGTTCTCCAGAATGAAAAATCAACAAAATAAAAGAGAACAAACAAACTGCAGCCAATTCTTTGGTATGGATTTCTGAGACATGTTCAGCAACTCTCAAGGTGAAGGCCTTTGTACTCACTTTTGAGAGAAACAACAGCTGCATGCATACTGCTTAGCAGCTGAGAGTGTTTGGAACTTTAGGACCAGTGTCAAGGTTTAGAAAGAGCTGCTCATTCATATTTAAAATATAGATCTGTTTTACTTCACATCTTAAAAACTTATCTCAGTTTTACTTCTACATCAAGTACCGAAAACAATTTTACATATGAAAATTTTATTCTAGGTTAGAATATTTCAGTGTATGAAGATTTGATAACCTCCCATTTTCAAATCAGCCTGCTTAGCACCAATGCTGTTTTCACAGACACACCTCTGATATTTCACAATCCAGTCTACCAGACTGTGACACCTGTTTTCCCATGAGGAACCATGCCCAAGGCTAATCAAATGCTCTGTTGTGCTATTATGCCATTTCACAACAGATAAACCATTTCAATGTATCATCTTTTGAGATTTGTATTGAAAAACCTAGAAAAATAAATTAGACTAGAATTTCTACCAATGTAATTTTCAGTATTGTAAGCGCCAAGAAAGACATTTAAAAAATACTGCAGTTCAGAAAAGCTACAGCAAAAGGAGTAAATTATTTGAAATAGCAACTGAATTATTTCTTTTTTCATTAGTTTTATAATAAATTACACTATTTTATTTTACTTTGTTTAGTAAGTATTAATATACATAAGAAAAGAAAGAACTTCCAGACAACTGAAACGCAAAAGTTAAAACCCTTTAGATGGAGCAGACATGTAATTCTTATTATTCTATTCTTACCCACATGAACTTGCAGAATACTGTACTCCATTGCCAACAGTAACATTCTGTGGGCTGTGTTTACCTTGAAGATTTTCTTTACCTCAGCAGAAAGGGGTTTGAACAAGAGACAGAAGGGTTTTGCTTACCTGCCCTTATACCTCCCAGCATACTGAGGGAGGGGGCATATAGGGAGGCAGGGAGGAAAACTCAGACAAGTCCCTGTATAAATAATATAGGACACTGAGTTGGTGTTTGTGACTAGATGTACAAAGTTGGACAACTGAAATTCTCCATTGTGTTACTGATTATCCTATTTTATGGACAAAAGCAAAACAACTCAGTACATTTCCTGTTAAAACGATATGGACTAGCTTTTGTATAAATATAATCTAGCGCAAGTTCATTCAAGCTAAAGTAATTGGGAAACCCGCATACACTTGTCCTAAAAATAATTTTTAATGTTTTTTTCAATTTTAGCAAAAAGCCATTTATAAAATGGGGCATGAAAAAGCTGTGACTGTCAGATTAAACAATCAATATTGACTATGTGGGCAACAAAGCTGTCCACATCCCAGAGTAATTTCAAAAAACGTCCAGCTCTAGAACAGGACATACAGACCATAACTGTTGTTTGACAATATCATATGACACATAGGTAATTACCTGCCATACTGAAGAGATTATGACCATGTAAATTTACAACTATTCCCACCAAGATTAGGCTGAAACTATGGCAGACTGTCATGCAAAAAGGCAGGCACCAATTCTTCATTCTCATCCTTTAAACACACCTCACCACTTCTCACCAGGAAGTAAAACTCCCAGGAGAAGCTTATGATCAGCATGACTATGTTACCACATCTGCAGTTTCCTGTGAGGAGAAAAAACACCCTTTTTCCCCATGCATTCATCTTCTAGTACAAAGTTGGGCAGCCTTCCTCACCTTTCCTCACCCTCATCTCACACCAGGAACACTGTCCTTCTATGACAGCCCCAAGCCGAAGGTGCCATGATGGAAATCATTGGGATCTGGGGTGCTGCTGTTGGGAGGAGGTGAGAATGTCTCCACATCCCTTCACAGTGACCCACAGGGACCAGCTGCCCCTCTGCAGCCTCTCCTGTCTCACATCTGCCTACAACTGCAGACTCAGTTTATCCAAACACTTCTGTACCAACACAGCCATGCATGACAGATGTCATATGAAAGTTCTTGGGACTAGCACAGAGCTCAGTGAGGTTGCTCCCTATTAAGCATGGAGCAGGCAATGCAATTAATGAGGCTGACTTTGGAAACAGAGATAAAAGGCATCACACCAAAAATACTGTGTTGCCTTAACAAATGGCATAATTTAAAAACCCACTGCCATAAAAAACCCTTAAGCAGCTCCAGTGTATTTCAGGTACTTGAGTACTTTTTGTTTATCTTTACACTTCAGAAACAGACTGGGCCATTTCATCATCTATGAATCATTGTTAAAAGGTGTGATTCCTGTATATAGCTGTGATAGAAGAGTATTGTGGAAGAATGAGAAAGATGTTCTTAAAATACCAAACAAGTTATAAAGACTTTGGAGTACATTTTAGTCGTTTATTAAGTTATCCTACAGAAAGTCACCAGACTTCAAGGAAAAATGCACAGCTGTAACATTTCATTGGACCTGAGACTACAAGGACCTTGGCCAGAAAATAAAATCAATACTGTAACCATAACTACCAAAGTCACGAAAGTATTTCCAGTTCTAATGCAATAAGATTAAAGGGCTATTTGAGATAAAATAATATAACGGAATTTGTTGATTTAGAAGAATTCAGATTATGAAATCTCCTTCTTATTACTATTACAGTCTATACTGGTAACAGTTAAGGACATTTTAAGAGGTGTGCCACATCAACTGTTAATCCATCTGGGGAATGGTTTTCAAGGGAGACAAAATCTTTAAGCCATACTGAAATATACTACATTGATCAAGTTTGACACAGATTGTTTGAAAGCAGTAGAAAAGTACCTTTTCAAATATATCTATGTACAAATACAAAAACAAAGAATTTATGAATGAAAAGAGGTGCCCAAAAAATTACCTCTTTCCATAAATGAAGATGTTCTGCACCACATACATTAAGTTATGCAGACTTACACATACATACCCTACAAATTCTAAAAAGAGGTGATCAGTTTCATAATACTAAATCTCTTATTCAGAAAATTGGAATAAGAAAATTACACATAATTCCTGGGAAAAATCTTGCACTAAGACATTCATTTTATCATTAATTTCAATCAAAGGATATCTATCATCCAGATAAAAGGACGCTGCCATAATATTAAATTCATCAGAGGATAATGGCCATGAATACAAGAAAAATACTCTTTTGTACTAACATCTTTCATTGACCTATATGGAGACCTTGAGTGTATTCAACTCACTAATCACACACAGAAAACATTAAGTAATAGGTCTTGCCACAATATATTTGTCAAAAGAAAAGACAAAGAATCTTTAATGAGATTTTTTACAGTGACTTTATTGAGCAAATAACAGTCATTTCCAGGAATGAAAAAAAAAACAACAAAAAAAAAAACCAAACCTTTTTTGTATGCTTCATATTGCATCTACAACTGTCTTTGTCTTTCTGTTTATATTTCTAAACATTTTGTTACTCTTCATTCAGTCAGAAACTTAAGTGTTCATGGGCTGAAGGAAAAGCCAGGTGCCTGCTCTGCCCAGAATAAAATCTTCCTCATCTGCTATTCTGAATACCTGAAGACACTTAGAAGGAGTAAATTTGTCTACATCTGTTTTAAATACAGAACAACAGATATAATCTTTGTTGCTTTATTTTTTGAACAGAGCATAAACAACATTACTCTCAATAATTCAGGATGTCAATTTTCTTGATGTATAAGCAACTTACTAAGGTAATATTTTTGCCATCCTGTTCATGCTATGTTTTTCTTTCTCTGTATTTTTATTAAATGAGCATTTGGGAGATCCTTCGCCTATTTTTCTATATTTAGTGCCTTTCAAGTGTTTTTCATCTTTATAAAAATAATGTTTGACTTATTTCAGGTACCAGCACCTTTTTTTTTTGGCAAAATTGTCACCACAGAAAAAAAAAGTAAACCAATTCCCCATGGATTTATTTAAACTATCCAAACACTTAGTATTACTTTTAACTAGCAGACAAAGTTCTCTGAACTCTGCCAACATCTTTTTCTGCAATGAGGAACAAGGAGAACTCAAATTGGGCATTCAGGTAACTCTTCCTTGTTAAGGCTATTGTTTGTTACCATGATGCCATTTTCAGTATCACAGCAGCCAACAGGCTCACAGAAGACACGCCTAAGAATTCACTCTGGAGATACACTCTGAGAGGTTAGTCTTGGTGAAAAGTATGTCTTAGTTTACAAATGTGAGGCTTAGAAAAGTTATCAAGTGGTAGCATTTGACTACGGTGTTGAAAATAATTCCATCATACTAGTCAAAAACACTGAAAATTATATGTATTATATGGAGATGCACAGATATGAAATGTATGTGTATGCACATGTATACATTGTTTAAAGAGTATTTTGAAACAATAAAATATACAAAGGTAGAAGCAACAAGCTACTAACAAGACACAAATTGCTTTCAAACATACTTTGACATAGAAGGATTTTGAGAATTCAGGCTACCTCAGAAACACAGAATGGAATTCAACAGGTATTCATCAAGGTAAACCTTTGCAAGCTGAATTGATCTGTTAGATGGAGAGTGTGTTTCTAAAGTATTAACCCTCAGAAGGAGCACCAGGAGCTGGAAAAAATCCTGAACCCTGTCCAACACAGGACACCAAGAGGCCAAGGTGTTCTGTTACCGTTCTCAACTCCTGGACCACATTAACTACTTCCTCTTTTAGTTCCCTCACTTCAGAAATGAGAACATCCATCCTTGACAGTTGATGAGAAGAAGACCCAAGAAAGAAACAGCCATCAGGAAGGACCCCTACGGGGAAGGCATTTCCAGTGGATGGGGAGAAAGAAAAAGGGGACAAGTGTCCAGAAGAGGAGTATCCAACAAAAGGTGTCGGGACCTGGGAAGTGGAGGGTCCAACAGACGCTGGGCAAACAGCAGGTGAAGGCGGTCCAGCTGTTTCAGTTTTAATGGAATGATGGCATCTTGTCTCTTGAATGTTGGTAGAGGTGGGTGAGGTGTAAGAGAATGAACATGATGAAGAAACTGTAAAATTAAAATTCACTTCATTGTATATTGATATTCAGTATTTCCAGACACCTGACTACTATGGAAATACACAGTGTTGTAACACTACAACAGTAAAACAGATCTCAAGGATAAGTTGTCTGCAATTATGTTAGTGAACCTTGTTAAGCCAGCTTTCAGAAAGGAGGCCATAGATGCACACATTTTCCTTCTCTTTTGTGATATTCCTCTTTCCTTGCAAGTTAAGAAAAAAGCATCTGATTTACTTAAGTTAGTAAATCAAGATGTTCAGAAACAGTTATTAGCCTATTAAATAGTAAATACTCTTCAGCCTCTGCAGCAGTCTAGACACCTTTCAGATTTTTAGTAACTTTCTCTTCCAAATTATGAGGAGATTTTTTTTTTTTTGTTTCTGCATAAAATTTCTAAATTTCTAAAACACTCATCGGTTTTACTCAGGCAGAAACTTACATCTATCACAAAATCTTACTAATGCAGGAACTAAAAATTTTGTTTAATATGGAAACATAGTAAAGAATGCAGTAATAGCAACCTGGAGAAAGGAAGACTGGAAGAGATCTACAGCAAATAACTTATTAAACATAGATGTATTTCTAATTGATAGAAGTGTAAAATATCATCCAGATGTTATCGAAGTTATTAAGGCATCCAGTTGGAAGAAACAAGGTACAAGACAAAGAAAATAACTTGCATAATATATGGCAGAAGACACAACAATTGAAATCCTAATTATCATGTTAGGGTTCTACTTTTAAGTAATGTACCATTCTGAGATGACTTTTCCTTTTCTGGGACTGTAGGATTTTTTGGAGGACAGTTAGTTACTTGAAAGGCTAATGGCAAAAGTTGTGAGAGAAATCTGCAGCTATAAACCTGCCTCTTTGCTCTGCCAGAAAATCTCAAACCTGTTTCAAAAGATCACACAAATAGAAGCTGTGTTGAAATTTTGAACATTTCAACACAGCAAAAATAATGGCCCAAACTACAGAATCTTCCCACATTGACTGGATGTCTCCAAAATAAAAAACAACACTGTCATGTCGCAGTGTTTTTTCAATCTGTTTTTGAAACTGTTACACATACTCTTGCAGTTACATATATTTTTAAAATAGTCACAAACTTTTTTGCAAGCCAGTGAAGTAAACCTCCAGGACAGTATCATGGCTTCTTAAGTTTTTCTTTTCTTCTAAAAGGATTAATAATCTGACTATGATAAATAAAATAAAAAAAAAATACATATTTTTAATGTTATATCAGATGTTATCAATGTTATAATGTTTTATATCAGATTGGTAACGTAACTCTTTGTGGATTTGTTTCTTACCAAGTGTATGCCATCTATAAAGTTACTATTTTTAAGATATGCTTGCTTATTTCTGCCCAGAGTTACATCTTCAAAGAGACGGCTCCCCCAAAACAGACTATAAAGCACAACATCTGGAAATCTTATCAAAACATTTTTGGAAGACAGTTAACAGCAAAAGGACAGTCTGGAGTTTTACAGCTGAAAGCAGAGTCTGGTATGAGCAATATTTTACTGTAACTGGGCTAGATTTCCTTTTCTTAGTTTCACAAATACTCCATCCTGGCTACACCACAAGTACTCCTCTAATCATGTCCCTGATCCTCATGATGCATGGCTGCACAAACTATAAAACCTAACAGGAATACAACAAAATCACTGCTCTCCTAAAGTCTTCTTACCTACTAAACTATGATTTTTTTTTTCAAAGCAATGGAAAGTTGATCTAACCTGTTTCACCCTACTTCCAACCTTTCCTCTATCCTATTTTTAATCTCAGTAATATTTCTGTGTTGCACATTAATTTCTGTCTCATGCTCTCTATTAAAACTTTTAGAATATCCCTCAGACACCTAGGAAACTCCTAAATATTTTATTCAAATATGTTTCAGAAGTCATGGTTTTATTGCAACTACCCAGTTCCAAACTACAACACTCATGACATTTCTGTTACTTTAGAAATAGTTAAATATAGATGTGAAAAGCCTTAATGATAAAAGATTCTTTCAAAACTATGTCATTTCAATTTCTACAAAAATACTTTACATTAGATATGGTGATGAAGAAATTAAATCTATTTCAGCTCAGAAGTTAGAGACCTCTCTTGGTCAAGTTCAAAACTGAGACAATGAAACAGAAATGAACAGTGGTATATTTTAGTATCAATATTACTCCTGATCTTGTCTCTCTTAGAAAGTGTAAAAACTGCACTAGAGGGGTAGAGAAGCTATCTACCCATAAACATGATATCCAGAGACATATTTATTTGTGGGTACTGTGAAACTATTTGCATTTTTGATGCTGATGACCTGTGGATACTGCCTGAAGCAGTGCCTGTTGTGACTACATTAGCATTCCTTCTTGACACTGGATAAACACAAATGTGACCCCAAAAGGCTTATTTCTTTTTCATTTATCCCTAACCTCATATAGCACACAGATTTACATAGATGAGTGGGAAATAACACAAGTTACTTCTGGCATAGAAACTACCTCCAAATTGTATTTTTATTATCTTTGTGTTTGCAGGCATATGGAATCAGAAAATAGGTTTTCCTAAATACAATATCATAATAAAACATCTGTGTCTGAAAGGAGCTTTTACACAGATACATGAATAGAATCATCATAGAATATCCTGAGCTGGAAAGGACCCACAAAGGATTACCAAAGTCCTACTCCTGGCCCTGTACAGGGCAGTCCCAAGAACGATGAGTGTGTGAACACGTTCCAAATGCTTCTTGAAGTCTGTCAGACTGGAACTGTTTCCACTTCCCTGAGGAGACTGTTCCAACCACCCCATGGGTGAAGAACCTCTTTCTAATATCTCACCTAAATTTGTTCTGGTAGAGCTTCATGCCATTCCTTGGGTTTTACCACTGGTCACTGGAGAGATGAAATCAGTGCCATGAAGATGATATCAAGCATCTAAGAAACTAGCAGCACAACAAATATGCCAGGAGCTGCCCCACACCCACTCCCGCGGAGCCCAGGCACCAAGGGCAGGCACTGCAGTTGTTACTTACAGTGTTTCTACAGCAGCATGATAACCTCAGAAAGTGATCAGAGGCAAACATAACTTTTTAGGGGCAAAAGGCCCCCAGTACAACAGTTTTTGCACTGGACAGTGCTGTATCTGTGCCTCTGCAGGAATAGAACATCTTACAGATGGAAAAAAACAAACAAAAAACCCTAATAGTGACTTAAAGGTAGCCTCTATGATGGGGATCTGGTAAAAGGTCACTAAGCTTATTAGTGCTAGAGGACAGAACATTAAGGGAGGGATGTAAACTCCTTGAAGCAAAAGTAACACACACTGATTTAAGTCTATCTTCTTTATTCCTTCTTCCTCATATTGTAGTTCCCTGTCTTATGGAACATATTAAAAGTTGTTACAGTGGTCTAGCTACCTAATGACACAGAAGTTAGGTAAAGGTTCATTGTAAATACACTAAAGGGATTTAAATTTCATTCATTGCTCACTACTGATAACTGTAACATGAAGTTCATACAAACATGAACAAATCCAGTGTTCATGGAAAATGATTCTTTGCAAGTGGAATGATTCAAAACCTAAAATGCAGTTGAGGTACTTGAGAACTTTAGAGATCATCTGCAAAAGGCTCTGTCAGCAGGACTTGCCCTCAGGAGTATACATGGCAGTGCACTTCCCAGAAGCCCCCCACAGTTCATGCAGCAGCACAAAACTACTTCATTTACCAGATGGGGATATCTGAGAGAGGAAGAACAAGCTGTTTTCCCTAAAACAATAAAAATAATTTATCTAGAAAGCAAAATGTTTATTTAAGACGTGATCCAGCCTTTCATGAAAAATTGTAATAAAGTTTCACAGCAAAACAGGTAGTATTCACAGAGAAAAATATTTTGCATAAGGAGAAAGATTCTGGGTGGCAGGTTTATTTGCTGTTACTGAGTTAGGTTATGCAAAACCACAGGCAAGCCTATTTTTAAAAAAATCAAAAGTGAATGCTTCAAACAGTCAAAAATAGTATCAGAGCCTCCATGAGAAATGGAGTACAAAGAAATTAAGAAGAAAAAAACTACTTAAAATTGAGAAGAACAGCCTAATGCTAAGAACACAGATAAGAAGGTGAAAGCATATTAAAAAGAGACCAACTATAAAAGAAATGTGAAAGTAAAAGGCAACTAAAAGAAATACCCATCACATGCTTCCTTGCACATGGAGATGAAAGAGAAAACTTAGCAAAGAAAAATAAAAAATAACTGTGGGGTGTTATTTTTTTGTGGGGGCAGGGGGGTGTGGAGGTGTTGTTTCGGATTTTTTTAGCTTTAAAACAATATAAAAATGAGGTAATACCAAGGGGTCACTCAGTTGCTGAAGAACTGAGAGCAAGGTTAGCAGTAGAAGTGAAAATTGAGAGCAAATATTGAAAGATTCACAGTGGAAGCAACTGCATGTCATTTTCTCTATTTCTCTTCTACATACTATGCTTTACATGTCACAGGCTCTCCAGGCAGCTGCAGTACCTCAGACACAGGATCCATTAACCAACACTGTTCAAATATATGAGTTTAACCACATTCTCACATAACAAAGGGGAGGGAAAAGACTGCACTGGAACCTAGGTTTATAAAGCATGAGGGCAAGATATGACAATTAATTTCACTCTTCTGACAGCCACAACTTTCTTATCCACAAAATATCCATGTTTGTTGCTTTGGATAACCCAGAACATACCACCACTTACCAATCCCCTCAGCCTACAGATAGAGTCCCACATAGCTACATGTGAACTCCTCAGAAACAGCCTATTGGATCTATTCTGAGCCACATGGTAGAGACTAAATGTCCATGTCATGGTAATATAGAAACGGTGTAATCTTATGTTGACTAAACCATAGTAAGATGTTTTGATTTTTGCTTGAAAGCACTGGATTCCAAATTCTAGCATATCTCAAAATTCACAGCATAGACAACATCAAATACCTCATTTGTCACATGTATTTTAAAACAATAAGGCTGTCACCAGATACAAAAGATATTTATTATTATTATCATCATCATCATCATCATCATCAATGTTATTTATTGTGGTTCTCTATACAATATCCTGATGGCTGTTGGTTTTAAACATATTTACAAAACTAGCAAATACAATCACACAGAAGAAAAGGTTCTTTTAAAAAGCCATCATTTTATTGCAGCCATTATGGAATGGTAGAGATTTATTGTATATCTGAGCATAATTCAAGGTAAAATAATCTCATCTTACTCACCTTGATCTCTTTCATGCCATGTCCTGCTTCCTGCAGCTGGTGAATTTGGAGAAGGATAGAAGTCTCCTGTTGGGCTTGGCTCCATGTTTTCATCTATGGAGATAGTTTTGGGTCTTTTGCTGTTGAAGAATTGTGAGGTTTGTCAGTGAATATAATATTCATCTAGTGGTGGTATATAAACTGTCTGGATCCCTACAATTATTTTAATAGATAGTACTTCAGGCTAACAAAGACAAAAAACCCAAAAAACCTGGATATTATAACCTACATTAACTTGCAAAGGCAATGTTAATAATACATGATGCGCTCCAGTTATTCATATGACTTAATACTTCAAAGATGGCCCGGATGGGTAATATAAAAGTCCACAGCATTTCATTGAACAACCAAGAAACCAGTTCCTGTAGCCTACCAGAAAGTAGATTGTGAAAGACTGTGTTATGAATGTACTAAACTCTATGCAGAAACCCTGACGCATAGGAAGTCACTGGAAAGTGTTACCAATAAGACCAAGGTAGAACACGAACTTCTGTGAATGTGTTAATGAGGAAAAAATGTACTTTACTGTATTTCATTGGGTCAAACTCCAAAGATTCTCAAAGAGGGCTAGTCTGAAGCACTTTTCATTTTTGACTAGTTTAATTAAAAACAACAAAAGGCCCTTATTTCAAGTCACACCATATAAAATGAGGCAGAACTTCAATACAGTGGAGAAAAGTGAAGTTTCCTCATAGCAATATATACTGAAGCTGTTATACTGACTGCCAAAGAAAACCAGAATAAAGGTTCTAATAGTGTGGTATTCCGCTTATTACTGCTACTACTACTGCTATTACTACTACTGCTATTACTACTACAACTGCTACTGCTACACTGTGATAATTAATCCATCTATTTCTAATTAATCCATCAATTTCTATAATGTATTTGGTATACTGCCAAGATGAAAATACGATGGAATGAAATATGGGAACGTGAGCAAAATAACTCAAAAGAACTAAGTGCTGGTGGATGAATACCTCAGCCCCCTGATAGTCCTGTTAAATCCTGTCCCACTGTGCAGACACTTCCAGACCCACTGGGGTGGTTCTGGAAACGTGGGACAATGACAGCTCCTATGGTGCTTGTGATTTCATGGTATAGCAGTTTCAGCAAACCAAGGGGCCCTGGGGGTCTGTCAGAGAGTACATTATTTGGGACTCAGGTAGAGGGCACAGCAGGTTCTCTACATCCATGGGCCAACCAGCAGCTCCCAAGGGAGCAAATGGGACTTTTTCTCAGAGATAGGAGAAGGGATGAACAGAAGAGATGTTAAACAACGGGGGAGTCAGGCCCTCAGATTAAATTGCCTGTAGCAGGCAAAGGGAGACCCTTGAGAAAAATTAACCTTTAAACATCTCATATGCTCCTCCCTCTTACCACTGCTGGGAAGTGCCCCCTGAAAGATCAAGGCAGGAAACACACTTGCATGAGCTGGGCTGCAATGGGTGAAAACACCTTGTCTTTATATACCTGTCCTAACACCTTTTATAGAGGAAACACTATCTGTCCAAACCCATTTTGGAAGATGGAGGTCCAAGAGGGAGCCCTGAAAGACAGCCTTTCTGCTCACAGCCACTCTGAGCCCTGCCAGCATGTTCCCAAGTGCTACCCCTTCCTGCAGCTCAGTTACCATTTTGGGATGTGTATCTGTCCCCTTGGCAGATGGTTTAGCAGGCACTTCAAACCCTGAAAAAAGTTACCACTGCCTTCAATATCATGAAAGATGACAGGCAATAATGACATCATTTCAAACGACAAAATTTATAACTTACAAATCTGTATGGAGATTGTGGTAACATACACAAGTATCTAGCCTCACAAATCAGAAAAAATTAACAAAGTAGGTGGTTGTTGACAGGATTTGTGAATTGCTTCTCCTACACTATTAAACATGGTTCACATTAGCACTCATATCAAGTTTTTACCTGCTTGGTGGAGAGGACAAGGACCTCTGTAGATTTACACCCGAATTCATATCATGGTAATATGGCTGGCTCGGAAGCTCTCCAATTGGGAAGTTCACTCCACTTCCCTGGGTTATGGGTGCTGAAAAACACATCATCGTAAGAAGTCAGAGACAATCTTCTATCTTTTCAGCTCTTGGAAAAATATCAAGATGTTATTACATGTATCTAATTTTCTGCCTGTTGTGGAAACCAAGTACCAACAAGTTGTATCAATGATTATGTATCTAAAAAGCGAATTATCTTCCCCAGTACTTAGCAGTCATTCAGATAGAACACATTTGTTTAGAAGAGATAACATGGAATCACCAATATACAAAAGATAATACAAACCTCAAGCACTACAATGAATGAGGCCAGGTTTATGAGGAGTTAGTTATTATTATTTAGTTTAGGAGTTAGTTAGTATTATTTATTAAATAACTGAAAAAAATGGAAATAAGAAACTCAGAGGCACGCTAATTCCTTTTCCTTAATGCTAACACTTTTGTATCAATAATAGCCTTCTGTGTGGACAGCCTGGTTTTCTGCTTTCTTTTTCTTTCACCCAGTGCCACAGGTTCTGCTTTGCATATGTACACTTACACACAGATACATACAGTCAGTGTTACCTTCACCTCCTTATAGGATCTGTGTACCATACAGACTCTGGCAACTCAAGAATAAATTATGCGTTACATATTGTGGTGTATTTGCCTTTGCTCATTGTCTGTGCATTGTGCTTTTTAACTACCTTTGGCACTTAAAAGAATAATTGCACATTGTGTAATGTATTTGAAGGTTTGTATTTTTTCTAACAGTTTAAGTACAACTCTGTTGCGGCTTGAGGTTAAACAAATGCATAGTAAGAAATTCCACAGAAACCACATGCTTTAATGCTTATTATTAGAAGTATATCATGTATAACAGCTGCATAACGCACAGTTTTGTAGCATAATAACAATATTGTTTCTTTTTTAACCTGAATGGCCTTATACTTTAAAATGTACTTAACCACCTGACAACAAAAAGAAAGCTATAATTCACACATCCTCAGCCTTCTAAAACAGCAAAACTGAATCTTCAGCAAGCACAAAAAATTATATGCCTTAGCACTGCAGGATTGCAATATTCACTGTTTTGCTGAAGGATTTAACATAACTTTAATTGTTGAATATTAATTTCTGACCACAGAAAATGAAATAACCCATGCATCTGAAGCCTCAGTAAGTTAATTAAATTCCTCAAGCACCCTGATCCTGCATAAGTTAACACCTGTGCAAAATATGGACAGACATTTTGGAAACTTTGGAAGCCTCTTTGGCTTTGTCCTCACCTTGCCAGAAAAGTAATTTTTCTGGACCATTCAGTTTTTACAATGCTGGTATCACCACTGTGGACACCTCTAACTATAACTTTCAACTATTCTTCTTTACTTCCTAATGAAGTCTTGAGAGAAATACTTTTATAATGTTGATAGCAAAGGGAGAAAAGAAAGGGTCAGGAAGCAATGCAAGATGAGAATGTTGACAGGTTTTATGCAATACTATTATAACAATTGTTAGGTGTCAACAAATGAGATCTTATATCCTTTTTGTTTTTTCTTTCTGCAGTCAAAGCTTCACCTGCCGTTTTACATTTATTTTTATGGAGGTTTTTACACGTTCATGTATGTAATATCTCTGATGCCAAAATGAGACAATGTAATTAGAAATTCAGTTACAGCCAATGCTAATATTAAAAGAAACACAAATATTCCATAAATTTTTGATCATCCTTTAAATCCATTTTAAATTCATTTTAAGAGCTACAAATTTAAAAAACAAAAAAACAAGCAACAACAACAACAACAAAAAAACACTAGAAGAATAATCAGATCTTTTGGCAATATCCAAGAATGTGAAGGGCATCCTTAAAAAACTAAGTCTAACAATAGAAGATTTTGCTACATATGGTAATTTTATTGAAGCATCAGATGACTAGGTGTGCAGAGGGAGATATAACAAATTGATTCCATCTTTAAATATCAAGGAGACAGAAGAGCACCTATTTGTTTTATTACAAACACATGCAAGATGGACTGTAATACTGTGGTCAAATATATCAAAATTGTGCATGGTTATAGGCATTTACCGTGCATCTTAAGTCCTGTGAAGAAAAAAGTTCAAGGAAAAAACCTTCCCTTGGTTATAGCACATTTTGGAAATGATTAAACACAAATGTTAACTTACTTCTTGACACCCTCACAAGTTCTGACACGTTGAATACTCCGGATTTCACAAAACTGTCCTCAAGGTACACTGGAAAAGATCATACACCCATAGTCAGTATAATGAGAAGATTAATAAATAACTATAGATATATTTATACACCAACTAACAATGGTATTAATGGAGTATGAAAACAATAATACACAGATCAAAGCTGATTGCAGGATCTAATGTGAGCTGAAATTCAGGCAAAGGTGCAAAAAAGTCTTAAGGATCTGTGATAGAGCAAATTTTAAAAAGTATATGAAAATTACTAAGCAATATACTTAGTCCCTAGCCATCCATCAAAAAAGTATCTGAAAACTAGCTTCTTTTACTAGTATCTTGAAATTTTAAGTTAGTATTGAACTATAACTGGTATCAGCTGGATAATCCATTTCCCCATGGTCCAGACCTGTTCTTGCATATGTTTCTGTTAAAGAGATTTTTACTTAACTCTCACCTTGCTGACTGTGACTTTATAGTACAATCCTCACTACCAAATCATCATCTCTGAGGCAGATGAGGGGTTTGCTATTATTTCCAGGAGAAACAGGAACTGAACAAGCAGTTGAGCTATTCAGTGGGGTGTGTTTTATATGCATGCTGAATTATGTATCTAGAAACCTATGTTTTAGAAAACATATATTAATGTTTTGGCTTGTATTTATTTATCCTAAGATAAATGTATTTGATATACTCTCTCTGCTGTGAAATTCAGGCATAAGTTGGAGCAGTGCTGTGAAAGAGTGCTGACAATCAAGTCACTTATCTCAGTAGTGTAACTGGTAACTGTATGCAAAGAGAGCTAAGAAACTCATGTTTCTGTGGAAGCCTCACATCAATAATCACTGCAAAAGTTGTATTAGAGAATCTGAGATTACATTGTATCATGGCATTTTATACTTAGTAATAACAACCATTTATAGACAAAAGTATTTAGATCTATACTTGGTGCACATTGCTGCTCCAACAGTGTTACTTTTTAATTTGATTTCATGTGAGACCATATACTAAGAATTTCTTACTCTGCTTTCCCTAGTCTCTTTTCTGAAGTAATAACATTTTTTTCATTTGGAAATAAACTGTCAATTTTCTGTCCCCAATGTTTGAAGGAGTAAAAGTATTCTGGATGTCCTAACTAACAAAACAAATATACGAAAAAGTACACCTACTGGAATATCTACTGATTTAGAAAACAGTGGTTTGGTACTATTCTCTTTGGATTTCTTTCAGAAATTGCTGATTTTATCTTCAAGTGATTTAGCAAAAACATGACCACTAGAATCAGAAAAGTGACTGTAAAAGCAGTACACTTTACCTGACACATCTGTCCTTGTACACCTGGAGAAACCTCTAGTTACTTTCCAGGTCAAAAAGAGGGCAGTGGCAAAAAGAGCGGTTTTCCCTGCTTATTCATCCCACAGAGCTGCCTCACTCAGCACCTCTGGTATTATTTACTAGGGCAGGTATAAACGGTGCACCAGAGAGCATAAGCTGAAAGAATAGGAACCCATCTGACCAAGCCCATTTCCCAACATCTCTGCTATGCTGTCAGACCTATAGGAGAGTGTCAGTCTTTCCCAGCTGAGAACCATCCCATGATCAAGCACCACAAGTGTACAGAGCACTGTAGGCCTGCAGGATCATCCTGAACAGCGTTCTGCCAATGCAGTCTTCTTCTCATTCTCTTCTTCATACTCTATTCCTACATTATTCCCACTAGTGGCTCTTCAGGTCTCCCTCCCTTTATAATTCACTTCATTTCATATTTCTCTCTCTCTCATTTTCAACAGATGATCTCCATACCCATTACTTTCTCCTCTCTTACCATCCTTCACCTAGATATTGCTGGCCCCTCTGCAGTGTCTAAGAAATAAGAGATTTTCTCTCTCATTTTCTGCATTCTCTTACACCGTTTCTCCATATTTTTTGTGTGGATGAAAATATGACATAGCTTCTGAAATATTTACTTCTTTATTTGATAGAACTTGGTATACCCATATGTTGGGGATTAGGTGTCCTTCCTTTTGCTCTGGCTCACCTATGGAATTTTTACCCATTAGTGACTAGGAAAATCTGACTGCTGGTATTAGTGGGTTCTTAAGAAACACAGAGTTCAGCTGGGCTCAGGGGGGGAAGTGGGGCAGGAAAAAGGGAAGGTGAGGGCAGCTGAGGGCTGGCTGGTTTCTTCAGCTTCAGAGTAGAACTCTCACTGGGACCTGTTGCGGCTGAGAGAAGGGAATTTGCCATCACCCAGATGGAGCTGCTGCTGCTTCTTCTCCTTCTTCTCCTTCTTCTCCTTCTTCCCTCTTTGTTGGTGGGCCTCACACCCCCTGTCCTGCCGGGACGTGCCAGTGCCCAGAGCTGCTGATCCACCTCATCCACCGGCCCAGGATCTCAGCTCATTCCTGCTGTTCCAGCTGAGTGTTCCTCAGAGCCCCGCAGGAGCACCGGGACTGCCCGCCCAAGGGGGTTTGTGAAGCAAAGCCTCTCCTCCATCCCTTCCCGTCTCAGCCGAGAAAGCTGTCACGGGGCTCCTGGTTCTGTTTTGTTGTTAACGCTGTAGCTATTGTTGTTTGTGTGCCTGTAGTTATACATACTAGTAAAGAACTGTTATTCTTATCTCCAGATCTCTGCCTGAGAGCCCCTTGATTTCAGAATTATAATAATTTGGAGTGAGAGGGTCTCAATTTTTGTTCCGAGGGGGGCTCCTGCCCTCCCTAGCAGACACCTGTCTTCTAAATTACGACACCATATAACAAAAAAATGCACACAGTAAATTTTTGCTTTTCCTTTCCTCCTCAGTTATTGCTTTTTAATCAAAGTTCAGGTAAAGTGGATGAAGGTTAGTAATTCCTCAAGCAATGGCAATCTTTCCCTCTTCTGCTTATTTCCTCCAGCAGGAACAATCTAAAGTACTACATGGAAGGGAGATTTCCAAAGAGAAAATGATTTACTGATTTTTAGTTGGCTCATAAGTGAAGTGTGGCATAAAGCCTGTGTACAGCCATGCAGCCAGCTCTGAAGCTGGTAATGAGACATGACTGAACTTCTCTGCTGTTTATCCAAGCACTACTACTTTGAAGCACAACTTTTCTCATTCAAACCAGGCTAACTTAAGAGGAGTTTTAGCCAAGTGTAGATTAATCAAGCTATCATTATAGTGACAAGACCCAAAGCTCATGCTAAAAGAAGAAAAAGCCTATGTTTGCTTTTATATGTAAGAACACAGATGTGCACATGGATGCATGCATACACACCCAGACACATACATTTAATCTTCAGTCTTCTCTCACGGATCCTTAGTTTTGGTCACTGGCAATATTGAGAATACATAATAAAAAGAGCAATACAGTATTTCTCTAGTTGTGATGATGAAATGGGAGCAGGGTAAGTAGTTTGCCACCAAGTGGTATCACTAACACTCATCCCCTCACAAAAGGATGCATTGTCAACTGATAGGACACATCTTTCTTTCACCCAGGTTCCATCCTGCCTTGGAATGGGCCAAAAATAATGGCACCCACAGACATATGCAAATACTTTGGCTGGCATAAGGAAATAAAGGGAAACTGCAGCTATTGTCAATCTCAACATGAAAGACTACTTGACTTTTTTCTCTATGTAATTAGACAAACTGTTAGACAAACAATAAACAATCTGTGTCATATCACTGAGCAACTTCATCCTGAGCTTTATGCTCCAGCAGGGAAGGTGGACTCCAATGCTGACTCAGGGCGCATTTTAAGGTCCAACACCAGTGAACTTCAAAAGTTTCACCTAGTTATGAAGATAATCTATGGTGGGTATGTTACACAACTGTTACTTGGCTCTCAGCTCTGCAAGAAGAAAACATTCTGTGCCATTAAATTTCTGGAATTTGTTGTGGGAGCAAACATTCTACGTAAGACAGAGGTTAAACAGCAAGACTGTATGTAGAAGTTAAGAAGTATAGGACATTTTCTGTTTATGGTGTGAGATAGTGCCTTCTACCTGATGAAGCTGATCACACCACTGAGTAAGAATTAACATTCATATTCACATTATTACACTTAACACAAGAAAAGAATATGCAGTGTATATTAATATACAGTATAGGCCTTAATGTTTTTTTATTGCCCGTTCCTTAATGCACTGTTTACATTAATGCATTAAAGAGATTTAAATTAGCACTCTTGGTGTGTGTTTCTGATCTGCTCAGTATAGACATTAATGCACTTGATAAGTCTATGGTATTCCTGACAATTTACTTAATCTTTTGATGGTCATGATAAAGACTTTGCTGTCTTTATCATTCAAACCTAAAAGAAGCATTGAATATTGTTATTTTATAAAACTCATCCGACCTGAGAGATGGCACTCTCTGAAATGAGTATTATAAATTGTCATTATTCTTAAAAATCTGATTTCTAGAAAAGAAGAATGTCTCACAAAACTGCCATAGTGTGATGTTGTACAAAGAGTCACTAACTTCCAAAACCCACATTTAAGAGTGTAGTTTTTAAAATTCTCTCCTAGTTTTTGCATATGGTGACTATAAAATCTTTCTCTTCTTACCTTTTTTAAAGAAAACCTCACTCAAGGAAAATACAGTTTCCACAATGGCCAGGCCAGTGGCATCAAGCATGATAGAACAGGTTAAGCCAAGCAGCAGTTCTGATCTAGCTCCCATATACAGTCACTAAAGGGAGAAACCTTCAGCAACACCCCCAACAGCTGTAGAAGTCACTGCCCTAGTCCTTGCGCCTCTCCCACTCTGTTTCTGCACTATGCCTTTTACTACCCCTTGAAGAGATGAGTTACAAGTGTAGCTTTTAACTGTTCTAACCATGCAAAAAGTTAAAGGAGGGGCACAGAGGAGGAAATAAAACAGTTTCAACTAACTGAAAAATAATTTCAGTTTGCCCAGACACTTAGCCTAACAAGCTTGTTCTCACATTACTTGAAAGCTTACTAGAGACTCTGCAAATTTTTAACCGGTCTTTTTATGTCTTCTGATTTAATTGTATTTTTATGAATAGAATGCCTGTTCATGTTCTGCTGTATATTGGCTAGGGCCTAACCATAAAACTGTTTCCTGGTACTATTATAAATATAGTTTTCTCACTGATACTGTCTTGATTTTGAGCAACTTATAAAAGGGTAAGGATCCAACCAGTGCTGGAAACAATTTGTAATAATATACTTTTATTTCTGGATCTTGAAAAGGAGGAATTATAAAACAGTAGATAGACTTATTAACAGAAAAACAAATACATAGAACTTCAGGAGCTACTGTGAGAAAAAAGGTTGAAAACATTAGCCTGGTTTACATCTGTACATAAAGTTATGCAGGGTAATGTTCTGGATGCTGCTAGCTACAATTTTGTACAGGTACTATTTAGTCAGAAGTGGTAGTGAAAAATTAGTCTCACACTGTTCATAAGTCAAAATACAGTCAGAAGGCGTGCAGTTGGTTTTCTTACTGCATGCATTTTGAAACCAGCATCTGAAAAATAGTAGCAAAAACAGGTTGCTACCAAACCAGAATATCTTAAAAACAGATATGGGTGGATAATATTTGCTAAGCCGTGACAAAGAAGATTTCAGTGATGATATCATTGAAAAAAATGAACCAACCTCTGCCTAGAGAAGAAGGCTATTTCTGTTATCACACAACATTCTCCCAAACCATCAATATTATTGCAGAAATGTTGCAATAATGTTGTAACTGGGACAGGAAACAAACTTTCAGAAAGACCCCCTGACTGCATTTGAACTTTCAGCATGATGAGGAACTAAAAAGCCAAATATGCCATTTTCAGAAACAAATGAGATTTTTGACATCCTCAGAATTATAGCCAGAAAAATAGTAATCTGTGTTGCAGTAGAAGTAAATTTGAAGAAGTAAAAACCAGGTTCAAGGGACTCCGAAATCCATGACTAGAATTCAAGAAGTAAGTTGTCCTAAAACCTAGCAAGAAAGAGAAAGGGTAAGTAACACATATGCATATTGCTTTCTATTCCAGAGGGTCTCAGGTTATACTGAAACTACAGCCAAGATTTAAGAAAAAGTTGGGGGAACTTCTTTCTAACAGCTATAGGACTAGCAGGTACCAAAAGGGAATTTTTTGATGCCAAAACAGCTTTCTGGAATTCTAACTGGTAACATAAGAATTTTTAGTAAATTCTTTCTCTGAATGCTTTGAAGCAAAAACCATCACACACACCACTGAACACAACAGCGTCTGAATCACATGAGAATTGATCACACCATCATTTATTCACACAGCAGGTTCATAAAGAAGGAGAATAAATGCAAACAGAAATGTAAAAGTAATCCTAAACCAGTAGACAGAAATAATCACCACACCAAATTCCAAACCATCCTGAAAGGCCAAAAGTTATTTCTTTTGGAAAACAGGGCTGTACAACCCATACAGGTCTATGAGTGCTGAGACAGTACAGCTGGGCACTGACCCTAGAATGTCCCACCCCACCTTCTCCAGCTCAGTGCTGGGAAGCTGAAGAAGAAAATTACTGACATTACTAATTCATAGAGCATTTGGGAAAGGGAGAACTTCACAGAAAATCAAGACCTGACCAAACCCAACCCTGCTTTATCTGAAGATCACTATCTGAGATGGCACAGCTGCAAGTACATAAGAAACAGCAAGCATTTCAGGATATCCACTCCCATGCTGGAAAAGATGGTGAATATGTGTTTATTTAAATACAATGGTGTTTGAATTCCCTATACTACTACTTTGGCATCGTGGCTTTCACAAGAAAAGCTGCTTACAATGATGAGGCTGGGGAATATCTCTTTCATTCCGATTAATTCCAGCTAATTCTTCACCCACAAGAGGGTAGCTTGCAATAGAGTAAAATAATGAAAGCATCTGTGGTCTGAGATATTCAAAACGCAAAGACTTTTGTTTATTGCATTTTCAAAAGGGTGCAAAGGTTAAGACCACGTTCCTCTTCAGAGATTATTTCTGAAACTACACATTCTAAAACTTAAAACTGAAATACTTTTATCTGAAACAGAAATACACAGGCAAACTTATTACACACTTCTAAGGGCTTGATAAAAAAATATTCTCCCTTTGGCTGCTAGGCCATATGAAAGTGCAAGGAAAGCCTTTGGGGCTCTACAGCTGCAAGATATATTTGCATATTGAGAGATAGGTGAGGCTCATTGCAAGATTTTGGCAACACCTTTTTTAATTATAAAAAAACCAAAACCAAAACAAAGCAAACTTCAGAGTTGGTGATTTCATTCAGGTCTTCTTTGGAAGTGGTTCCTAAAATAAAATTTCTGGAGAAAATAGAAGAGGAAAAACAATTCCAGGACAGTGAAGCTGGGGCAGGGGTTTCAACTACCTGTGCCTCATTCAGATTAAAGATTTTATCTCTAGGCAAATACCCTGACAGCGTATCATGGGTTTTTATGGAGGAAAGAAGGGAACCAGTGGGGAGTAATGAAAGGCAAAGAGGCAGAGACACTTTGTCCATCTCTTTCATGTCTTCATCAAGAAGAGTTATCCTATATAAATAATTTAATATTAATCAGCACACAGGCTCAAACCTGAGTTCTCTGCATCCTGACTGATCTTACAGAGCCACAGAAGGTGTTTTTTAAGATAGTATTAAATAAGAAAGTATTTAATAAGAAAGTATTTTTTAAATCAGATAAAATGGAATAAAATCTATCAAGAAGAAAATCCAAGCAAATAAAAAAATTAGTGCTTGCCACTTGCTAGGAAACCTAGCTCTATTAACCTCTGAATTCATAAAAGGAAAAATCTGAACACACTCATCTTCCCTCACCGAAAAGGCTCATATCTGTCTGAGTCGGGACAGCTATCTTTTGTATTAGCCAATGCTGGACAAAAATGTCTTCAAAATCTAGAAGGCATCCAAACAAAAAGAGACTGGTTGCAAGCTTTATGGCAAATTGAGACTCCTTACTGTCCTACCCAGACAATGTTTAACTCTATCAATGTTGCTATTTCTTACCCCTATTTTAATAGCTTAAAAAGGCTATCTTTAAAGATTTGAGCAACACAGCAGAAACTGGATACAGTCCAGTTGATTTTTGATTTTTGGATTTTTTACGTTGGCGTATAAATCAAATCTGCCAAGCAGTAACCTCAAACCAATGGCAAATAGCAAGAGGTCTTATTAATATCTAGTAGTTGTGACCAGCAGGCAGAATGGAAAAGACTAACAATGCCAAGCAAAATCCAGAAAATCCTCACCTAGAAGAACTGGCTAGTAAGAACTGTATTTCTGAAAATCTTATTGTTATGGTCAGGCAGGGTCAATATTATTAGCTTAGTTACAGTTCTAGATATTTTTATCTTTTTACTCACCCTCATAGTTTTCTTATGCTTAACAGATTAATTCACTGAAGATAACAAGTTCTGTTTTCAGTACATATCCTGTCACGCTACTGCACATATTTCCAGATACACCTGTGAAGGATTATCTTTTAGATTTTCTTAAACTGTATAAAACAGCTGTGGGACTTACAGGGAGCAAATAATAACATAGTGTTACACTGAAACTACCACACTAGGCTACCTTTAACAGACTGCTTCAACTGTAGCTCAGAGCATTTTAAGCACAAAGAAACAAGACAGGCCTAAAATACTTCAGTTGCATTTGGATTTTGGTGGCTTGCTAGTGTTTGGCTTTTGTGTGCAAAAATATGAGTATTTTCAAACTTCTAATCAGGTGTGCCCCTATCTGTTCAGATGCCCTGATTGGGGCCTTTTTCATTTCCATTCTCTCTTTTAAATAGTGTAAACTTTTAATAGTTAAGACTGTGCTAGCACAGAACAAACTTTTATAAACAAGGAACTTGAAGGCTGATGCAAACAATAGTAGTGTTTAGATTTTTATCCTCTCTCAGTTAAATTCTGCTTATCTATCTGTCTGGAACTTATTTAATAATTCCTCCAGAGAAGCAAAATTTACAATCCAGCTCTCCATAAAGCCAGATTCAACCTTTATAAAAATATGTTAATATATATTTTAAAATACGTTTTATAAAATATATTATTTGAAGTTATTGATAAATAAAATTTAGAGAAGGATACCCCAGGATTTAGCTACAAAAGCTACATACCTCGTCCACCACAAGCTACACCACAGGTCTTAATACTACATTGAGCTATCAAAATATTCAGTATATTTTTAGGAACCTATTGTAAAGAATTCCAACAAACGCTCTTAATGTTCTTTTGTTTGGCAAGTCATACAACCCTCTCTCCAACTTGTTGTTAGGACAACAAATTACCAGACACCCTAAAGAATGCAACAGTCTCGCCAAACCTAGAAAATCCCACTCTTAACACCAGCAGCTTTGCCAACTACCACTCAGTTTCCAGCATCCTCTTCCTTGGCAGTATCTTTGTGAAGGTGGCGGCATCCAAAAGCTAGCAGCACACAATCCTTGCCAGCATCCTGGCTGCTTGACACACAGGCACTAGAGAAAAACATGATAGAAGAACCACCCTCCTAGCACTACCAGTCCACATACTCCTGGCTGAAAACAAACCTCAGAGTGGATATCCTCCAGGGTTCTGACAGAAGTGACTGTCTGGCTCTAATAATAACAATTGTGTGAAGTTTAGTAAGAAAGGACAGCTTTTCCCAGAGAAGATGAATGGTATGCAATTCCTTCTCATTCTCCTGCACAGCCTCAGAAGTCCTGTATTCTGCCATCCCACATACCAGAGCACTTTCACCTTGCTAGTTTAACTCCAAAACAATATTACACAGGGAAGCTGAACAAAGCTAGAAAGTCATCCTCCAGCAGATGACATTCAATTATCCTCTTTTCTGCTTAAATGAAGGGTTTCAAGGGAAGCAAGACAGAGCTTCTATTTTCTGTCCCCACTTGCCAGCAGACAAAAGGGATAATACTGGCTGCAGTGACTCCAAATCATGAGAAAGTGTTATGCTCATATTTGAAGCAGAAAGTTTCCTGATGAATCAGCAATAGGTTTATCTGCTTTCTGTGTCCCTCCATCTTCTGAGACACTGAAGTCTGTCAAATGTTACATCTTGACCCACAAGTCTGCCCACAAGGAAGACAATACAACCTGTCTGCTGCCTCCCCAAGGTTCTGTGTAGTAGTTTAGATTACCGCCAAACTACCACTTTCTGTTACTGGCAACAAGATTCCTCCTCACTGGAGTTAAGGCTGAGGGCTAGAAAGACTGGACTCACTGTGGAGTGTGATCCTCACTAGAAAAATATGTAATTCTACCTTCCTACTCCAAATGCTAAAAGGTACTTCCAAACCAGAATTTTAAAGCCTGCTGAAGGAGAGCTGACCCTGCCTTCAGCTTCCTAAACCCAGAAGCTACAAAGAATCCTTCAAGATTAAAAGGGGTAAGGTAATGCATTTGGCTTTTCTTGCACTCACAGAGATATCCTAAAAGCAAAATAAATTCTTTACAGCTAATTGGTCAAAGTTTCAAAAGGTGTAATTATCCATAGGAAAACTTTTCATATTTTTTTTATGAGTGAATTTGCTCCTTTGGGTTTTTAAACCACTGTTCTACATAATGTATGTCATGTATTTAACAGAAAAATAAAATTTCACTCTCAACATCCCACACAGTTTGGAGAGAAACAGCATCAAAGTCTCCAATTGAAACTGATAACAAGCCTGAATCATCCCTTGAAGAAAAAGAATCACTTGCATTAGAGCTTAGAATGATGTTATTTGACTTGTTCTGCCCTCTTATCTCTAAAATACATCTACAATCTTCAAGGACATGTATCTGGGATTTATATAACAGGAATATGGCTTTTTGTATAATGATCTTTGATGGTTCTCCTGCTTTTGGATATTCACACACAATACACATGACATATTTCACAAACAGAGAATACTTTGATCATATGCATGCTACAAAACTGTACAACCACAAAGCAGACTGTTTATCCTAATGTTGTAGCAGATCCAGAAAATATTCGTGTATATGTTAACAGCTCAGCAACACAAAATGACTTCCTGGTCAGATTATGGTTCATTTTGGATTTAGAAGATCAAATTGAGTTAATTGCAGCTTATTTCAAATACACACATCTTCTGAGAGCTAAAATGAGAAGATTCGATGCCATGATAGTGGGTGGAGTCATTCCATTATTAATAAGTGATAGTGTGTCTCTCCCAATTGTTTGTCTTACTCTGATAAAATTCATAACATGGCAAAGGTTTACAAGACTTACTAGCACAGCCCAATTGATTAGAATGATAGCCTCATGAAAATTCAAGAAACCTTTTGTCTAAACAGACTGGAATGGGAAAGTCTGGGTTTGATTTCTCTTGTATTTTTATTTTAAAAGAATCCTTGAAAGGACCATTTACACTAGCATGTCCCTCAAAGGAATGTCAAGTGTTACTAGCCATGATGCATTAACATGCTCCAAGACTGCTCTGAGCTGATATTAAAAAAAAAATTTAATTAACACATTTGTATTTTATAAAGCACATATGAAGAGTTAAAAAGATGGTAGCTCAGTCACAGAGTTCAGACACAGGTCAATTGTATTTTTTCTGAGATGAAAGAAAACGGCTAGCATTGGAAGACTTTTACAAAAAGAAAGTTATTTGGGAATCTTGCTTCCTTACTCTGCTACCCATCCCCACTTAGAAAATTCTAAAAACCATGAGATGAAAGAAAAACTCCTTAGATTAAATGAATGCTGATGAAACTGCAACTAAGGAACTGCCAGTTTAGAGGAACTAAAGTATCAATTGTCCTGATTATATGTACTCACCAGTGCAAGATAGGTTGCTCACAAATTACACTCTCTTTAGCCATTATCAGTAGTATCATTGTTCTCAAACAATTTTAGATGCACATGTTCAGGAACTTATATTTACCTGGCGGATTCTTGGCAGGATCATTGTGGCTTGGACTTCCTGGTTGTCCAGAATCTATAAAGAAATGAAAGAAATGTTTTAATAATTTGTTTTGCAAGTATCTCTCAATCATATAATACCCTCTATTAACTATTAAACTAACACTTCATTCTTTAAAGGTCATTTCCTGACTTTCTATGTGAAGCATTATTGAACAAACAAACTGTCTGTAACTTATTTTATGCAGATGTAGAATCATTGTGAAAGATGCAATGATCCTAATAAGAGGAACTTGTAGATCACTGAATAAGGACAAGGGATTCATTCAGTTAAATACTCAAGTTGTAAACACATTTACAAGGGTACCTTTTCATTCTTTTTCCCTCCATCCCCCAAATATAATATTGCATAATGAGCAAAGCAGAGGTAACTGCTCAGGCAATGACCAGAAAGACACACTGGATCAGGCAACTAGAGGTTGCAGTGATGAGGCCTGTTACTTTAGCCTTTCCTCAAAACACAAAGGCCTACATTGCTTCCACAGACTCATGACTGTGACAGGGATATGACAGTCTGTTTAAATACAACATGATCTTTGTGTTCCTAGCCTGTGAGAACTGCTGTTGTGAAATTAAGATTATGTAACGTAAAAACTAACAAAACTCAAACACCGTACACATCAAATTGTGTTTTCATTGTACATGCACTTACTGAATCAAGAGGAGAATGTCATTTCATGTTAATACACTAAATAATAAATTATATTCTTATTCATAAAAACAGTTTATTTTAAAAAATCTACTTTTCACTGTATTCCCACATCAATAATATAACAAAACTCTGCTCCACTATAAGAAATTAACAAAGATATTTAAAAAAATGCAGAGATGAAGAAAATAAATGAAGCAACACAATTTTTTCCACATACAGGCTTCTAAAATTGAGCTATTTTAGTGTCTGAATAAAAAAACCTGATTTTCTCAAATGTAATGGTGTTATTAATAGCATAAGACCACCAAAGGATTGCATCATAGCACCACAGAAACTACTACCACCAAATGAACTCCAGATGGATTTAGAGGTGTAGAATGCATTGCTGCTTACAGTACCCAAATTAAAGAAAAAAAAAATACAGAAAAGAAGAAAAGTTTATATCAACAAATATTTTTCTTTCAATTACCATTTCCTCTTCTTATAGTTGAGGAAGTCCTCAGCTTAGAATGAGATTCCCTCTACCTGCTACAAGAAGCTCTTTGAAATCTGTTGCCACCTGTTATGCAGCTTCATATACATGGCTTGACTCACATGTCTCTCAAACACTTTAAATTAATACAAGCTTGATTCTGCAGAAGATATTAACTGAGATGGAAATCCTTTCCACAGCTCAGGTTCTACTAAGCTGATCTGAATGGCAGTTATCCCAAAATGTGTATATCTGGGTAGATGCCTGAGAACTGGAATTCCAAGGCACATGTGAAACTCAGTTCCAGTGTAGAAACAGTGTAGAAACAACTACATTTTCCAATACCGAATTAAATCGCTCTTGTACACAATAAAATGCACATTGAATAGGGAATTTCCCGTGAAATGACATCTATCTTCTTCATCCTTGGTCAGGAAACATGAAGGGCGAGACTATGAGCTGGATTCTACCCTTACCATGGTTTGGCACCCGGCACTCTTAGGAGTCCCATTGTGCAACACAGTATGTAACCATTCAGTATGTCTGCTTCTTCGCATGATATATTTCCCTGAAAAGAATTAATTTAGTTTAATGCGAAAACTTAAACAGCTACAAGAAATGCTAAAAATCTAATGCTTCTCCATATATGGACCAATTTGTGGAGAATTTTCATTTTTCCTGTGTGAAGTAGATGGTCTTCTAACAGATATTCTTTGATTCTGCAAACCATACATACTACTATTTAAATCCAGATTATTAGAGAGGACTTATTTTGCACAGCAGTGGTCTGAATGTAAAACTACTGCAGATGTGTGGCTAAATGAAGTGTCAGTTTAGTAGCAGATAAACCAAATAAAGCTTGAACATCGAGCTTCAGGATCACAGAGATTTGAAACTGAATTAATGAGGTCTACCAGAAAATAACTTCTGAAGTTTTCTCATGTTAAAATTCACTGAAAAAAAGCACAATGTGAAGTAATTTCTTAGATCTTGCACAGCAATTTGCCTCTATTTCTAGTTTCTGCACTCAGGATTTAAAGATTAATAGAAGTTCAAACAATTGTTATTGTAATAAGAAATTTAGCAAAGAACTTTCTAATCATACAGATAAGCAGTTGGATATTTATTATAATTTTCCAGTCAGACTTTGGGTTTTGTTACCTACTCAATAATCATGGCTTTTACATATTGATCCTCAGTCTGTGCTTTCAGAGATCTCAACAAGATTTTGAGAAAGCAAAGATTATTGAAGTAGAATATGAGAATAAAGTTATCTCAGCGTTCACTAAACGCTGTTGAAAAATCAAATAATTTTATTTTGTATGAGAGACATAGAGTTCCAAACTATGGAACTCTGCACTTAAAACACAGAGAAGCATCTGATCCTCAAGATGAAAGACACAGACTTGAGGTGACCTGTGATGATCCAATTCTCTTACCAATGTCAATAACTATAAAGCACTTTTCTGTTCTGTTTTGATTGGATGCAAATAACTTGGCAAAGTTCAAAAGGATCATGGTCATTGTAGCATTAAATTATATTAATAGTTTCATAAGAGCAGAACACTGAATGAACAGATACATCAGAGCAATGCTCTTCTAAAAGAGGGAGTAAGAGGCATTTTTGGGAAGCCACAGAAGCTAAGGAAGAAAAAGACATGTTAAAAAACTTTTAATCTTTCTTTGTTCTCATCTGTACAAGATGACTAACTAACAACATGAGCCCTTTCTTCCAGAGTGATTGAGAAAGACATAAACCAAACTCATTGTCTGTCTAGCTGGATTTGCATTCAATTGTCCCAGCAAATAACTCTTACACACTTTAAAAAAAAAAAATAATATCCAACAACCAAAAGCAAAATAAATCAAACCACCAAAAGAAAACCCAAACCCCAGGCAACTTCATAAGCTAGAAGCTGGAAAGATACACAACAAGAAGCAAATAAAATCTCATCATGTTCATGCAATGAAGCTGAAATTTTCATAATTTTAATCTATGTAGCTCCCAACTGTAAGTTCCCTTAGTTTTATTGTTGTTGTAGTTATTGATAGGGAGTTGTTCGTAGGGAGCACCTACACATACCATTTCCACAAAATGGGTTTCCTGTGCACCTCACAGCCACAGTAGCATATCTGCTCTGCTTTTGTTGGTGCTGACTGAAGCAACTCATCTTTGATAAGTTATTGCCCCATGGCTTAACAGTTTATATGAAATAGGTTCGAAGAAGAATTTAGTTTTAACAGGTCAAATAACCCTGATGCACTTTATATATAAACTTATCATGATTTAGCATGGCTATTCCCAAGGCATTCTATATCAAATCACTCTTGCTTCTAGGAGACTGTATGAAAGGATGAGTCAAGAAGCTGACATATATTTTATACTTCATTTTTTCCTATGTTTACATTTCCAGGGGTTGATCACAATGAGCATCTGTGAGTGCACGTAACTCTCAGTGCAACCAGAGTTAAGACAAACTGACTGCTGAGGCCTGCTTGAAGTGAGAAAATAATCTTCCATTTTCCCTGTGATATGCTAGGAAAAGTCTTGGCTTCATAAGGCAGAGGAAAATAAAAAAAGAGCTGATGGTTTGCCATATAGCAAAGGATGAGATGCTCTCTCCCATTGGACCACCTTGTCTTTGACAAGCAGCAAAGACACCCATGTCAACAAAGTCAAGAAACTCACACTTTCACCAGCTTCCTGAAGGATTTTTAGCATTGCTTACCTCAGTAATCTAACTTTTCACTTTTTAGCTGATAAGAGAGTCTCTTTAAAAAGCAAGCTGCTACACATTCCTTATGCCCCATCCAGTACAAGATATTTTGTTTTTAAGACTATCTGTTAGAGCATAATATCAAAGGCATTGAAAACAAGTAACAGCAGAATCTGTTAAAATCTAAAAATACTTTCTGTAGCACTGTCTTAGGGAAATAAGCACATTGTCCACAGGCATCACACTAACGAAATAAACTTTCTCAGTGAATACCTTTCTATTTGCCACAGGTTATGAGAAGAGCCTTTGATCAGCCTCAGATGATCTCAGTTTACAGACACTAATTTAATCATTCACCAACAGGTAAATAAATCTTTGCTTTTTGATAGTCTCTGACTGTAGTATGAGGGATAAGGGACCATAGAAATGTGGCCATCATCAAACCATGTATAATGTTTTTTAAACTTTCAAATTAATATACAGAACTTGGTAGCTGACAGTTCACTATCATGAACAGGAATCACAACTACTTTCCAGACTGTCAGGATTACTCTGCCACCTGACATCACTTGAGGCAAATGGTTGTACCCCTGAAAATCACAGGATCAGCCGTGATTTTGATCAAGATTGTTGATCTTGATCTCTCAAAGACTCTGAACATCCATAGCAAAGACATCTTCCTCTTCTCCAAAGGAAATAAGATGGGCAGCAAAAATCCATAGAACAGATAAATAATTTCATCCCTGTACTTTAGATCATTACCTTTACTTATTATTACCCTAATTTTACTATGTAACTACCTTTTACTGCCCATATTATTTTACCTTGACAAAGCAATTTATTGGTTTGACAAACTTCCTAAACACTTGTAACAATTTCATTTCACAGAAGCAGTGTTTTTCTTTGTGTAGTCCTTCTCTGACAATAGAGAATTATTGTACCATTTTAATAGCATTATTCACAGCAACTCTTGTGATAGGATAGGTAATTCATGGTATAAACAAGCTAAACGTGGTTTAATGCATATATTCTCCAGAAAATTTTGTCTCTCTGATTTCCTCTGCTAAAATGTTCACTGCCACCAATTTGTTTGATGGAGAGCAAGTCTCGTGAGGAGCTCTGAGGGAGCTGGCATTGTTCAGCCTGAAGAAAAGGAGGTTGAACATTATTGCCCTCTACAGGAGGCTGACAGGAGGTTGTAACCAGGTGAGGTCAGTCTCTTCTCCCAAGGACCAAGTGATAAAAAAAGAGGAAACAGCCTCAAGGGAGGCTTTGCATCAAGGCAGGTTTAGACTTGACACTAGGAAAAAATTCTTCACCAAGAGGTGGCCGGCCAGCCATTGCAATCAGCTTCCCAGGGAAGTCAGGAAGTCACCTTCCATGGAGGTATTTCACAGACCTATAGATGTGACATTTAAGGACATCGTTTAGTGGTGGACTTGACAATGCTAGGTTTACAGTTGGACTTCAAGATTTTAAAGGTCTTTTTCAACCTGAAGTATTTCATGATTATATGTCCCTAAGAGATACGGTATTTAGCACAGCTCACCTGTGGAGGAAGCAGCACCTTAAGAAACAAGTAGGGCTTCACTATGAGAAAGACATGTTCGTCCTTGTATGTTTTTCCAACATGCCCTTGCATCTTTTCACAACAGTATACACTTGTTAGCAATATGCGTTCATGACACCCAGACTGGAAACATGCACAGCACTGAATCAGTGACTTCTTTTGCATTGTTCTGCTACCCTTATTCTGCAAGAGCTTCCTCTGTGTTCACAAGACAGCTCTGCTATTGCACTGGAAAACTACACAAAAAGCTAGTCCTGTATTTTTTTATTGTGCTTCATATTCGTACAACTGGTGGTAAATAAGCAGCATAGAGAAGTGACCCAGAAGGCATGGTTGGGACCTCTCAGGAGACCAGTGCGACAGCTGGAGATACCCTGAAGGCTGGATGTGGTGATATGTGCAGTCAGGCTTCAGCAGCAGCCTTGTGTAACACCAGGAACTGTAACAGTGGCTTGGGCTCTTCGCATCAAAAGAGTGCTGCTGTCTAACTTTCACCTACCTGAAAAAGGCAGCAAATAACAGAGCTGACTGCTTACCCCAGAAAGCTAAGGTGTCTGCTGATGTTGGTACCCAGGCTTTTAGCCCAAGCAGGCATGCCACTTCATAAAGCCTTCATGGCTCAGGCCATGGAGGTGCTTCTGCTGAGAGCTGATCAGGATAGTCAGCAGAAGCTGGGCTCAGTTTTCATTTCAGCTTAAAATTGTTTGCTTTGGACTGGGGGCACAGCAAGAGTTATTAAGCTATCAGCTGATCCATTTCACCACATGCCCCCATGCCCTCCCTCCCCAGACAAGCTTGCCTATGGCCAGCATGGCTGGGTGAAACGCCCTGTCTGTGCCAGTGGAGGAGCATCCCCACACCTGGGCTCACCAGGGCAATGTCAATGAGATGGTGTGTGATGGGCTGGGGCTTCAGAGCCCAACGGGTCATGGCAGGCTCCCTGCTTCACCTCCCCTTTTATCAGCAGATCTGCCTCTGCCAAGCCACCCAACCAGCCATTGTCAAGACTGTTAACTTTCCTTCAGAGTATTTTAATTAGGTAAATAAAAAAATGGTAATTAAATCAACATTACGTAATGTGTTTCTGATTTGTAATCTCATTTAAATTAATTAACTGACTCAATCCTTGTTTAGTTTTTAAACTGCCCTAGTTAAGAAGTGGAGCTCTGGGAGTAAATTCATTTTTTATGTAGTTGAAAGAAATTCAAGGACCTAGAAGAATTTATGAGAATGAAAATAGCAATATGCATAGTAAGATTTTCAGCTTTATAGCTCATGCATAGATTTATCTTTTTAATTTAAATTCCTTTGTCTATGTGACATAAGTCACAACATTTATTTATTCAAAATATTTCTTATACAATTTATAAAGACCATATGTCGCTCATATTGAAAGCTGAACAAATTTCCCCAGCTGTGTTATAAGTTGTGCATGGAATATATACATATCTATGTATGCACGCACACACACACACATATTTTTAAGTTAAGGGTTACATTTTTTCATGGCCTGAAACAACTATTTCCCATACCTCATAATATTAGTTGAGCTCTTTTTTGACATGTACATTAAGATGAGATTTACACAGGTATCAAGCCACATGTGGGTGAATGTGAAAGAATGACATTTCTTTCCAAAAGTTGTTGGATTCAGTAGGAAAAGATGAGATATGAATGCTTAATTTTCTCCATCTGGAGGATACTGTGGATACTAATATAGTCAGAAGTTAGTTTTGGAAACCAAGAAGACCTTTTAAATCAAGGTATGTTTCATAAAGGGCTTTTTTCACTCATTCTTCAGAAAATCAAAAACGAAATGTAGAACACAGTGGAAGATTTACTGTGATGTTTAGGGAAGGAAGAAATTATATGCTAGGCTATGTTAATTTAAAAGTTTATATTTGCAAGCAAATACTAGGAATTTCCTTGCATATTCCCTCACCTTAATAATAACTGATCACTTTTTTCTGTTCTGTAAGACAGGGTTGGCCCTGATGTATATGCAATGTATACTCCTGAGATCTTTACAAAATCAGAATCAGTTTACAGAATCAGTTCGGTTGGAATAGAACTCTGAGATTATTGATTCCACCCTATGATCCAATTCCACCTTGTTAGATAGACCATGGCACTAAGAGACAGATCCAGTCTTTTCTTAAACACATGCAGGGATGATGACTCCATCACCTCCCTGGGCAGCCCATTCCAGTCTCCAACCACCCTTTCTGTGAAGAAAATCTTCCTAACATCCAAGCTGAACCCACTACACGGACTCTGGCTTCAGGGAAGCCGATGCACATTTTACCACTGAGTCCCATGCAATCGGGATTTCATTTTCTATTCAACTGTAGAGCAGGAAAGCAAAAAGAGCTCAGAGGGATAAAATTCACATTTCCACTACATAAGACAACATTCTTGGGCCAGGGATAATGATGACAGGACTAAGACAAAATCAGTTTTTTTAACATGAGTCACAGACAGAACTTGTTAAAATCAATGAAAAGTTGCTCCAGCAAGTTTTAGATGAAGCACTTTATGGTAAATTACAGTTTAAAAGGAAAAAAAAAAGCATAGTTCAACATACACTGTTGGACAGATCTGCATTTTTTTTCTTCGAAGTGCATTGCATTCTCCACTAAATCATACAGTAATAAAAGACAGATTCCTCAGCGGTTCAGAAATTTACAATCGTATGCTACTTAACTTACTTCTAAGAGACATGGGGCATAAGGAACGCCATAGTTCTGTGGATCCTCAAGTAACACATTTTTTTATCAGAGATCTTTGTGAAAACAACGTCTCAAATGGAAGTATATACACATGTTCTTTATAAAGTGGTTTAATGTAGTCTGCTGTAATGTAAAAGTTCATAGATGAAATATTCACCAATTTGCCTATCCATATTCACTCACACACACACATACACACACATACACACACAATTAAAACAAACTAACCATGACAAAAGAAAGATTAAATCTATTTATGTGCACTAAGTAGGTAATATACAAGACCTGGCTGAAAAACATCACCCCAGCTTTTCATGCAAGTGGTTCAAAGCTTGATAGTAATTGCGTGTGTGCTCACAGGCACCCTGTTTATACACAAGCTCGTAACAAATGATGAGAAAGTACTGAAGCAATAGTGATAAAAAAATTATGACCTACATATCAATTTTCTCTCTACTTTGACCTTTTACAGTAAATAAAAATTAGAAGCACCTAGTCATATGATGTGCCCCAGGAGACTTTAAAACGTAGGACTGATTTAGCATGCAAATGTATGACCAATTCGGTTTTGAGTTTGGGCAGCAATGTTCTGCAAATGAATGCAAGGAATTTTTTTTAAAGCATGTAACTTGAAAAGGAAAAAAAGTTATCTTGGTTTAAACCATGTAAACCATGACTTTCAAGTTTAATACAAAGCAAATTTAAAGAACATTTTTCCCACAGGTTCCTCATCTCCTACTAGCAACAGTACTGCTGCTGCTGTCATATTGGTCAAAAGCTATTATAAAAGTATTAAATCCTATTTGATCATATTCATTTGTGCCTGCCCAACATAACTCTGGAGTTTTGTGGCCAATATCACATGGCAGCATCTGTTTTGAAATTTTGCAATTTTCACTGGATATTACACATCCCTTTTAAGTGATTTCTAATTTCCCAAACTTTCTAATCATCTATCTAGATGAAGTCCCCTGACAGAGACTATTGTACCTGATATGTACAATACCAGCTCCAGTACTGATTTTAAAATATGCTTTCCGATTCAGCATACAGCAGAGGCTGATTTTGCTCTTTCAATTTTTTTTTATTTACAAAAGTTGGCACATGTTCTTGTAGTAACTAAGGGTATTATGTACTTGAAAAAAGGATACTACTTTTTTTATCTAAAACAACAGATGTATGGATTCACATTCCAAGGCTTTCATTTTTATTGCTTACTAGTTCATGGGGGTTTTTTGCATGAGTAAAAATTGAGTGCTAATTAAGGGGGCGTTGAGGGTGGGGGGAGATTGAGGGCGAACAAAAACCCTGACTCGAAATTCTTGCTGTACCTGGTAATTTGACAGTGCCTTGAATACTATTTAACCATCCACTGTTTCTAAGGTTTATTTTCTTACCACTACTCTATCACAGCAGGACCTTGAAAAAGTTATCAAGACTGGTTTGGTCTGAAGCTATAAAAAAAAAAGTCTTTGGAGTTAAAAAACCTTGTACATGTTTATTGAAAATGTGTCAGAAACTCAAGTTTCAGTCTGTGTATACAGTAGAAAGAGTTGTGCCACCCAGCAGCTCCAAGACATGAAGCCAAAATGAGTAACCTTAGATATTCAGCATGTCTACTATAACTGCAGATTTATTTAGATTCTTATTAAAGGCCCTTTAATACTAAAAAAATAACTTTTTGCTAGCTAAATATAAGAAATAAAATTAAATCCAAACAGAACTCTCCATTTTAATAACCCCTTATATTCATGTATTTGTGCATGTATGTGTGTGTGTGCAGAAGTTATAAATTCATATAGATTCAGGGTTATCTTACTTATAGCCAATATTTTGGTCTTTGAGAAGGGGGAAATCTAATGGGTTAAACATGTTAACTTTCTTGTGCACTACTGAAAGAACAGGGATAAATGTGAACAACAGCCCTTTCACAATAGCATTCCTTACAGAAATATTCAAGATTTTTCAAAAAGCTTTAGAGCAAAAAATAGCAGCATCATACTTGCACTGCCTTTCTTCTGTGAACAATACTAATAATATGCCTATTGTGCACTCATATATAGCAGGTTCAAGATTCAGTTTAATACCTTATGTGTATTCAGGCCCCTTGGCAACTCTGTTTTCCTGAACAAATGGGTTAAAAACATGTGACCTGAACGAGTTAGATGAGACACAATGTACTGCACAATAGTTCAGTAGTATGCACTGAAATTATGGCAGACCTTTTTATGTCTGATTTCAAGACTGATTTCAACAATACTCTAATGGTAACCTGCAAACTCAGATTTTACTTAACCTTCCTCCCTTCTGTCTGTCTCTTCCTGCTCCACACAAATACACAACACACCTTGTGTGATTCTGAAATTAGAGTATTATTACAACTCCCTTTTTAGCCCAGTGTTTTTTTGGTGTGGTTGCTACCAACACTCCAGAGCAGTGTAAAGTCAATCTGTCTGTGCTGCTTGAGCAACTTAAAGTGAATTCAGAAAAGTGTGCAATGCCAAATCTAGACTTCATTCACATCAGTCTAATTTTGAGCAGTTCAGGTTTCCATGTAGTAGCTAGAATTTGTATTGTTATGCAGATGAGACGAATTGGCTAGTTTGACATTAAATTTTACACTTATGAACAGTTGCATTAGGCAAATCTCCAAAGCCCCAAAATGCTTTTATCCTTTCTAGTAGTTTTCCAGGGGGTGTTGTACCTCTGAATAACAACTGTATCCCTTTAATGCCCACTTAAAATCCAAGAACATGGGAAAATACAATTCTTACATGAAATTCACCTTGGCCTAGGGCTGTGTTTCTCCACCCAGTGGGTGTGACTGACAGGCAAGCATTGAAGAGGGCACACTAGTAAGTCACACGTCACACTTGTAAAAAACAAACCAAAAAAACCAAAACAAACCAAAAGAAAAAAAAATTTAAAAAAAGGGCACTGATCACCAGACAGAGCACAGTTAAGTCTGCTGATCAGCAGTCCTCCTAGATTGCTTCCCCCCTTGCCCCCGCCTCTGAAAAGTGTGAAGCTGCACCATAAGCATAAGCACTTTTCATGTGATGCTCTTCAGTTCAATGTCCCACATTCCCTTCCACATGTGGAAGGAGAACGGAGGTATGTGCCCTGTCTGCAGTAGAGCAATGCAACATCAGGGTTGGTAACAGAAGCACTCCACCAGCAGCAAAACAATCTCCAGAAACTAAGCACAGACCAGCACACAGTTTGGCCAATTTTTCTAAAGTGATCCTGTCATTAGTCTTCTGACATACACAATCACTAAAATTAAATCTGTGTAACAACATTAAAGCACATTCCATATCAAGTCAGTTTGTCTGCTCTAAGTCTAAAGCCTTGTGTCCCCCCTGGAAACACTAGCAATATTGTATGGACGCTTTCTTCTATTTTAATCAAATGAACAATGAAATCACTTCCATATTGATAACAGCACGATGTAAGCGTTCAGGAGATGGAAACAGCACATGAAGACAGATAGCCATGGCAATAAGAGTCAAACTAAAGCTTTATATCAAGTTTAGTCTAGAGGTTACCACACTTAGACAGTATATAGGAGACAGCCCAGAAAACATCACTCTAGGAAGACAGCTAAGCTTGCAAACTACAGAGTTTTTCACATATCATTTGGCTCGGTCACAGCAAGTGCAGGTATCTTTGCATGGTTCTCACCTACACCATTTCAAACAACACACCACAGCCTAACATTAAGTTCATGTAGAATACAGCAATCACATAAGGATCTCTTAGCAAAGGCATATGTCAACACCAAAAGGATAGCTGCCTTCCCAAATGTATTAGTATGTCTATTTTAATAAGCAGCAGATGGAAAAAAATGTAATCAGTATGTTGCAGCATTACAAAAAAAAAAAAAAAAAAAAAACTAGACTAAACACACATAAAAAAATTCGCATGTCAAAAAATAACACATCAAATTATAAGGCATGAAAAAAGAAGTGCACTGATTTTAGGGCAGAACAAGGCAAATTCTCTGGACTGTATCTTTCCATGAGATTAGTAGGGGAGAGTGACAGAAAACTGACATATTTTTTTCATCCAGGCAGCTGTCCATAAGCAATATTTGATGCTAGAAAGGGCACAGTTACCCCATTAAAGATATTGGCAGCTCCATTTACCCAAAATCTAGGTCTATAATTAACTTTAGGCATACTGTTTTGTTAAAGATTTACTGAATTGTTGAACAGTTAAAGATTTACTCTAAGATAACTTGCAACCACCTGTATGAACACATTCTTTTTGCTGTCTTTTTGCATTGTCTCTCTACCTTCTTTGTGCCATCATCATATGCCTTGGAATATTCTTCAAAGCTGCAATTTTTGCAGTGTCCAGGAAGACATTTTTATTTAAACAAACTAAAACCACCAAGAGTTGTACAGGTTTCTTGCTTATCTGAATAAGAGACGATCCAGTGCTGCTTATTATGAAATGTCTATTGCTGAAGGTGTCCTTGTGTTTTGTTTTATTTTCCTTCTCACCATTATTTTAAGGAAACACCTTCTCTTTAAGGGTGTGTAGGATAGGGGAAAGGCTGAGAGAATGATAAGTAAAGTGAGTAGTTTCCTTTGAAGACTGACTGAAAAGTAAGCTGTGCTTTGCTACCTGGGCTTTGTTGAATCATCTGAACAGAAGGCTTACCCTACAACTGTGCAATTTTAAAACTCATGGCCAACAGTCATTCTGCATTCAAGGCTACTATTATCAACCTTAGTGTTTAGTTTAAAACTTGGAGGTTGAAGTAATAGACTAATATCATTATCATGATAAGAACATTACAGGAATAGAAGTGGTAGATATGTTTTTCTGCTTCTGTCTCACAAGGTGAGGAGAGGCTGAACCACAATCAGGAAAACAAATTATATTCTGGAGAAAATATACAAAATCATACAGTTCAGGAATTTTCAGATTTATCTTGATGAACTTTAGCTTCTGTACATCTACATACTTACTATTAGAATTTTCCAATTATAAATATTAAAGAAAGCCTAATTTTCTTAGTGGTTACAACAGGGTCACAGATATTAGTGTAACTGCAGATCCAACTGCAGAGATCTGTAGTACTAAATTCCAGATGAACTTGGCTCCTAAACACAATAAAAGAGCAAGAGTAAGCAAAACCAAGTTGGGTAAGGAAGGGGAGAGACATAAATTCAAAAAACCAGGAGGTTAATATATATATTTAGTACTTGGAATTCCATAAGAGGAATTTCAAGATAAGTTCATTGCTTCCTGCCCTCATGAGCATTTTGTAGAACTATAATCTACACACTCTTTTGAAAAAATTTCTCTGTATGCCTGTCTCAGCCATGTGGTGTGTACTTTCCATTTAGACAAATACAGAAGAATAGAAGGGAAATACAAATGTTGGCATAGGTGATTTCAAGCCTTAGTTGTTTGACCTTTTTGAATAAGCTTTTGGCATCTGTGACTTGGCAGGCAGAATGCAGGCCAAGCCAGAACAAAGAGGAAGACAGGAAGCAGAAAGCTGGCCATGTCTCCTTGGCAGTCAGCATTGCAACAGGGTGAAAAACCATGTTGTTGCCAAACCAGAAACAGTGGGGGAAGCCCAGATAGTTGGCAAGTCACATACGGCTGTATTGTACATCCTAAACACTAAATGCTTGATAAACTGAAGTGCTATACCGGAATCTAATCCACTCTTCTGCTCTACAGGGGAATACTTCATTTGCCCTTGTTTATGTGTTTTCTAAGGAACTGAAATAGCATTGTTACTATCATCTATGGGCTGGCAGGGTAAAATCTTGCTGCTACCATATGAGCATAAGCTTTCCAGTATCTTTCTAAAGAATCCACTAAGACACTGCTAGAGCATGGAATCCCCTTCACACATGTCCCTGTTTTGCCCCCAGCCCCCAGTCCTGATGATTCAAGCTGTCAAGTAGCTTCAGGAAGCATTGGCAGCAGACTGCGTATTGTGGCAAACTGCATTTACCACTTTGAAAGTAGATTTTTAATTCTTGCCATATCAGCTGAGCAGTATTTCACATCCAGCCTTTGTCCAAAAATTATGTAAACACTCATCTTCAAACCTAGGATGAGAAAACAGCTTTGGTTTTGCATACTCTCAAACACCTGAACAAAGGAAGGTTGTTTTGGGCTTTTCTGTGGGTACAGTTCCCACCCTGGGCACCAAATTTAGTAGGTCACTTCCAGCCCTGTGCTCTGCAGATTGCAGGCTGTTGCAACCTGGGGCAGTGCAGCCGTGGTGCTCATTGCCTCAAAGGAAGCAGTGGGAACATTGCCAACATGTGCAGAGGGAGGACTATTATAGATGTTTCCTCCATTGGTTAGTCAAGGTTCCTGCACCTTCAGTGGACTTCAAATTTCAAAGGGGACATAGCAGAGCGTGGCTCATGTTGCTCTGTTACCCAGGAAGGTCTGGCTCCCTCCTAGATATGGAGATTGTCTTCCACACAGGAGACCCTCAGCAGCTGTACAGGGACTCGGCCCTCCCAGAGTGGTACAAAATCACCTTGTGCAAAACCAGCTGTTTAGGAGGCTTATTCATAGAGGAAAAAATACATGGACTATTTTGTCCCCAAATATCACCCATGGGTCGGTAAAGCCTTAGGAAGGGAGGCAGCAAAGGAGATTGCATTTCATACAGATCTTTATTTACCAATAACCTAATAAAGTACTGGTGTCAAAGATAACTGATAAACAATCTCTTTGTAGGTGTGGAATGCATTTCTCACTGTCCTTCAGATGTTTCATTCCTGTGGCCAGGCTTTTACTATCTTGATTACATTTTATTTTAACACCAATGAATTACAAAGCATGATTTTTAAAATGTTGATTCTGCCTTTGGGCCATGACCAGAATTCTCACAGACTCCCAGGGCCAAATAAAGGAGAAAATAAAGATCCCACTCATCACAGCCCTTTGCCGCTGAACTGAATTTTTATTGTTCACGAAAAGGCCAAAATCTATTAAAAGGTTTCATACTACTCCCAAAAGCACTCTGTTCTTTACTGTAATTACACTCTAATCACAACAATGCTGAACAAATGTGTTCCTTAATAGATGAGAGAGCACTTAAGAAAAACAGATCATTCCAATTTATCAGCAAAATTGATTGATTGATTGATTGATTGATTGATAGAAAGTAAGATGATTTTAAATTGAAAGCAATGATCACTTCCTACAATAGGAGTGTAAGAAAATGTCTTGTGATCATGCAGGACAAGAACTTATTCTGGATTCCTGCAGTAACCAATTTTATGGGATCCCATACCTAAACTATATTCCGTTCCTCACAGCTAGTCCTTATAGCTCAACAGGTAGCAGAGAGAATTATCCTTACAACTAGGTCCTAGCTTATGTTCAGTGTCTGCTTTTGCTGACCTTCTTCAAATACTTTTTTAATATATCTATGCTGTTATGCCTTAGTAATTACTACTTAATCACATGCATGTGATGTCTACTAGAAACAAGTAAATTAAGAAGCTCTTTTTCTTCTTGATGGCCTTTCACTCACATTTACAACCAAACTTCCTGGAATCCATTAAAAAATTATGTAGTTAATTTCACTGAGTTGTCTTTGGGCTATAACACACCCATTTAAAAACTTTCTGGCAAACTATGCCCTCAGTCTTGTCACTTTTCTATCTACTTGCATACTTTCCCTTCCCTCATTTGAAGTTCAAAGCAAAAATACTTTAACCAATCCCCAACAAGTTTCTGCATGTCAGCTGTAAAGGCACTTTCTTGTCCCTTACCAGTCACCCCACTGCCTCACACCACCACGTCCTGGCCCCACACACAAGGAAGCCAAAGCTGAATGCTCTGGGGCAGAGACCAACATCCAGACTGCTGTGGGACTATCAGAAGCCTTCACTCTGCTGCTGCTACTGCATAATTAGCAATAAGTGGCTTGGCCTGGAAATACAAATGTCAAAATTAACTTAACAAGACAGCTTCTTCTTGGCTGCCCATCCAAGTTTCATAACTAAAACCTCAACATAGTTTGAAAAAAAAATCAACCAACAAACAATCAGTCCCAATCCTCAGTTTGTCCAAACTGAAGTGATCCTTTGAATCCTGAAGTCTGGCACACCTAGAGAACATGCTAATCTGATTCTGTGACTGTGTTTTATCTGTGTTGCCTAGTTCCTGAATACAGAGCCTTCCAGACCAGGGACAGCCCATCTGACATGGTCTGATCCCTCAGAGAACTGGGGAGATACTGTGAGGGAGGACTCCACCTTTTGGCCTTTCAAAGTCACACTTTTCATTCCCACAAAATGCAAAAGTTATTAGAGAGAGTTACTTTAATTTATTTGATAGTCAGTGAAAAGATTTTATCTAATATGCCATTTTATATTATAAAATATTAACCAACTTTAAAAAGCCAATTAACTCATCTCATTATAAAATACTGCAACCTCCAGCATTCTGGAGTTTTCAGGAAAGGCTCTTTGGCTGCTTTTGCCATCTAAGACTGAATAATGCTTGTGATTGGAAATTATTTTTCTTTTACTCTATGAGAACAATTACTGCAGCTATCACACAATTATTGCAATTATACTTGTAAAGACTGCTGTTCAGAGCTATTCTCTGTAGCACCATTTTGCAACACCAGGAACATTTGTCTTTTCTAATGATCACCACCAGCACAAATGTCCTTTTGTAGCTCTTTAAGTGATTTCATTTCTTTCTATTAATATCCTGTTACTTGCTTTGGGAAAAAGCAAAGGAGACAGGCCCCAATTAATATATACTTTTAAAGCAAAAGCTTTTAGTGAAGCCAGAGTTAAGGCATTTTAAAACAGGAATTGACACTTCCCTTTACAACAGCCTAACATTTTCAATGTGCCTTGCTAAATGGATAGAAAGCCCCCAAAATACTTCAAATCTGTGTTTCATAAACTGTACTCTAAGAGAAGCAGCAATAAAGTTTATTGCAGACCTAAAGTATCTGCATAAACCCGGTTAATTGAAAAGTGGGTGGAGAGGGCTGCCAAATTAAATGTTTACATTAGCACAGCTGTATTGTAAAAACATTCTGCCCCCTGTGCTTTGTAATTATAAGATATTTCTGGACTGTGTATCTCTGCAAAGTTTATCTCTACTGCCAAGAGTGTTTTGGCACAGAGTGTCTGCAATTTTTGGCAGCCAGAGAGCTCTCAGCACAGGCAGTTTCTAAAATGGCTGCCAAGCAGTTATCCCGAAATGTCGTCGATCCAGTGTCGTCCTGCATGAAGGGCAAAAGCCAAAACTGGTTCTAAAACCATCAGATTGTTTTAACTTAGGCAAGGAGCTGGTTTTCCAGACACGAGTGGGACCTGGCACAGCCAGTCAGTCACACCAGGCTCACCAGTACACTGTGCAGAGCAGAGGGCTAGAAGACATGCTGACTGCTCCACACATCCCATCACTGGGGAAAAAAGGGGGGAGGAGGGGTTTCCTGAAGGGAAGCTTACTTTATTGTTTTAAATTATGCACAACTCGTCATATGCTTCCCCTGTGCCAGGAGCACACAGGTTGGGACATTTGCAAAGTACAGCTAGTCTGTGCTCAGGCACAAGGCACCAGCAAAGCCTCACATGCTTTATATTTATACCTCCTTCACACTGATTGCATTGGCCAGCTTTTAAAGAAAATCCCTGTCTTTTCCAAACAACCAGCAACATGTACAAAACCCTTCCAAACATCTCAAACCTTTGCTGTGACAGTCTCTATTTTATTTGAGATGGACCTCCTCATCAAGATACACCACCCTTAGGCAGAATTAGAAAACCTTACCTATCCTGTCCCAGGCCTGTATAATAGACAGAAGAGTTCTCTCTCATTGTGTCCAATGTCAAGACAAATGGAAATTGAGAGATTCCTTAGGCCTTGTACTCTGCTTTAACCATAACTGTACACAACCAAAGCTAAGGCATTTCATTGCCTTCCTATCCCTTGCTGAGCAATTTCACAAGATTCTGGTGGTTTGGATAATGACAGCTGACACTCGAGTGCATCATGATTTTTTCACTGAATTTTCTTTATAAAATAAAACTCTACAGGCCTTTTAGCATCACTTCAAATTAAAAAAATAAAATAGGAACTGTCCACACCAGAAAAAAATATTCCATTACTAGAAGAATCACAACCTTACAGACACTAAGCGAATACAAAGCTTGTCTTGTGGGTGCTGCCCCTATCTATTTATGGTCCTAAGCCTCCCTATCAACTATCATTATATAATAACATCTGAATAGGACCTTTTTGTGAAAATGCTAGTCAACTGATCCGTGAAATGCTTATTGCCCATGGCCACATTGCATCAGAAGACTTTGTATCAACCCCAGTCAATTATTTATATAGCTATATTTTATTTTAAATCCTTTCTACTCTATTGAGAAATTTTTGTACCACTAAATAGAGAGGACATTCACTTTGATTGTTATGTCCACTCAACATGCTTCTGAATTAAGTGACTTTTACCTCTGTTTAATTTGTAATCAGGGTCGAAGTCACACAACTGTGTAATACTGATGTCCTTGTAAGGTTCCAGTGAGCTGGGGTTAAGGTTCCAAAGAGCATCTCTTCTATTAATATTTAATAAGTGTATCTCCAAACTACTCTCTACCAAAAAAAAAAAAAAAAAAAAAAAAGGAACACAACCAGCAAGGGACTATATCTACAACTCAGCTATGCAAAGGGTCATCTTCAAAAAAATCGCACCATTTTCTGTATCTTATCTGCTGCTTACAGCCTCTACAAATGAAGCTTCATCCTGTAAATATCATGCCACTCTTCTTCCTTTCAAACACACACACGTATTTCAAAAATAAATATCTACCTATTCCCCATTTCTCATCCTCACTGAGCTAACATCACACTTTGAGTTAAAACACTGAAGAAACACGGACCATTTTCCTCTATAGAAGCACTGGGTACTTTGTTTACTGAGGATCCCAAAACTTCCCCTGGACTGAAAGAAATATTGAAAATTCTCAAGATTACAATTCTGTTTATTTATGAGAGACAAAAACCAGATATACAACAACAGTTTTGTCCAGCTCAAATTCTAGGGTCTCACTTTATCTGACCATTCTGATACCAGGCCAATGACTTGAGATAAAGATATACTCGGCATGTAACTCAGCACCATCATGCTATAACCAGTAAGAAAATGAGACTGCACCCCCAGTCCCTGGGTTCTTCATGCTGCTGGCAAACAGGTTTACTAAATCCAAGGAGAACAAATTTTACTTATTCCATCTTTAAAATTTCAGTGAAATTCCATTTATAGTATTAAGAAATATTACATTATACTCATGTTCTACTTTTAATGCTGTAGGAAACATCCCAGTATCTTAGCAGTATCTTAACAGTTCCACTTGTATATTTAAAAAGGCTCTACCAAACGTGGTAGACATGGTCACATTTTCACTGGTATATGGTTTGCTGAAGTATTCAAAGGAAAGAAGGATCAAGATGTATTTTATTATTTACACTTACTCCTACATGATCTACCTTTTGTTGAAAATTTTCGACACAGGAAAACTCAGAGTATTTCCTCTATTGGGAGCATCGAGTTTTATGTGTTATGAATAACACATCCACTTTCCCTGCATTCCTTAGCTGATGGCTGGAATTTATGCCTAAATTCCATAAAAACCTGCTAGAAGAGAACACGGAATTGTACTTAGATCTAAAACATGAGGGGGCAAAACTTATCATGAGATAATTCTGGGTTTTGCATCAAATTATTATTTGTTTATTCTACACATCCAGAGATTCCTAATCTTGCCTGAAGTGTACAAAAGCTATATGCAAGAAGAAAGTTGCATAGATAGATGCTTGAAAGTCAAGGAGTCAAGGTGTCACAATCAGTGTTGGCAATATGGTTTATTTCTTAGCACTCTAAGCCATATGCATTTTAGTTAAAACATTTTAGTTTTTGTCATCCTTTCTTAAGATTCTTAAAATGAACCTAATGTCACAAATATTCATGCTTTGAAGGCTTTATATAAACTTAGAAAGAAGCGAGATTCATGCTGTACTGATACTCATGCAGCACTTGTGCACATATGTATGTGCAAAATTAAACCAAAATTCCATATTTTGCAAACAGAATCTCTATTAGCATAAGGGTACCTCCCTTTTATATGGGAAATATATTCTTGAGTCCAAATCTTCAACTGGAGATGATCTACCAAATGAAGCACCTCTTTGAGGGCATTGTTCACTAATCACATACACATATGGCCAGCTTCAGTTGAGTTAGGCTGTCCACAATAGACAGTTACTGTACAAGAGGTTAAAGGGAGGAGGAATCTAGGCTGAACTACACATGGGATTCTGAAGCACATTCCTACAACAATACTACATGCATCACCCACAAACCTAAAATAATCACTGCAGCACTCTTCAGTAAGGGTCCCCAGCATATAGTTTTTCCATCTCAAAGTATTTTTTCACAGGAAGATAGTGTAAACAAAATTCACAATATCATTCTTTTTTGATACCAAGGACTGTCCTTTATGATTCACCTTATACCTGCAAACCATTGTCATCTTCTTTGCTTAAAATACATGCAAAGCATGACTGCTTTCTAAGAGACCAAGCTTTGAAATTTTCAAGTCCAAATGAGAGGCCTGACAGCAGAATGAAAACTTTTATGGGAACTCAACAGTTGTCAACATGTGCTAATATAAAAAACTATTTAAACAGACTGAGGCATTTTTATTTAAAGTTTCTTCTTTGCTACTAATTCTTCATTCCATCCCTATTGAATTTCACTTCCACATTTCTTTCTGTATTTCCTATTTTTATCTTCATTAAATTTGTGATGATTTTTTTCCCTGAGAGTATTCATAGGTTTTAGAAAAAAGCATTCAGGGACTGGAAATTGGGATACTTTTTAGTGAACAAGGACCCTAAATGATCACTTTTATTTCATAATGATGGAAGGAAAAGTAATGAAACAGCCTCATTTTAAAAAGCATTCACATATCTTTATGCAATGAACCATCTCTGTTCTTGTTCCCAAGCATTAGAATCTCTTGAGAGTATTATCTACTTAGTCTTACCTACATCACTGTTTGAGTGAATTCTAAATTTTAAAGATTTGTAAGAGGAGCCATCGCCTGTTGGGAAGAAATGTTTGCAGAATAACACTTAAATCATATCAGACAACCAGCCTACCAGTAACTGACTTCTGGCATTAATTTTGAAGCTATTTACATTATGTTAGCTCTTAATATAGTGTGTACAGATTGACTATGTCTCCAAGGCCATGTAGTCTTCACAGTCTTTTATGGTAAAGTCCAGCCAGAAGCTTTCAGTACTTCTTTTCCTGCATGGGAAAGGGGTACTCCCAGGGCCAAAGGTGGTGCTAGCACGGAAAGGAACATTCACGACACAAATTTAATATCCTTGCAGGGCAAAGTCTTGCATTATGAGAACAAATATACAAAACTGTCATTAGCAAACATTAGGAATATCATTGTCAAAGACTTAACATTTACTAGAAGGCAATTGCTTGAAAACCTGGTTTTAATTGTGCATACATATTTTTATTCATTAAAATGAGCAACCAATAAAATCCCACACTATGGTGTCCTAGCCTCATAACACATTAATAAAGTTTCTTAAAGGTTTTGGCAGGTGGCCAGCACAGTCCATTAACTCCTTGCAAGTTGTAAAAAGAAGTAAAGTCATTTTGGGCTGCCTTGTGGTTATGAATGAAACAGCAGGCAGTCTGTATGGAAACGTCACTTTGGATATGGCATTGGTAATGGATGCTTTGCTGTTCAATCAAAGCAGCATGGGGATAAGTTAATGCACTGAATCACAATCTAAATCCTGAGGAACTGCAAAACTAATTTAGTTAAAAGTGGAAGGAAAATACGAAAAGGTTCCAAGTTATGAAGCTCTGTGCATTTTCCTAGTAGGCTATCACATTGTAACAGGGTAAACTTGCCCACTGTGAAACCAAATACAGTAACTTATTATACAATTAGTTTTCAATTATTCTAATGATTCTGCAAGGCTGCTTAGTAAGATCAATCACATTTTGGGCATTACTTTTAGCAAGTAGCATAATCAAATAAACTACCATTTTGCCTTATCTTACCCTTTTCTCTCTGAATGTTCAAAACATTTTAATTTCCTTGTTTTCTTCTTTTACACAAAGGAGCATAAATAACTTAAGCAATTGGTAACTAAGTGGCTGTCTTTAGCTCTGTCAAACAATTTGAATTAAAGTGCTATACTTTCCCCTTAAGCTTTATGCTACCATCTGTTCGCCCTTTTCATAACATTACAAGCATTTGGTTTTGGAGAAGGGATTTAGTGTTTTGCATCCTTTTTAGAGCAAAAGGCAAATTTGAATGGTGGTGAGCATTTTAAGAGCCAACAAGATTTTCCAAGCAAGGCAACAAGTAAGCTGTAGGATTAGAGCATTTTCCTTAAGGTGTGGCCAGTCTTTCCTCTTGCCTTATCATAAAACATCAACATGTACTTTTTGATTAAAAACATATTCTGAAAAAACAGCATATTGAAGAGGTTTTTATAAGGAACAGTAAACGGAAAACAACTTGTGGAACAAAAGACTGTGCGCTCCTTAGCAAAACAACTAGAATGCCACAGACTGTTCATTGATGCTGTAATAATAGTTTTGGGTATTTTGATGATAAATTAAAATTAAAAACTTGAAGGTTACATGAAATTTCCAGTGTGCAAACCTCCCTGAAGGATTTGGGAGGGACAACCAACTAATGAGCTGGAATGATATATTAATCCTTTACCTCTGACAACCCAGTGCAAATGTGGCTTAAATCAAAAATACAGTTGTTTTTCTAGCACCTAGTGGGACTTTTCCACACTACAAAACCACAAAATATGTGAAAATTAGCAGTATCTTCAGAGAATGCCAAGTAGTGAAATAGATGGGTTCTTGAGGCCAAGGGGGAAACCCAACAGACCTCACTAGAAAAGCTTACAAAAGCTTACAAAACAACTTTGACACAACTATGTAAAATTCTTTCTGATTTAGCTGCCACTGGGCACCAAGCATTTCATTCATCAGCAGCAATTTATTGCTTATTATTATTATCTATAATTTCTGCATCAGATAACCTAACACTTCTATTTCAATATATAAGATAGTTTTCAAAAGCTCATTTGATGACCTGGAAATATACCTAATCTGTTTTAACTGTATGAAATATATTCAGGCAGAATCACACCTTTTAGACTAAAAGTACATCTGGAAACCTGATTATCTAAAGATTTTGCACTGCCTGGGGATGGAAAATAAGAGAAGACACAAAAGAGAAGACATTAAAATAGCTAATAAATTCTGTGTCTCCAAAAATTTTTAGAACTCAATATTTGTTAATGTACTACGTCTATGAAGTGAATGGTATCTCTCAGTGACTCCAGGGTAAGGCAGGAATAGCTCTACAGACATCCTTTGAATTAAAGCAGATTCATTTAGACAAATGAAAAGTTTAGCCTATGAATTGCATTTCACACACAACTGAATAGTTGCATATCTCTGAGATATGCTTTTTAAGCCACACGTGACTCACAGATGCCACAGTTTATAAGCCTACCTAATAAATCTGTATTGAATACATATCTAAATTGTGAGTATTCATATTGGAGCCCAATGGAATAACTTAAACAGGAAGCAAGATATTCCACCTGAGTCTTCCAAAAATTAACTTTCATACAGAAAACAATCTGAAAATCGTAACAACATATGTCAACCTTGCCACTGAAAAGAATATATCATAGATATGAGAGAAATGGAATCGGAATTTAAGCTGGGCATGATACACTTATATAGGTTGAAGTGCTTCTAGTCTTTGGGCTCTTAGGGAAAAAACATTAAAATTGTTTTATTTTTCCCACCAGTATCCACCTTGAGGGGGAGCAGAAGATTGTCTGTGAAAGGTGTTTTTGAAAATTTCCCCCAGTTAGCTTCTGGAAAAGTTTATGTGATACCACAGGACATGTTCATCTTGCCAAAAATACCATATTCCATTATAATACCCAGACCCACAATATGCAGGCATAGAAACCTGTAAGAGAGTATAGAGATCTCAAAAAATAGTTAGCCTTGGTAGTTCTTCATGCTTCAAATGAGCAATTTGTTTTCCAAAATGGAACACAGAAGTTGTGCATCCTGATTACTCTTTCCTTCGCAATGTAAAGGACATATACGTACAGCCATGAGCTCCATGGAAAGAAATTGACTTGACAACAATCCTCACTAGTTAAATATAATGTCTTTTACAGATGAAACTTCTTGAGGTGCATCCTGGGCACAAACCACAGTAATTAATACTTTGCTAAAATTTAATCTTCTTAGTCCCTGCCAGTTTTGTTAGCCAGTTCTGGCATGTACGTGATAACACTGCATGCCCAAAACATCTGGTGCCAGTCAGGAGGTCAACCAGGGTCTTCAGTTCTGGCTGTCAGCCTCATGTACCATTTACCAGCAATGCAAGAGGCTTTCTACAAGAAGAGCTTATCTAAGGATGCTCTCTGAAATCACAAGATAGAGCAATGTGCAGAGCTGTTATATGACTGACATTAGACTGTTAGACTACAGCTCATCAGAGAAGCAAGATAGGACAGGGTCACACTTTTCATAGACTACCAGCCCTGCAAACTCAGCTTGGCACCATCTCTAGTAAAAACCACAGCAAACTGAAATATGTATGTGAACACCTGTGCAAACGAATCCTTCTCTGACTGGCTGAATTACTCAAACTTTTCACTGACTCTCCTATTGTTTTATGCCTCTTATCAGCTCCAGTTGACGGTGAAGGAAAAGGCGAGCAGAAGCTGGTGGAAGCTATTTTCCTGCCATACCTCTCTCATTTTCCACCTACTGGGTGTTCTCTTTTTTCTGGAAGAACTTAAAAAATGTAGATAACCTTTTGTTGATTAGCACAGGAAAAATACTCTAGTGGTCAGACAAGAAAGCTGGAGCCTCCACAAGAGGAAAAATGTCATGAAACTGAGGTTCCCAATGAAAAAACAGAGGTTAAGCAAGACTAAGGAGGCATGGCAGGGATACAGAGCTGACAGCACACAGCTCAGAAGAGAATCTGCTCCCTCAATCTATTCAGGGATGGAATTATCCAACACCTACTTATGGTTCAACAAGAAATGCAGAATCATAGTATGAATCACCCAAACATGGATGAGTGCATCTTCCAGAGATGTGGGCAAGTGTTCACTGCAAAACAATAACAAGGGTATTTATGCAGTGTCACAGACAGGTCCATTCTTTTCCAAACAGAAATGCAATTTCTCTTTGCTGAGTAAGCTGTGCTTTTGGCTTGAGAGCTCTAAACATACCTACTGATGTGGGATTCATTTCTCTACAGCTACCGCTATAGTTGGAGTGGCATCATCTCACTAATTAAGTGGAAAACATACTACATAATATTAATCCCTCAACACTATAGACTTAACTATCCTTGCGTAACTTATACCCAGATATTACAACACTCCATTGACTTTTCCATTTCACCACACTTCAGGAATGTCTAATGAGTCACAGTTTGTCTAGATGGCTCTGAGAGTCACGATCTTCCCCACAGCAACTCATTGTATCCAGGTGTAGAACAAAATAATAAATGGACTCACTTTTCTACAATATGGTTGCACACTGGGGCAAGAGATGGAAATTGAACAGACATTTTCAAACACTTTTGAGAGATCTGTAGAATTACATCTTTATTTCTCTTTAGCAGTACAGTTATATCTTTTTACTACACATGGCTAAATTCAATTGTTTTTAAATGTGCACTTGTTAGACATGAACACACAGTAAAATAAAAAATTAAGAGAGAGAGAGGTAAGTTCTCAAAGTGACAAAATATTAGCATGAACTGTGTCTGTGCTACATTTAGTGTTTTTATCCACACACGGTAATATTTTCTGAAATAATATTATATATGACTGTTCAAGTGGTCACTCAGGGGAACTGGCTGTATGTTATTTACACATTCATGAGTGGTATTTATAATCATTATCAAATTATTAACAGTTAACAAACATTTCTGCCTACAAAGCTAAGATATAAATTATTTTTTCAGCATGAATTGAATATTTATTGTGCATAGAGACAAGGACATTCCCAATAAACCTGTAGGTAATTTTTATCAAGAAGAGTTTGAGAATTCAGTTTCCAGGCAATCATGGTATCAGCTGGTGTCTTCGCATCTAGAGATGGAGTTGATGTTTATGTCAAAACATTTACACTTCATGGAAAAAATTATTTCTCTAGCAATAAGACTAATTTTCCTATACCGCTCCTCTGCCTTTCTCTTCCTTTCTCTTACAAAAATTTTTCTCTTTCATAAAAGTCTTCTTTGTCCTATATCTCCCTCACCTCACATTTTTTATTTTTTTTCCTAAATCGACACACATCCTCTCTTTCAGAATCTAGCACTTTTTGTTAGGGTGTTCACCCTAACTAAAGACAGTTTGAAAGTTGAATGTTGTTTACAGGACTTCTCCCTTCTAGTGAAAAAAAGTACAATGGGGGAAAAAACACCAAGATATATCACACAACTGTACAGCTATCTAGAATTCAACAGGTATACAAGATAGAAAAGAAATGCATGTGAAAAGATATCAATAAATGTGGTTTTAAAAGAAAAACAAACTTAATAAATTCCTTTATGCAGTCTTTCACTAGGTAACATTGCAGAATGCACTGCAGATACAACTGCTTATCCCACTAGCTCACACCTCCAAACCTTAACTCATGATCATATTTCAAAGAGTGCTCAGCACCATGTAACAGTGATGATAATTCAAAATTTCCCCGTTACGAAATTATGAAATATTTGACCTAGGTAGAAAACTTCCTTTTGCTCCAAGACAACATTAGTCCTAAAGCATAAGTACTGATGCCCTTCCAATTTTTTTTATTGTTATTATTTTTGTCACAGCCTCCAAAGTTGTAGTGTTTGCAGGCATTATTTCTACCAGAGTTTGAGGTTATTTAGCAGTCACAGGAAAATTATCCAGTCTGCCTCCTTGGCCCTCAAAGCTGCCATAGGAAAAGATGCAAAAACATACTGCTCTTAGATTGGTCTAGACAACTTTACACATACCAGCTGGCAGCGTCTTGTCATTATTCATAAATATGGTGTAAGAAATAACTGCTTCCCAGATTTTGATGAATCCCAAATACAAGTGCCCACATTTAGCAGGAAAGTTGATGCTGGCTTATGTAACAGTTGGGGATTTAAACCTCCTGGAAAAGCACTGAGCCTCTTAACTAGTGACCAAGCAATTTGACTATGTGATTTCCATGCAAGTTGTAGGCTAATTGGACCTGAGGTGACTATTACACTGAAATGATATTTGCACTTGCTACTGGTTTCAGTAATTAAGCTCAAAGAGCCTGGAGAAAAGTTATTAATGTAGTTGGTTTTATTTTATATTTCTCTGTGTAAATTACTTTGTAACTGTAGGATATATACCACACACACCTGAAAGAACTCTTTTCACTGTGCACTCTTATTCACTAAGTGTTCTTGTAGAATTAGCCAGTCACGCTACTTGGAAGAATAAAATTACAGAGCTTCAGAGATTATTCCTACTCTGCAGCTACAAAAGGACCCTGCAATGGCAAGTGTATTTTACACATGAACTGAATTTTAGTTTAGGAACATTTCCCCTCCCATTGTTTTCTCTCAATAGGGAAAGGGAAAGCTCCAAAAGTAATTTTGAATTCTACTTATTTTGGTTAACATGATTACTTTTCTTCTTTTCCCCTCAAGCACATCCCTGTTTTGGAAAGCATTCCATCTGAATGTTTCAAAGAGGCAAAAAAGTGCTTGTGGTTTGGCTCCCACTGTAATTTCTCATGGATGGCTTCTGGAAGAACTAATTTATTTAGAATCTTTCATCATTACTATAATTAATATTATATAATTTTAGGTTTCTTAGATTTTTTTTTTCCTGCTGTAGTTCATTCCTATTTGATACTATGTGGAAAAATATCATTTTCCAACTGTTTTCAGGGGAGGCAGGGGTGGAATTTGTCATGGCAAACTTTCAGTATGTTACTTCAGAAACAGGACATTTTTTGTCCTCTAATTTTGATTTTGAAATGCAGACGTTTTACATGTAAAAAGGTATCTCTGGTGCTAAAAAGTTTTGAAAAATTTCCTGGAAATTGTTTCATTATTTTCTTCCCTTGTAAGTAATGTATGAAAATCCCTCAAAGCACCTGCACAACGTTGGGTTGTCGTACTCAGAAAACCTTTTTCCTGAATCTTCAGATGTATTTAGCCTACCCATCTTCTGGTACAAGAGCAGTGCTCTGAGAAACATTCTCCACTGGTCTGGCTGCATTCCCATACTTTAACCACTGAAATCAATAATCAGTTTTAGATTTAGATACAATAGAATTTATTTCTATTGTATTCATCACTTTTTTTTTTCCCTTGGTGATGCTACCATGCCAGGACACCAAGACACTTAGCTGATCTTCCTTCACTTTACATACACTAAACACAAATTTTGAGTGAATTCTGAAGGCAAGATAAAATACTTCCTGAAGATTTATCTTGTGCAGTGATCCCATATGCGATGTTATACACTTTATGATATGTGATGGTGCACTACTTTTGAATACAGTTCAGTCCTCATTAGTGTATTGGATCTGCAACCTCTTTCTTCCTCCCTCCCAGCATCCCTCCCTTCCTCCTCCCCTTTTCTGCCTTTTTCTCTGTCATCCCTTTCAAAACTTCAAATTCATCAGTGGGTATAGCAGCCCACTACATGCTGGTACCAAACACAGGTGAAAATGATCCCACAGTAGGCCTTCTACAGGAAAATGCCATTTAAAATGTTCACATGACATGGAGGATGTCTTAGCTTTATTTTCATTTTGAATTAAATTCCCACTGGAACATGGAACACTGAATTTTTTTTCAGGCTTTTCTCCTAACTTAAGAAAGCTTTGACAAGAAAAAATCTAGTTTTCTAGTTCTTCATATTTTGACTTGATGAAACTGGATTGGAAGAGAATATGGTTTTACATAGGAGGCAATAATGGAAGACACACCAAGTCCCTGCCTGGCACAAAATAATGTCATACAATGCCGACAACCATTCTCAGTGCCAATATCAGCCTCCATGCTCTAGTTACAGCTCAGGACAAAACGTTTTTAGAGAAAATGAGGTCTTACCAGGGGCTTTTCATTGTCCAGAAATCATTCTTTATCTTGGCTGAGGTTGTAAATAGGTAGTGTGCAGCCCCCTGTAATACATCCTCTCTATGGAGGAGTTCTCCACTCTCCATAATACAAACACCAAAATCTGGTCAACTGCTGTGACTTGAAAAAATCTACCTTATTTGAACGCAGTGTAGAAGGAAGATCAACCACATCTGCAAAACACTCTGTGTTCATGAAGCCTTTGGCAGCAGATATGTTATCACAAACTATTTTGATTGCATGTGAAAGAAAAGCCCTAAGTGAAAATTATTTATTCTTTATCTATCGTGCAATGAAGAGATTAACTTCCTTAACAGTAGGTTCTCTTTTTGAAGGTGTGCATCCTATTTTCATTGTCTTATTTTTACTAATGAGAGGTTTATAGCTGGTTTTAACTTAAGAATGATCGCTGGCGGTGAAATGCAGTAATTATGTGATGTATGACAAGAGACAAAGCTGCATACTAGGGAACTTGCATAAAATGCAAATTTAATCTTCCTCATATGAGAAGGAATACTTTATGAGCTGGCAGATCTTCAACTTTGAGTAATGAGACCCGTTTCTTTTTCTGCACAGAAAAAAAAATGGGTTAACAAAAGCAGGAACTAAAATATCTCTTTTTTCTCATCTCTCTTCTTCACAAATTATAGTACTAAAGGAATTCAGGAATTTGAAATGCCATGATTTGAGAAGTTACGTAAAGCAAAAGAAGTGTCCTCTGATAATAAAAAACCAGTCAAATTTGAAAATGAGTTCACAATCAGTTCATACTGAAGACCTTTGAGTCCATCATATCCATCATATTAATTTAATTTAGAAGCAAAACAGAAATCCTAGGTAAAAAAGCAATAAGGCATTATGGCCATGAAAGTTAAACTAACATTGCATTCTGTTTAAAAAAAATAAAAGGAGGAGAGAGAGAGAGAAAAGAAGCAGCAGCAAGTAGTGGGCAAGTCAATAGTATTTGTACAGTTTCTGCATGACTGCATTTTCTCATGCAAGAGGTACTTCTGAACTACAATGGGACTGTGGTAAACCATCTGTTTAGAGATTAAGGATCCATCAACACTGAATGTTCAGTTCAACATAAACTGGTCATTTGTTTAACTCTGCATTTGCCAGTCTCACCAAAACCACTCAACAAATATTACCTCTTTAATTATGTGGACAAAGAGAACATGTATTTTCTACACGATCTTGCAATAATAGTGAGGTAGCTATAAATTTTAATGAAAATTACAATCAATCTGAAAATTTAGGTCCAGTAAACCTAAAAATAGAAATATTTTCTATTTTCTACATAATTTAAATATGTATGTATTTTAATTTGTTTAATTTATTTTAAATATATAAATTTAGTAGGTCTAAATAAATAGACTGTAGCTGTGGGTTTCAAAGGCCAGCTGATGACTGTCAACAGAGATTTGAAGCATTCAAATAGTAAAAGTACAAGGCACATCAAAAAATAGAGTGTAAACAACACAGGAGTCTTTAAAAAAAAAAAAAGAAAAGAAAAATTTGAATACTTACTCTAAATTTCAGGGAAATCTTCACACTCATGAGATATTTAGCTCTGTTTATGTTTTCGCAAAGGAGTGAAATAACACCCCGTTTGCCAAACTATACTAAGTTTGTGGAAGTAGGTGCATATTTCAGTGAGATGTCTGATGAGAAGAGAGGTATGGAAGGTGTTGGTCTCATTTACTGATTAGTATCACAGTTCCAAGGACTAGAATATCTACATCACAGACTAGACTAAAATCCCTACATCAATAACAAGCAGCACATTTTGGCCTAAATGGTTAAAAGGAATTAAAAATTAAAAAAAGGGCAAATGATACAGATTTTAGTGTCTCACTAAAATGCATCTCGCCTTTCTGCTTTGAGCTTTCTCAGCTTGCCTTTTCCCATTTAAACTGTACCTATGAGCAGTGCAGCACAGCTCTGAAAGTAGGAGCACACCACAAAGTTTCCCACAGCCACATGAAAGATCTTATTCAGCAAACTGAACTGCTTGCTCACTGAAGACAAAGCATGTAAACTCCTTCTAAAAGGCAAAGAAAACCACTAATTGCCTGAGCTGAGAAAGCAACTTTCCCTATGGGCAGGTTATCCTCCAACTGCCGATTAATGTGTTTCTTGCACATTCCACCAGCTGCTGTCAAACATGGAGAGCTGCACCAAGAGCTAAGTACATGTACCCAGACCACTGAATCCTGTCTGACATGGCAACGTTCCTGTGGTCACAGCACAGCTCTATTGTAGCATCTTATGCACTTCTACACAGAATTTGTGACCTCTCTTTAAGGGGGTCCTCTTATAACAAGCCACTCCTGCCTGCCCAGGGCAATACTGCAGGCGTTTGCTTTCTATGAGCTATGAGAATATACCTCAGGATGCCCTGTAGAGAGAATGCTTCCCTGAACTGGCTCATGATCAGTCAGAGGTCTGCCTCCTTCCCCAAATGAGCCAAAGAAAAGGGCAGTTAGTGAAAACAACTAAAGAACGCAGCATCCTGTACCCTGAAAATTGGTTTATCTGTTTCAGATACACTCTATACTTGCTTATTAGTTGACTCCCACTGACTGAAACATTCACAAAGAGAAAGTATTTCTCATTTCATCAGAAATGGAAGAGAAGAAGAAAACCCCCAACCCCCAGTATGTTTTATGAAAATATTCTTCTTTTGGAAATAGAAGTTCTAAAGACATATGTCAGCACTGCTCCTCTGTAGGAGTAGGTATATGAAAAACTGGACCGTAAACAAGGAGATAGTAAGCTGAGGCCCAAAAGTGACTATAATAAAATCTGAGAAAGTAGCTCTATCTCATAAATTCACCAGGCCTGTCACAAGATGGATGACTAGCCATGATTACCAAATGTACCATTGTTTTTGTTTGCATCTTAACCTCACTGAATGATGCTGACACTGAGTGTTTATCTAGCAAGACAGGATAGTCACAAGTTCCTAGAACTACTACCTCTTCCTTGTTCTCACTACTTGCTACACCCTCTCCTGGCACCAAGCCCTGAAATAGTCCATAAACTCCTTAGGGCAGATATTATGTCTGTGTTGGTTTTGCACAGTGCCCAGTGTGATTAAATTTTGATCCCAGCTGTCATTTCTAGAGATTTTTCACATACAGGGGAAATAAGGTGGCTGAGGAGGAGCTTTGAGCATTGTTTTCATCAAGTGTCATCAAGATTTTGTTCACATTTTTCTTGGCCCCAAAATTTTTACTCCATATAATAGAAAACTCTGATTTAAAAAATGAATAAAAATATTGTAAATCCATATTAAATATTCAAGAGGAAATACAGGTGCACTCTCTTCATGCATTTGCTGCCTTTACACCCTTGCAGACATTTTCTATCCATACGGTTTTTTCAGCAGAGGTGCAAATCTCACATTCCTAATTTTTCCATTATGTAAGTGCTTCTTGATGTGGGAAGAACAAATAACAAAAAAAAATCTGAATCTTTTTAATAACTTAAAATTTTCTCTCAATCAATGAAAGATTCTTGACCATGTGACAAAGCTTAGTGCTTTCCAGATGACTGTGCTACATTTAGCTTATTTTCCAAACTATCCAAGCAATCAAAATAATATTCAGCAAGTCTCGTTTTATGTATCCATCTGATTAGTCAATCTGAGTCCCCCAAAATCCACTTTCTGAGGAATGTATCAGCTAGACGAAGGAAGAGAGGCCCTGAGCTTGGCTTGGGCAAGCATTTCTGCTGACCTTTGTGATTAATAGTGAATTTCCTGACTCCTAGGCATCCCATGGATAATTGTTCAACTTTAAAGACAGAGTCTCCTGTACTGTAAGTTCATATCTCTTGCTGTTTTTATTTCAGGTTGCATGGCTGCAGATTAACACAACAGTTGTGCCTCACAATAAAGTATGTGATCCCAGCTGCAACAGAAACTTTTTTCCTTAGCATTCAAGTTCCTAAAAACTACCAAAAAAAAAAAAATTAAAACAGAAGGAATACCAAGAACTAGTGATTGAAGCTGGACTTCAAAAGAAAATCCACAGATGAAGTATGGGAATTATGTCATTGTTATAGTGCAACATCAGACAGTTCCAGGTTGTCACCTGGTATGACAAGTCATAAGATTTAAGCATGAGCTCTGAAGTGTATCACGGATTGGATGGGGTTCAACAATCAGATCTACAGAGAACAAGTAGATGGTTTGCTGGTGGAAAGAGGCAGTTGTTTGACTTTCTGCCAAGGACAGACAAGGATTATCCGCAGGGCAGAATGACATTTCAGGACTGCCTTTCAAGAACAGAGGGCCTTCAAAGTATGGGTCCCCATTAAGGTTTACATGCCTATGAGATGAACTCCCCAAAGTCTCTCCTTTTGATGAGATCTAAAATGTTTCAGTATGTTCTTGAGGAACTGGGTTTGTAAAACTTTGTATCATGGTCTGTTTCAATGCATTTTGCATAGTTCTTTATTTTCAATCCAATACATGAACACAGCATGAAGTGTTGAAAGAGGTCATCTCCCATTCTCCAGCTCAGTGACAGACAAAATTGATGGTTAAAAGCTACTTTTGACTCCTTTATGAACTATCTCTTGACATCATAATAAATTTTGCCACAGACCAAATATATATCAATTGAATCTGGGTGGAAGAAAAAGATGGACAGCTGTACAGTACAGCTTCTCTTCAGCCACACATAGAAGAGTGTTTCACACAACATTAGTTGATCATGCAAACAAAAAACATTACCTAAGGACTCAGAGGTATACTTAGTTTGGCACTAAATGTAGATAGCTACCAAATGTAGATATGCACTAAATAGTAGATAGCTTCCTTGTGAGGGGAAGTGGAGGGGCAGACACTGAAGTCTTCTCTCTTGTGAATGGTAACAGGACTGAAGGAAAAAGCATGAAGCTGTGTGAAAGAGGTTTAGGCTGGATGTTAGAAAAAGCATCTCAACCAAAGAGTGGTTGGGCACTGGAACAGGCTCCCCAGAGAAGTGGTCAGAGCCTGACAGTTCAAGAAGTGTTTGGACAGTGCTCTCAGGCACATGGTGTGACTCTTGGGTGATCCTGTGCATGGAGAGAACTCAAAGATAGCTGTGGGTCCCTGTCAACTCAGGATATTCCATGATGATTCTATGGTTCTGATTTTGCAGTGTTTCTGCTATTGTATCTGTAGCAGAAGTTCTTTTAAAATTCACTTTGAAGGACATGTTGGTAACCTTTAATGATTGAGACAGTAGTCAGAATTGATCATTTGCTCTCTGCAAGACACTTACCTTCCTCATTAACATAAAACCACAAGAAATACAAAATGCGCAAGCCCAGTGGGATTACAGAGGGGAATGATATAAAATAATCGATGTTCATCTCTGAAAATTATAGGGCGTTTTTCTTGAGAAAATAATTCATGACATGTTATTATAGTTTTTTCATGTTCTGGAGAGCCCATATGATGCACATTTCTCTTTTCCTGCTAAACCTCACAAAATTTTTTGGACTCTGTGTAGTGAATGAGGATGTATTTTCATATAGTGTCATTGTTTTACTACTTCCCATGTTTATTTGGACAGATTCATAGCACTGGGTAGAAATGTATTGGTTGGCAACTTCACTTTTGGAAGAGAAAGTAAACACATGGTGATTAGCAAACACTGAACTCTACTGTGTTTAATTTTGGCTTAACAAAAACTAGAAACACATACAGACAAATAGATGAACCAGGGACCCTTTTCTATTTTGTTCCAAGCAGGAGCATTTGTCCGTACGTCGCTTCCTAACCCTTCTTTGGAGAGTTTCCAAGATTATACTTTTTTGCCTTTTCTTTAAATATGTTTACTAACACTGACTGCATATGCTAATAAGGCACTAGTTAAGAAAAGAATGATAGATCACCAATAAAAAATTTGCCTCTGAGATGTAATTAAAATCACTAAACTAACAAATTAAACACAGTTTAAAAACAAAAACAAACAAACAAACATTTTGAACAATTATGCCTATGGTTGTTAAATGAAAGGGCACAAGAGTCATTTATAAAGACTCCAGAAAAAAAATATTGTAAAGAATCTGAATGGATTTCAGGGCTAAAGGTAAATACATAACAACCACCTAACCTTCCAGTTATCATTGTTGTTCTTTTAGTATTTCCACTGTTGTTTTGTACATTTTCATTGAGTTACCTACCCCAAAAGCTGGAGGGTTTTAAGACATTTACTCTTACATGCAAATGTGATGTCTTTTCTGAGATTATGATACACCTGTTTAAGTGAAGTGCTCAGAGCAGAAAAATAGGAGCATGAAGTCAGTCTATTTTCAGAGCAACCATTGAATCCCTAGCATCACTTCAGGCAAGAAAATACTTTTTTCTGTATTTAGTCTCAACTTGTTGTTACCATGTTTCCCAGATTCAAAGAAGAGTTGGTGTTGTTTTACTCACACCTGTAAAATAGCCTCAGAAACAGTGCAAGTTGACAGTGCTCTTTGAATTTGCTGTCTCATCTCCCTTGCCACACTTTTCTTCTTGGCAAATATTTTTCCTGAAGTCAATAACCTCAGAGCCACTCTGAGGTTCATAGCAACACACAGAAAAGCCTTTTACATGCTTGCCACATGCAATGCACAAAGTAATCATGAAGCAACTTTCCATACTCCATAAAGATGAAAAGCATTTCCTTCCACCAAGCCCTGCAGCCGAGGGCCGCATCCGCCAGAGCCGTTCGGTTGATTTCAAACAAAGGTAGGAAATGGCTGTATCCTAATGTTTCATTGTGGTCCCATGAGTCAGTGCTTTGGAACTCAGTACCTATTCTTCACTCTTTTACCAGAAGAAGGAAAAAAAAAAAAAAAAAAAGCCCACCCAGAAAAGAAGCAGATAAACAGAAACAGCAAGGGTGTTCAGATAAACACTTTGCTCAAGAGAGAGCTCCTGGTCCTTAACTTTTCTTTTCAATTCCTAATCTCCAGCTCTGCAATAACATTTACTCACCAGCATGAAATCACTTGTAGTGAACAGTTTTTCTGCTGCTATGATAGCCCAGCACTGAACTGACCTGTCAGTGTACAGTGTCAGGTGTGCAGGCTGAGAAGGTGACTCAGTAACCCTTCTGAGTGGAAAACCACTCTTGCAAACACAAACATAGGAAGGGTTATTCACAATAATAACTATGGTAGCCAAGCCACAAGAAGTAAATTTTCACTTACTGGTTAGCATATTTTTTTTCAGGGTTAACAGATACCTTTTATAGAAAGCATGAGCATGAAGAAACAATGGAAGTGTTACCAAAACCACATCACACAGCACTGACCCTATTATTCTTACTGTCCAACAAAGCTGTTTATGATGTGGATGACCAGATTAACATTACAAGAGCTGTGGTACTGAATGCTGATATGGTATGTTACTGGACAAACACCAGAGCATTTAAAAAATTCCTACCAAAAAAAGGTATTGAAAACTTTGCTATTGTTTTATACCCCTAGAAATCAGGTTATCCACCACAGATATGCAGCTGCCTCTAAGGTGAACAGTGACAAAGGCTTAACAGTGAAATTAAAAATATTCATTATTTCAGAAGCTCACAGTCTCAGAAATACCTCAAGCTGAGTATAACAAAACTCTGCAATTACAAACATTCACAATTAATATAATCTTACCTTCTCAATGGTACCTATGGTGACTGCAAGATCCTGCACAATTATTACATACCACATAATTACATGGATAAGATAGAGAACAGCAACCTCTTTCAAACAGGGGGAAATTCATTGTTCAGAGACCTCAGTTACACAATCTGTTAGAGAACAGCATTAAAAACCAAAAAAAAAGGAAAAGACTAAATGACAAAAAAAATAGTTTGGCTAAAATGCATTCTATCCTTTTAACATTATTGAAAAATATTACTGTGGATTTTATAACTTGAGAACTTTTAGCATAGACTCAGTGGTGTTTTATATGACCATTTCCAAATGTAAAAATAATGTAATTGTTCTTCTGTGGAAGAGATAAAATTTCAACCTATAAATGCATGAGTAGTTTGCATATTGAAATAGTATACTTTTTCAGATTTCCATAGCATTCACTAAATTTTAAAGATTTTGAATTTTATGAAAAAAAAATACTCCAATTCTCCAAAACTCTTGTTTTTCTTAGAAAATCTTGATCTAACTGTTGTTAAGGTACATCATTACATATCCTCTGTCTCTCATACTGATAATTGTCTTTTTGTTCATTTAAAAGATATAAGTAATGCCCCCTATGTTTTGTTTGGTTGATTGGGTTTTTTTGCTAGCATCTAACAATAAAATTCCACTCATGTCTTTAGCATATTTTAGGGACTCAAGCTGACCACACTACCAAAACTGTATGGAGTGTACAAGGAATATAACAAGGAATAATCTGCATGAAATTCCCTTATATTTTGCCAACACATATCAAATAGTTAGAACTGTTTACAGAGGTACAAAAACCATGGAGAGCACAGTTTATAAAACAAAAAAAGGAAATGTACTCTATGCAACAGGAAAATTAAAACGCAGTAACAGCACTGTCTTGTTAAAAACACTTGGCAGTATGTCTAAAGCATCGTGGTCACAGGCATGATGCAGTACGTGCTGTGTTCCAGTCAGAAGCATTCCCAAACTCCAAACCTCTCTAGCCATCATCACCACCTCATTTGGCAGTGGCTCCAAAAACTCAGTTCATCTAGTCTAAATTTACTCCACATGAAATAGACACAAACTTACTAGATCTGTGTTATGCTTATGTAAAAAAAAAAAAAAAAAAAAGACTAAAAAAGGAACATTGGCAAAGAGCAATACAGCACAAAGCTAAGCAGCTACAAAGACAGTTGCACTGCATCATGAAAGCTCTTCTACAGCGTGTCCACATCCTGTTTTCATTTTAAATTTTCAGTGACACTTCTTTTTATTTGTCTTCCTTTCTAAGTTCTTCCAGTTTCTCAGCTCCACGCTTTTTTTCCCATGTTACTGCTGCTGCTGCACTGGACACAGAACCAATGTGTTCAGAATAGATAACAAGCAGTGTTTTGAGTGGATAAAAAGGCAAAAGGACACCAAAAAAAGAACTGACATCTCTTTGATTAGGAGCTGAGCTACAAAAACTCTGGAGTGTATTACGCTTTTCTAAGAATTATCACCAAAATTATTTTCTCAGAATCTCTAAAAAAGCTCACCAAAGGAAATTAATGTGTTCAGCCACACTGAATTCACATTACTGTGGATTCCATATTTCTGCTGTATTTCTTAAAATGAACATGCATAAACTGAAAGAGGTCTTTTAAAGCAGCTTTGGGGATTGAGAGATTTGCTTTACAGCACATTTTGTTATTAGTGTGTCACTACTCAGAAGAATGAGGACAACAATCTCAAAGACTTACTGATGCATACTAGAGACTGTGTAGAAGACACAAGCTGACTTACCTGAAAGCAGAGGCGTTAAGGTAAACAAGAATATTTCTTTTCACTTTTCTATTTTTCAAATTTCCTTGAAGATAACAAACAGGCAAATTTTTTACTATCTATTAGGAACCCTTTGAGTATACTGAATAGATGGCTCATCTTCAGTTCTTTCCTATGAGTTTTCAGAGAGAAAAACAAGAATGGAGAGCTACATTCCCAAAACCTGTTACTGAAAGGCTTCAATCATGAAATTTCAATACTAGCTCCCAGCCACAATCTAGGACAGAAAAACATGATGTAGGTCTATAAAAATGAGGAAAGCCAAAGCACCATTTTGTCTTCTTATTTGAGAAGGATTGAGACATAAACCTTACTTGGAAGTTACAGAATAAATCCTAGACTTCTTCGAAAAGAAGGAAAAAGTGTTTTCATTGGCATATGTAAATACCTTCGTAGAGAGAAAATAACAGATCATAGACTGGTTGTCAATTTTATGTGAACAGCACAGCAAGAATTTTACAATGAAGCTAAACCACCTAAATTTAGCATCAGCAAGGGTGGAAAAGCATTGGAACAAACTAGCAAACTACCAAATTTTAAGATGTGTTGTTTTAGTCTCAGAGGAGTAATTTATTTCATGAATCTAAACTTTGAAAATAAAAATTGTGTATAAGTGCCTATTCTTTATTCAAGTAATTAGAGATATGATCTGAACCAAGGACTGGAGCACTCCTGTAGCCTATATTCTGCCTCTTTCAAGAGATGCAACCCTGACTAACTAACTTTGCGCTTCTACCTTAATTTCTTCATCTGTAAAATGGAGAAAACACTATCTCAGTGCATAATGTGAATTAAATAATGTTTTAAATTGTCATAGAGATGAAAGCCAACTTTAAACATAGTTTGATTAACAAAACTATTCATACCATCTGCATATTAATAAAAATAAAATTCCTTTACTGATCTCTTGCAAAGATCAATAATAATTATACCAGTCAGGGAGTCCAGATATTAATAGCTTAAAGGTTGTTCCGTCATATTCATGAATGTCACAGAAATACCAGTATAGCTTCTAAAAAGTGATTGAGAGTGGCCCCTCTGAAAACAAAGTGTTCAGGAGTTCAGGACTGAGGTCCTCCCACCTTCACATAAATTCTGTGGCTGTCATGAGCCTTTCTCCTGTTCTATACATCAGATATGTCTACTTGTAGAAAAAAAGAAAAAAAAGACTATGAAGAAAGCCAAGTTTTAAATTAGAATTTAATAAAAATTGATTAAGCATCACAGAGCACAAACAAAGCTGCTCCATAAATCTCTCAGCTCTTTTTATGCAGGAATGAAAGAAAACACTGTCTGCTGAAGCAGATGACAGATGCTGGCTTAAAGATAAGTATTATTTATACTTCTGTACCAGATTTCTTCTTATGCATATCTTATCATGCATGGATATACAATCAACAAAGCAATTATTCCATATCAGTCAAAGACCTTACAACATACTTTTTCTTCATGGGAATTTATTTTATACAGTTCATTGTTCAATAAAAAATGGAGAAAAAAAAATTTAAACATTTCAGGAAAATGCTTAAATTATATCTGAAATACTCTTTCCTACTGAAATGCTGAAATGAAGCAGCTGAAAGGTCTATAAACCATCATGTCGCATTAGAAATGCACTGAGGCTTTGCAAATCACTGAGGAATACCTCTAATATCTGCAAATACCTGAAGCCAGGGCTCTTTTAATAAAATTAGCCAATGCACATTATTTCTCCTCAGACTAGACCAACAGACTCTTCCCCCACTGCAAAATGTAGAGTATCTGCACAGCTACAATCCATGATAGCAATTTTTTGCATTGTCATGGCTATGAACATATATTTTTTATAAAACATATTTTTTCATAAGCAAAATATCCACTATATCTATATCTATATCTATATCTATATCTATATCTATATCTATATCTATATCTATATCTATATCTATCTATATATCTTCCACATTAAATTTTCTTCCTTTTCTTCCACATTTTCTTTCCCCTTCCCCCCAAGAAAGCTCATTTACTAGTAGTGCACTGAAACATGTTTTTTTTCTGGTTTAATATATTCTATTAATAATATATTTAATAATAGGTTTAATAATCTAAAAGAAAAGAAAGAAAATGATACAATAATCTAAATGGCTGAACAAACCTTCCTGCAATGATTTCCCCTAATTTGTCTAAGACCAGATTCTGAGTAATGCAGACATAAACAGAATGTTTCTGCTGTGATATACAGGCACCTCCATCATAACCAACAGAAATAGTTCTGAGAGAATTCAAGTGATAACTCCTCAGAATTATACTGGCAAAGAAATTAACTTGTAGGCACTGTCTTTAACTGAGTACAATCATGTCTTAAGAATCAGAAATTTATAACAAAAATAAGCTACATAAATCAGCACTTAGGCTCCAATATGGAATCCATTTCTCTTTTTTTGAATTACACAGAAATGTGCCATAGGACCATATCAATTAGAGGATGATAAGTCTTCATGTGTTTCTAGAATACTATCATTCCCCATAAAGATACACCACACAGGAAAGTGTATCCGAGTAAGTAAGAAATCCTGTTTTGAAATCTGGCTATTAATATCCATGAAAAGTATCTTGACGACCTGTAATATGGTTAAGATTGAAGTAAAGTAAAAGCTTTAGCGTACATGTATATCTTACTTCTGTATGAACAGTGTGCTTTTTCATTCATACTGAATGGAGAAAAAAAGACAAGCTACTACATCTATGGTATTTAAACAGTTTTGCATTCTTTCTTTTAATTAAAAATGCTGTCACTTAAAATTTTTACTGTGCCTGGACCCTTCAAAGTGAATATGTGTCCATAATAGAGAAGCAATTAAAGATCACAAGAGCCAGAGAAATAAATGTAGGCATCTTTAAAGGAGTCTGTTGTTTGTGTTCTTGGTGTATTTTCACTAATGAACAGGGAAACTGTGTCTCATTTCTATGCGCTGTGGAATAAAAATACTGAGCTAAGGTATCTCCTCATAGCAGTGGGTTCAATTTATCACTGGGTTTCGGAACATCTTATCTCTTAGCAGATAGCTGATAGAAGTAATTTACAATGACTGGTCAGTCCACTGATTGGAGAGCCATTGTCTGTCAGACAAACATTTTAACTAGTTATGACCTAAAGCAAAGAGGTTCAAGAATAAGGTTACTTAAAGTTATAGAAAATAAGAGGAGAAAGACTTCTGAAAGAAGCACCAACATACATTCATTTTAAGTGGTCTAAAGTAGCTCCCAAATTGCCACTCACTGGCTGCACTGTTCAGGCAATGTCTTATAAATCAGTGGAGTCCAAGTATTATTTTCATAGTAGAGGATAGGAAAGGGAAACCTGAAGGGGATTTTCCAAAATATTTAAACAGAAACCTTCAAAATCTATCCTCGGAATGTCATTTTATTTTCGCATTTCTCTGCCTGTCATTTTCTTAAGAGGTAGGAAAATCATTTTCAAATGCAGCCAATCTGAAGAACCAACTAACTTGCATCATAAGTAATGCAAAGGTATGACAGTTTACATGGCATATACAGATTTGATACTGTCTACACATGTAACAGATGAAATCCAAAGACACAAAATAATAAGCTTATATATTTCTCATAATTGCCAGAGAGGAAAATGTCATAAAAATTTCCACTGACTTCAGAAGAATTTGGATTAGCTCCTCTGAATCATGATAGAGACACAGAAAACTCCTATTTTCAAAATTTAGAAAGCTATCTAAAAACGTCAGTAGCTTGTTTTATATTATTATTTACTCCAAGACAGATGTGTCTTGGAAAAAATATTACTATAAGGCAAAATACTACACAAAATAGCCACTGACAAAAATGTTCTACAGACTTAATTTTCTTTTTTGTGGGACAGCACTGTAACTGTTTTTCCACCAACTTGCCTGATAAAGAGGTTTCTTGTTAATATAACCTTTCTTGTTTATAATTATGCCTTATTTATCACACTTATGATAGTCAACAGTCAGACCCCTGTTTATGACAATCAGGTTTTCAAAACTATTGAGAAATATAACTCTCCCTCTATGCTGAATATCCCACTTTTTTTTTTCATAGAGAAAACATCAAAATTTTTATTGAAAGTAATTCATCTGAGTTTGTCTGTCACAATAAATACTAAATGCTCTTGGCCTGTGAAAGGGTTGACTTTTCTTTTGTCTGTCTTTCCTACAGGAATTTTTTCAGTGTAGGAACTTAGCAATACTGACTAACAAGTAGAATGTAACATTTCACTAAAAATGAAGATATTTTGAAATTGAAATATTTTTCAAAGAAAAACAAATCTAATGGCATTTCTCTGAAAGTTGGCAAGAAAGGCAAAGTGAAGAAAAAAAAAACAAAAAAAGAAAAGGAAACTCCTGCTCCTTAAGACTAAAATGTATAAAACAAGTGAGAAAAAGAAGTGGCATCCCCAGTCAGCAAAGTCCTCTCTGGCAACCTTTCTTCAAAGGAAAACACTATCAGGGCTGAGCTGCTAAACAGTTAATCTTCAGTAACTCCACTAAAGAGCAGTAGTGGCAGGCTGCCCATCATTCTCTTAGACAGAGCTTGTCAGAGAAAGTAGGGCAGCTTGTCCAGCCCAGCAGTCAACTGATTACTAGCGAGCTCAATGGGGCTGCTGGCCAACTCCTGAGACTGCTGCCAGCCCCTTGGGTATTCAAAGGCCAGGATCCATTGTGGCTCACTTTGCCAGAATCACATGATGTCAGTGCTGTTTTCTCCAGACCAGAATAACCAGTCATTCAGGTTGTTGAAAATGGTATGCAAACAAATGTCATAAGCTCAGCAAGGCTTGCACCTGCATTAACTTCCAGGGGTTACAGGCACAGGTCGGATCATCACCTCTGCAGTGTTTCTAAGATCCTGAGGGGCACAGTGTGGTGTCGAATCAGGCCTCCTGCAGCAACTACATGGAAAAAAAACCTGCTACAGTAATTGCACTGACCAAATCCCACTCTGGAACCTATAATTTTTTTTTTAAAAAGACATGACAGCAGAGAGTTGGGTCTGGTAGAGCTGAACAGAAACCAGCTATGTATTTACAGTTAGATGTGTGGAATGGAAACAAAACTCCTAAAATGTCTAAGAAGAAAATATGTAATATCTAAGGAAATTCAAAACTGAAAAAAAATTCAACTGATTTTTAAGCAGTGTATTTTTCATAAAATATTTCTTTCTCTCCCTGCAAATTTCACCCAACCCAATAAACAGACTTGCCGACTTTAATCTGATATACTCAACAGCATATATAATACCGTAAATGTGCATATGATTTGCAAAGTGAAATGTAATGATGGTAGAAAAAAACCCCACTAAATTTCTTCTCTACTTCAAAAGTTCGCAGGTTTGTCAAGCTCACAAGGCAGCTGTACGGGTGTAGATAGGGTTCTGAACTCTGAGTCTAAGAGAAGAAAAAACAGGCAGCCCTTTACCTGCAGGATTTTTTAGGGTTTCTCTTGTTGGTACTGTTGCTTGTATCAGTGCATGAAGCCCAGAGAAATATCCCAAAGGTATTAAGTGGTGCTGCACCTGGGTTGGCACAGGCTGGGGATGGACAGATCAGAGCAATCTTGCCCAGAAGTTCTTGGGGGTGCTGGTGGAGGAGAGGCTGGGCATGACCCAGCCATGGGCACTCCCAGCCCAGAGAGCCAAACGTGTCCTGGGCTGCATCCAGAGCAGTGTGGGCAGCAGGGCCAGGGCAGCCCTGAGAGAGGCTCTGCTGAGACCCCACTGCAGTGTTGCATCAGCTCTGGGGTCCCAGCACTGGAAGGACATGAAACTGTTGGAGAGAGTCCAGAGGAGGCCACCAAGTTGATCAGAGGGAGGGAGCACCGCTTGCTTGTATGTGGAACAGCTAAGACAATTTTGATAGTTCAATCTGGAGAAGAGAAGGCTTTGGGGTGACTTAATTGTGGCCACCTGGTACCTGAAGCAAACTTACAGGAAAGATGGTGCGAGACTATTTACAAGAGAATGTAGTGACAGGACAAGGGGTAACGAGTTCAAAATGATACTATGTTTAACTAAGGTATTGGAAACTAAATTCTTTGCTGTGTGGGTGGTGGAGGCTGTGGATGCTCCACCCCTGCCAGTGTCCAAGGCCAGGTTGGATAGGGCTCTGAGAAACCTGGTCTAGTTGAAGGTATCCCTGGTGGTCAGGGCAGGGGATTTGTAATGAAACGATCTTCAGGGCCCCCTTCCAAACCAAACCATTCTATGATTCTATTTATAGGAAAGTTCTCTGGACTTCACAGAGAATAATCTCTAAGAAGAGTGGAAACTATGAGGAAAAGAGGAGATGCTGAAGAGTCTGGCATACTTACAACAGAAAAGAAAAAAAAAAAAAAAAAGGAGTTAACACTAATTTTCACAAAGCCAAGTTCTACTAATTTTGACCACTTTTAGGTAGTATCTTTGTGTCTAAACCAAAAGAAGCAGTGATGCAAGATACAAACCAACATGAGTATTGTAGAAAAATTGGCTGTAAACACTGAGTTAGAGCCTCAGGCCCAACACAGCTGCCCAGAATCCTTGAGGAAGCCAGGAATTCTCACAACACAGACAGACTTGGGAACAAAAAAATCTCTAGCTGACAAAGTAAGCATGTCAGGATGGCCTGTTGACAAAAGCAGATGGTGCTGAAATGCAGTCCCAAACCCCTTTGGCTCAAATGTCTGTCTCTGGAGATGTGTGCCAGTATCTGCCTGCAAAAATGTAGGAACTCCTTTTAATTTGGAGGACCACTGTAAATTTCCAAAGTCAATCCAACACTCAGTAACATCTCAGCTTTTGACTTGTCCTTGTTCACCCTAGTGTCTATCTGTTGCAGAATTATGAATTAGAGTTAAAGCAGACATAACTTTAAACCTCAGCCAATTATCAGCAAAAGCATGTCACTCTGAAATACCAACAGGTATGCGTTTCTCAGATTTCTTTGGCATCAGCAACATCCTTCTTCCCTCCAGCGTTTGAAACTTTTGATAAGTGGCCCTACTTTCTCATCCTTAGTCTAATCAGAAAGAATATAAGGTTGCACCTATGACAGCCATTTCTACTAATTTGAAGAAGCACATATGAGCATAAAATGAAAAATAATCTGTCAAATTACAGAAGTTAGATAAGCAGTGATTCAGTAACAGTCAAGAGAGGTCAAAACTGCCACTCTTTTAATTTTCAAGACAGAGTTACAAAAATAACATATGATTTGTTCAGTTTGGAGGAGAGGCATCTTTTTTGTCATTCAGGTTTGGTACCCTTCCACCTGGTGGTAATTAGGCTTGTAGTGTATATTATTCTAAATCCTAGAATAAAGATACACCTTCCACACAGTATCAAATATCAAATTACAGGGCATGTTTTTCAGAGTAATGTCACTTATTCTTGGGAAAAGCACAGTACAATAACTACACTATGTACAAACTAAGCAAAAACATGACTCATGGCTCACAAATTACATCCAAGTATTTCACGTAAATCTTTCGGAAATCTGAATATCCAGGATGCAAAGCAAGGAGCTGGCATTAGTAGTACAGCATTCTCTCAAAATCCATTTAAGCTAGGTGTTGTGCCATATGAGCATCACCTCCTAAGATGCCTGGTAAATAAGGCACTCTCTGAAAAATGTGCATTTCAATTAAACATGATCTTCACCACTACTAACAATTAGTTCTATGACTTCATTTGGACTCCTTTGCTACAAAATATCTCAATATATTTTACAATCTGTCATTTTGGCATCTCCCTCTTACTACTTATATCCACAATCCCAAAAATAAAATTTATTTAATTAGAGGTATAATACTAGGAGTCAATTTCAGTTTTCAAGGTTACTCTAGATTTGGTTCTTCTAGTTACTCATTCCTAACAGAATTGTATTCAAGCTTTGCATTTCATACAGAGACTGCATACTGTTACTAAACAGTCTGTTATTCTCAATTTTTAAGTGTTAGAGACATGCCATATGACCAGCCCAGCCCTTTGATTAATCTTTTTTCTTTATCAGCTGGTGTTTTTTTTCTCTCATATTCCAACCTTAACTTTGTTAAATTGAATTTAAAATTAAGGAAACAGTGGGGGAAACATGATTTCATGTTTTGCTTAAAACACAAGCTACAAAATGGTTTTACACTTACAATTTGCTGTAATGTATTTTACTGTTATTAAGTACATATGACAAGTATTAGGCTGTAGTAAAGTAGCAGTCAAATATCCCATTCATATAAGCAGGCCAAAAAGTATTAATTATCATTTTTACAATGTAGTCCCAACAAACCAAAAAGTCCAAAAATAAGGATTTAAAAACTGTCTACTCTACTCAGTGCTGACAAATCACAGGAATGGAGTTAGCAGCAAGATTTTTTGTTTTTACAAAGTAAAGGTCATTTTTTTCAACTGGTGTCTCTCCAAGGTACAGTGGAATTGAAAGTTTTTAAAAAGTCAGCTTATGATAGAATGAAGATGGCAGCCAGACTGGACTGAAATTATCCTGTCCAGTGAACAGTGGCCTTT